>NC_134259.1:14374993-14687136 GCF_965152275.1 Natator depressus | reverse complement strand
ACCCGGTTGTTCCTGCTCCCATGGGAGTCTTGGCTGATTGCAGGATCCCCTGGGGAGAGCTCCCCCCAGGCCTGCCCCATGCTGTCTGCACAGCACTGCCCTGGCCAGCAGGCTCTGCCCCCTCCCCGGACTGCTCGTGTAGTGTGCGCCAGGTCCGTGGCGTCCCAGTCCTTGCCTAGTGCTGGGGAAGGGGCTCGTGCCCATCGGCAGCCTAACAATGTCGGCTCCCCGCAGGAGGCCCTGCGACCCGTGGACCTGGTGAAGGACTGGCAGAGGGGCATCCGGCAAACCTTGCAGGCGTGTGCCAAACGGCAGCGCCCCCCGCGGCAGCACTGATGTAGCAGAACCAGCCTTCATTCCCCCCCCGCCGTGACCACCAAAGGGGGGGGGACCAGGGCGCTGCCCTGAGCTACCCCGTGCCCCCTGCAGGCTGTCCTCATCCTCACATGGCTCCCACACCTAGCCAGGGGACGCCAACCTGGGGACAGTGCCCCGCATCCTAGCGGTGCCCTTGGGGTGGGGTGAGGTTGGTCCTAGGCAGAGAATTGACCCTGATGCTCCCCCATTCCTGGTCCCCTGGGGATGCTTCCCTTTGCCCAGGTGAGTCACTTGCCGTCCCTGAGGGAAACTGAGGCATGGAGGGGCTAAGCCTTGCCCATGGCTGGTTAGTGGAAGAGCTGATGATGAAGCCAGGAGTCCTGCTGTTTCTCTCAGCCCCACTCATCTCTCTGTGGCCAGCAGCAAAAGGAGAGGCACTGCCCCGGGGTCTGAGCTGACCCCCCACCTGTCCCTGGCCTGACCCCCTCCCCTCTTCTGGGCAGGCGAGCCCTGCAGCCTTCCCAAGGCTGTGTGCTGTAGGGAACACGGCTGCCCCCGGGGCCTAAGCATACAGCCCCCACTGCACCCCAGTCAGCTGGAGGCATGGGGCTGGGCTGGGGTGCCCCCTAACTGCGGGGAGAGGCTGACCTGGCCCTGGGGGTAGAGCATGGTGCAGTGAGATGAGGCGGCAGGGCCCAGTCCCAGCCCAGGTTCCTGGCTGATGGAGGCAGGCGGCTTTCCTGGCTGGGGGGGAATCTCCTGCCCTCGGCCACTCCCACTGTCAGTCTGTGCCCTGGCCCAGCTTCTGGCCATGGCTGCCCCCCAAGGGTGTGCAGGCCCCCCCCCCGCCATGGGCTGGCAGGGCCTGGCCCCTCCTTGTACTAGTGCCTGAGGGCTCCTGCGGCTGCTCCCCCTGCCCCCATAGCCAAGGGGACAGGCTGCACCCAGTCTTGCCCTTGTCCCCCAGCAGCCAGCCCCACAGCAATGAGCGTCCCCTGGGCTCAGGCTCCAGCCAGCGGGGAACAGCAGCAGGATAGGATATGGCTGATGGCTCACGCGGTGGTGGGTGCCCCCTTCACAGCCTGGCACAGGACAGGTACGGCCCCCTCTGGCCTGCCTGGAGGCCGTTCCCGGAGCGCTGCTGTCCCAGGAGGAGCCAAGCTGGTTGAGATGCCCCGGGGGAAGGCAGATAGGGAGGATGGGGGCCAAGGAACCCATGACTCTCCAGCCAGTTAGCCTGGAGCCGGGCAGCACCCAGACCCACACCCTGTCTGTGCCCAGGCTGCCCAGCATGGTCCTTGCCCTTCTCCCAGCACTAGGGGAAAAGTGCCCAGGCCAAGAGGCAGATGGTCCTGCTTCTCTGCTGCTGGCTTTGGGTGAGTCCTGCCCCTTGCCTCAGTTTCCCTCTGTGTAAAATGGGGCTAACAGTGAGTGGAGCCAGCTTCCAGGACCCCCTAGCAGTGCAGCGGGTGGGCTGCAGCGTGCCCCGGGTTCATACCCAGCCCACGGGCAGCTCTGAGCCGTGGGCTGCCATCTCAGCGCTGCAGGTCAGGCTGAGAGCATGTGGGTCGCCCTGGCTGGATTCCATGTGCCCAGGAAGCTGCTGGAGCATGGCCCTGTGCCCCATCTCACCCCCGCTGGCACAGGCAGCCTGGCCAGAACCGGTACCCAGGTGCCAACGGAGCTGTTCACACTCGGGGGGGGGCGGGGCCTGCAACGTGGGCGTAGCAGACAGCGGCGTGGGCTTGCTACAGGGCTGCCCCCCCTTTGCACAGTGCTCCGAGCAGGGCCCGCTGGCCGGTAGAGGCTCCAGCGAGGGCAAGGAACCTGCGCCCAGGGCCGGGGGGGGGGGGGTAAGGCTCGAGGAAACGGTCCCTGCACCCCTGCCCGGAGTGGCCCCACCTGGGCCCCAGGCCTGCCGGGACAGGCACAAGGAGGCAGCAGGTGCAGGCTGGTGCAGCCGGGATCTGCTCTGGCCGCAGCCCCCAAGTGGGGGCTCCAGGCCTGCGGGTGCCCGGCCCCGCCCCAGAGGCGAGTGAATAAAGCTCCATGGCAAGCAGCAGCAGTGGCATGGTCTGTGCTCGCCCTCGCTACGCAGGCGCCGTGCCAGGGCAGCGGAGGGGCGCGGGCTGCGCTAGGTGGGGCAGACAGGGGGCTGGATCTCAGCTTGGTTGGGTCACGCCAGGTATTTTAGGAAGAAGGCAGCTTAGCATGGGGAGGGGCACCCGGCGCTTGGCTCACAGCCCCCTCCCTTCCCCGCCCCCCACCGCAGGGCAGCACTGCATGAACTGTGCCAGCAAGCGGCCCCCCCGCTTCAGGAGAACACCCGGCCCGGGCACCTCCTTTCACTCCCGCAAGGCGCAGAGTGGGGCGGGAAAGTGACTCGCCTGGGCCCTGGGATGGGCGTTTCCTGCCCTGTGCCAGGTGGGTCACCCCCTGGAGGGGATGGATCTGCTCTTGGGGGTTAAAGCAGGGCAGTATGGGGGGCGGGCGCCTCTCGTGGGGAGCCCCTGCGGGAGCCTTCACAAAAAGCCTGGTCCTCTCGCCAAGAGGAGCCGTGACAGCTCAGGCCACTCCGGCTCCGGCCGAGAAAGATGGAAGCCCCCCAGCCCCCCATTTCCACCCCCCACCCCACTTAACTGCAGCACCTACCTTGTGCCTCAAGATCCAGCCAGGGCCTGCCCCGCTCCATGGCCTGTCAGCCCCCCCCTACACAGCGCGCAGTCCCTGGGAATGGCACAGACACAACAGGGCAGATTACAACTCCTTTACCTGCGTGGCCCCGGCTCTTCGCCAGGCTCTGCCGCTCCGGAGACACTCGGCTCCTGGCGCCCAGCTTCACACGGACTGAACACACTGGTGGTGGTGATGAGCACACAAGGCAGGTGTCCAGCCCGGCGCCCCGTGCTGCGGCTAGCGGCCCTGCGCCCGGACGAGGGGCGGGCCCGGCTGCAGGCAGACTGCGTCCGTGGCAGACCTTTAGCCCCCTGGCGGCCGCGAGCTCTCCGGGGCTGGCGGCCAAGCAATGTCCCTGCGCCCGCGTGTGGGGATCTCCGGTCCATGGGGCTGCTCAGGAGACCATCTGACGCTGTCTGCAATCAAGGCACCAGGTGCCTGGGGCCCCTGTGATCGCTCATCCTTGGGGGGGAGAGGAGGACAGGGCTGCAAGGACTGTGCCCCCCAGCAATCAGCCCAGGTGACGGATGGGCAGCCCCACCGGGGCCCACTTGTGAAGACTGGCAAGGCCAAAGCTCCCAGCCTGCCATGTGGGCTCTCTGCTGGCAGCCGCTGGAAGGGGCTGGCGGCGATGGGCCCTGGCTCAGGAGGGCAGGGTGTTTCGCACTGAGTGGCTGGGGTGGGGTGGCACCCAGCGCCCCATGGGGAGGGAAGCCTAGACAGGTAGCTGCTCACACGGCTCTGCCCTGGGGCAGGCCAAGGAATCCCAGCAGGACCCCTGGAGCAGAGCTGGCTTGGCGGGCACAGGGGAATGGCCCAGGCTGATGCTGGCAGAAGAGGGACAGCCCAGGGCAGCCTGGCAGAGAACACACCAAGGAGAGGAACGCCCAGTCCAGGGACACACACAGGGCACCCCATGGAGGAACCAGCCCACAACCCGCCACCTGCATCTCTCCTGCGGCCCCCACCCAGCTCGCCAGGTGCCCCCAGCAGGTCTGGTGTGGTCTGGGCACGCTACTCCCTGGAGGTTTGTTGGCACAGACGCTGCCCAGGGCTCCGGCCACTGAGGGGGGACTGGGGCGATCTCCCGTGGACTGGAATCCAGCTCTGGCTGCCCTGGCAGTTGGTCCTGATGCAGCGAGATCCTCTGCAGCAGAGTCCAAGTGGCTGGCATCCTTCAGGGCAGCAGGGGGGTGCGGAGGGCATCTGGGGCATCCCGCCCCATGAGATTATTGCTGCTGTCAGGAGAGTCCCCGAGGACCGACTCCCAGCCAAGGGGCGGCTAAGGCAGCCGGGAGGATGCTAGGCTAGAGCTCCCACGCTGACATCAGTGGGTCCTGCGGGGGGAGGGGCTCCATGCCCGTGCTCTCGTCTTTCCCAAGCGGCTGGCTGCTTTTTCCTGGTACCAGAGCAGAGAGAGCAGCCATTACACGCCCATTTGGCCCCAGATCTCTAGGACCCACAGATCCCAAAAGCCCTTGCACAGATGGAGAAACTGAGGCAGGGGGAAGGGCAGGGACTTGCCCAAGGTCACGCACAGGCCAGCGGCAGAGCTGGGACTAGATCCAGGTCTCAGCCCAGTAGGCCACACTGCCTGCTGCAAGGCTGGGCCCAGGAGCTCCCGCCAGCAGTCAGTGTAACCAGGGAGATGGCTCCAGCTCAACCCCCTGCCCCCTCACCCCCCCACGGCCGTGTCCTGGAGCTCAGGCTGTGCTGCAGTGCCGTGACCCGGACTGGACCACGGGAGCCAAGAACGCGGGGGGCTAATTCCCCTCTTGACCCACCACCCAGGGCGTGGGGCCCCGTTCACCAGCCCGAGCAGGGAACAAGGCCTGTGCTGGGGGCCATGGCTCCCTGGCTGAGCAGAAGGGAAGGCCGAGCGTGCTGGCCACGCTGGGCCGCCAGCACCCTGCCTGAGGGAACTGCTCTGCACCCCGGCTGCAGGGGGCGTCACTGGGACGGTGCATGAGCATCCGGCAGCCACGGCGGCGAGCCTGGCTCCTTACAAGGGAGGCCAAGCCAGCTCTGGTCTCCCTCCGAGCTGCCCTACATGGTCGTCCGTGGGCCTTCTTCCCAACCACACGCTGGGGTGGTACTGGCCCCTCTCCCGAGAGAAGGCAGCACCAATCTCCGCCCTACCCCCATCCTGCCAGGCTGCCGCTCATGGGGACCAAGAGCTCCAGAAACGAGACGGTGACGGTCGGGCAGGCCTGGAGCCCAGCAGCCTGAGCTGTAGCCAGTGACGGGTTTCAGGGCCTCCCGAAAGGCCTCGGGGGAGAGACATGGCTACGGGGGTGGGGTGGGCACCCAGACAGGACTAGGACGGAGACAGCCAGCCCTTGGGGACGGGCCAGGCCCCTGCACCGGTCACAGCTCCCAGGCCTGGGAGTCAGAGCAGATCGAAGGGAACCCTCCCCACCCCGAGCCCCATGGGCAGAGCAGGGGGAGAACCCTGCTGTACCAAGCGGACAAAGGTTCAGATATTTACCTCCTGCCCATCAGTAACCCAGGGATCCTGCAGAACCCGCCATCAACTGGAGAGCTCCGGGGTGCCCAAGAGAGAGCGCGTGGCTGGACAGAACGCAAGAGAGAGATGGTCAGCCGCTGAAAACGAGGGAAGAGAGAGTGAAAGACACGACACGCGGGCGGGGTTATCGGCCAAGCTGGGGGGTGCCCGCCAGCGCATGCTCCCAGCAGCTACCAAGCAACCCTCAGCTGCTTCCTGTGGAGAATAGCAGAGATGGGGAGCACCTGCTGAGGGGGCTGGGAGAGGCCGGGGTCTCCAGGTCACTGCAGGGGTGCTGGGCAGGGAGAGGCGAGATGGGGCACACAAGACTGGGCAGCACTGGGCCATTCCAGGGGACTCTGGAGATGGGCGCTGACTCCAGACATCCCCGTCCTCAGCCCTACAGACCTTCCATCCCCGGGAGCGCAGCATGCTGCCTTCCAGCTGGGTCAGAGAATGAGCCCAGCCAGCCCGGACCAGGCCTCCCTGTGAGCAATTCTGGAGTTGCCTGCCCCGGGGAAGTTCCTTCCTGACCCCTTCCCTCACGCCCTGCAGCATGAGGGTTCATAGCTGGGGGAGGAGCCCAGGGCACAGGCCTCCTCGTCTTCCAACACAGAGACACGCAGCCGGTCGGCGAGCGAAACACCAGGCCGAGACACCAGGCGCAGCCACTGCTGTGGAGAGCCCCGCCTGTGTGGGCAGCAGCGAAGGGGTTAAACGCAGACCCGCATGCAGCAGTGGGGAGAGCAGGAAGGGGTGGGTGCAGGCAGCCCGCTGGGCTCGGATCCTGAGTCCTCACGCAGCAGCCAGGACGGGGTCTGGGAGCTCTGGAGCTGGCCACAGCCTGCCCAGCCCATCTGCACTGGGCACATGGAGGCCTGGCATGTGCCCCCCCGAGCAGCCCCCAGGGTGCTGTGCTTTGGGCCACTCCAGCGAACGCCGGCTAAGTGGACCTTCAGTGGCGCATGGCAGCCTCGGAGAGTGTGTTTGCACCGCGTCCCCTGGGCGCCGACCACGGTACCTGGCACAGTGTTCCTGTCGTCCAGGAGCTTCGTCTGGCTGTTGGGGACAATCTTCAGCTCCACGCTGTCGGGCGACTGGGGGGACGGCTGTATCCTGGAGGCCATCAGGGCATTGAGGTACTGCAGCCGGGTCACCTGGGGGAGGTGAGCCAGAGCCCTGAGCGCGCAAGCCCACCCCGGGCACAGGGGCCTGGGTGCTCCCTTTTCCTGGCAGGGGCCCAGGTTCCAGCCCCAGGGCTGGGTGCTGTTGGGGCTCCAGCCAGCCCTCCCTGGAGGGATGGTGCTCACCCGGGGCCAGGCTGGATGGGTGCAGCGGCTCCAGAAAGGCTGCTGTGTGGGAAAGCGAGAGAGACCCAGAGGGACGCATGATCCCTGAGAAAAGGGGACCAGAGCAGGGATGGGGCAAAGCACCCCATAGGCGTCCCCAGAGGTGGGGTCTCCCAGCCAGGGAGGCGGCAGAGGTGCGCAATCACGAGGGGACAGAGGCTGCCCCAAAGCACAGTGCCACCAGGGACACCCCAGGATTCAGGATGCTGTGTACCTCCCACAGGTCCTGGCTCTCCTTCAAGCACAGGGGACATGGCCAGAGACCCAGGGAACGGCTGAGCACCAGCAGAGTCGTTTCACTTGTGGCATGCTCCAAATCTGAACCCAGATGGTCCTAGGGGAGAGCCAGTGCTGGAACCCTAGCAGGAGGTAGCAGTCCCTCCCTGCTGCCGGCTTGCTGCTCCTTCCCAAGGGCAGGGTGCGGCTGCACACCCATTCACCCAAGTGAGGGGGCAGTGTGGCTGTGGCGAGGATCACACCGAGCAGTGGCTTATCTCCTTGGCAAGCCCGGCACCGAGAGCACAATGGTGCGCGTCTGTAGGGCCCTAAAAACCCGGCTCTTTTCCGCCCAGGGTTAGGGCTGGCAGCTCGCGGCCCAGCTGAAGCTGTGGAGGTTTCAATGCCAGCGGGCGGCCCTTACCTTGATGAACTGCAGGTCGGTGAGTGCCCGGACGGTGTAGTCGGGGCAGTACGGGGGGTAGGCGGTGCTCTCGCTGCAGTCGAGCGGCTGCTCACACCGGTTTGGCCGCAGGGTGGACGCTGGTGACTGGTGAACTGTTGGCAGGCAGAAATCAGGGGCCAGAGGGATGGGAAGCCAGTGGGGAGCCCAACACCCCAACGGCTGGTTGGGAAGGAACCTGGTCTCCAGGTCTCCCCGCCAGTGGCCTATGGCCACACAGCCAGGCTCACCACCCCTTCTGCTACCAGCCAGCCAGCAACACCCCAGCCAGGCCAGGAGCCGTGCAGAACTCAGGGCCTGGACTCCCCCCAGCACCGGGCTCTCGGGGGCGGCGCACACCCGTGGCCCCGCGGCGGCTCTGCAGAGAGCTGGCGCCAGGCCCCGGGGCCAAGCCCTGCTGCTGGTGGCAGGAGGTGGGTGCTCACCCGAGGAGGGCGCCATCAGTGCCGAGACGCCGTAGTAGGTGAATGCGCCGTTCTCGAATTTCAGCCCCTCCTTCCCGATCTCCACTTCCAGCCTGCCCTGCGGAGGAGAGGGCCACAGGTCAGGGGCAGCACTGGCCAGCTGCTCGCCAGAGGCTCCTCCCCCAGCCCAGCGGGGCAGAGGCTCCACCGTCACAGGGTGGGCAGTCAGTGCCCGCCTGGCTCTCTGCCCATACCTGCTGCCAAGCTGGCACTGCCCCCCAGCCGGCCTCCCAAGAGCCAACGCACTTGCGAACCCTGCGCCAACCCACAGCCTGGCTCCCCGCACTCCTAGGCGTGTGTAGCAGAGCAGTGAGATAGGGGCTTGGTTGTGCAGGGTGCTGCCTGGTCCGGTGAAAATGGAGCGCTCAGAGAGCGCGGGAGGGGAAGAGAGGCGCGGAGGAGGACAGGGACGTGCCCGAGGCCACAGCCAGGGCCGGAATCCAGCCCAGTGCCCTGCCGGCTGGCGGACCAGACCCCAGCGCTGCGCTGATCTCGGGGGGTAGCGGGGGCAGGCTGGTACCTGCAGGACCAGGACGAAGTAGTCGACCGGCTGGCTGCGCTGGTACAGGTAATGCTCGGGCGCCAGGCGGTCGCGCTCGTTGAATTTCACTTCCTGGCTGACGCTGGGGTGCCTCAGTAGGTGCAGCAGGACCTTCTCGGAGATGCGGGCCGGGCTGAATAGATCCACCTCTGGTGGGGAGCGAGGGGCAGAGAACCCAGCCTGAGCCGCCGGCTCCAGGGACAGGCTGCGCCCCTGCAGGGAGTTTGAGGGATGGGCCCCAGTTGCTCCCCCTGCCCCGAGCCCAGGGGACGGACTGCGCTGTGTGTAACGGGGTCGGACTGGCAGCAGTCTGCCGGGGAGGTAGGCCAGGGGGAGCCCAGAGCCCTCTCCTGCCAGTGATCAGCCTGGAGATGCCCCTGGGCCTTTCCCCCCTGGCCTGCCGTGCACGAGCTGTGGAGCCAGGCGGGGGGCACAGGGAGGGATGGGTGGCGGGCGGCTGGCTCCCTGCCCTGACTCACCTCGGGACAGGAAGCGCTGCGTGGCCAGCAAGAGCTGTGGGGAGATCTTCACCTTGTGCTCGTTGTCAGAGCCCTTGAACAAGGAGAAATCTTCCTTCCTGTGCTCCAGCAGGGTGCCCATGGGGGCTGGCCTCTTCCGCACCTTGTTCTCCTCTACGGCACGAGAGAAGGGGACAGGGCAGGCCGAGCCAGTGTCACACCAGCCGGCAGCATAAACCTGGTCCCCGGACTCTGGGGATCCCCAGAGCAGCTGCAGGCCGACGATCCCAAAGCACTGCAAAGGCACCTCAGCACCCCCCCACCTTACACAGGGAAACCGAGGCACAGACAGGGAAGGGACTTGCTTTAAGTCATGCAGGAAATAGCGACAGCTGGGAATACAGCACTGCAGTGAGGCTCCCCATGCTCCCACTGACTGCTCGAGCCCACAGCTGGGAACGGACTGTGGGCGACCCGGGTTCCCCGCCCTCCTGAGGAAGAGCTTGGGGGCAGTCCTGGGGGAATTCGCATTCTTCTGTCAGCCTGGCTTGGGCCGGGGGGAGGAGAAGGGGCTGGGGGATAGGCAGGCGCGGAGCCGCCTGCACAGAACAATGCACCCGGAGCACTGCCCGCCTGCCACTGCTGTCCCCGGGGTTGACTCTGCAGCCCCCCAGACCCGAGCCAAGCTGCTGGGCGCGCCGAACGGGGCTCACTCACTGTAGTCATCCGACTCGTCCAGGATCTCTGACCTGATGATCTCCTCGATGACGTCCTCCAGTGTCACCAGCCCCATGGCCTCGTAGAAGGGGTCGCCCTCGCCCTCGCTGTTCACCTTCTGCACGATGGCCAGGTGCGATTTGCCTGGGGGGCGGGTTACACAGCTTGCTACAGGTGCCAGGGAGGCCTCAGAAGTTCAAGGCTATCCAGCAAGTCAGGAAGAGAACCCAGGAGTCCAGCTCCCAGCCTCATGCTCTGACCACTAGAGAACTCTGCCTCTCCATCCTGACGCAGCTTTTTATAAATAACTACGGGGAGCAGCAGAGCAAGGGCGGAGCAGAGCAAGGGGCTAGGCGGCAGCCTCCTTCTCCTGCCCCCCAGCACTCTCTGTCCCCCCACTCCCAGGCCGGACATTGCAGCAGCGAAGATGGCCAAGGGAGAGATTTTCCTCAAGGGCCCTGTTCGGAGCAGGGCCTTCCCTCGCCCGGCTGGGGCTCAGCAGCGCCGCGCACAGGCCAGGGACCACAGTACACTCCAGGGAGCCGAGAGGGATGCGTGGGGTGCTTGTTCTTGGAGAGCCCTCAGGTGGCTGGTATCCAGCCCTGCCTTCTTCCCATTCTCTGACTACGGGACTCACAGATTCCAACAGAAGGGACAAGGTGGTCTAACTGGCAACCTGCGGGCCAGATCCAGCCCTCAGGACCATTCCGTCTGGCTGCGCACCATTTTGCTCTGCCAAACGGCACCCTCCATGCGGGGGGAGTTTGTGTGCACCGTACGGGTGAGGTCATGCACATGGAGGACACCTTTTGGGTTGTGTATGTTGCCTGCACGCCTCAGCATACTGCCCACATCACTGAACAGGGTGGTCCTTCTGTACAGCACCGGCCAGAGAACTGCCCCACAATACCTCCTAGAGCAGCGCGCCTGGAAATACAGCCAGCCTTGATTTCAAACTGGACAGCGATGGAGAATCCACCATGATCCATGGTGAATTGTTCCACTGGGTAATTACCCTCCCCGTTACAAATGTGCACCTTATTTCCAGTCTGAATTTGTCTCGCTTCAACTTCCAGCCATTGGATGGTGTCAGATCTTCCTCTGCTAGACTGAAGAGCCCAGTATGAAATCTTTGTTCCCTACGTAGGTACTGATAGGCTGGGATCAAGTCTCTTTGTTAAACTAAATCAATTAAGATCCTTGAATCTCTCACTCTCAGGCAGGTTTTCTAATCCTTTGATCATTCTCGTGGCTCTTCTCTGCCCCTTCTCCAATTTATCAACATCCTTCCTGAACTGTGGGCACCAGAACTGGACACCGGATCCCAGCAGCTGTTGCACCAGTGCCAAATACAGAGGGAAAATCGCCTCTCTGCTGGAGATTCCTCCGTCTACACATCCCAGGATTGCATTAGCCCTTTGGTCACAGCATTGCATGGCTTGCTCATGCTGAGCTGATTAACCCCCATATCTTCTTCAGAGTTATTTTTTCCCAAGAAAGTCCCCCATCCTGAAAACACGGCCTGCAGTCAATGCTCCCAGATGTGTACATTTACATTTAGCTGTATTAAAACACATTCTGTTTGCTTAAGCCCAGTTTACCAAGCAAACCAGGTCTCTCTCTATCAGCGACCTGTCCACTTCATTATTTGCCACTCTCCCAATTTTTGGGTCATCTGCAAACTTGATCAGGGATGATTTTATGTTTTCTCCCAGGTCACTGATAAAAATATTAAATCGCATAGGGCCAAGAACCGATCCCTGCAGGCCCCCACTAGAAACACACCCATCCAATGAGTATTCCCTGTTTACAGTTACATTTTGAGACCCCCACTGACTGCACACCCCTAGTTGTCACCTACCACCCCACCTTGAAACCCAAATGGGATATCATCAAACAATTACAACCCATACTCGACAGAGACCTCATCCTGAAACAAATCTTTCCCAAACCTCCCTTTCCGGCCTTCAAACAACCGGCTAATCTCATCAAGCTCACCATCAGAAGCCAGCTCCCCACAGACCAGGACCTCTAAGCGGCACCAGAGCCTGTCATAGACCATCAAGGTTGGAAGGGACCTCAGGAGGTATCTAGTCCAACCCACCAATCCCCAATTTTTGCCCCAGATCCCTAAATGGCCCCCTCAGGGATTGAACTCACAACCCTGGGTTTAGCAGGCCAATGCTCAAACCACTGAGCTATCCCTCCCCCCACAGAACAACTGCTTCAAAACCCGCAGACACATCTCCACTGCTACGATGATCAACACCCCTGACCACACACCTGTCAAGGTCCGTGGATCCTACGCAGGCCTGTCACAGCACTAAACGCCCCAACAACTGTGTGGGTGAAACCAGCCAATCACTGCGCTCTCCAATTAACTCACCCAGGAACATGCTAAAATACAAACACACCCTGTGGGTGAACACTCTTCACAAACCGATCAGCCTGCCTCCGACCCGTCAGTCCTTGTCCTCAAGGGAAGCCTGCACAACACCTTCAAAAGACAAGCCTGGGACCTTCAATTCCTAACTCTGCTAGACACTAGAAACCATGCACTCAGTAGAGACACCGAGTGCCTGTCTCATTCCAACAATCTGTAACCCACTAGCCCTCTGTCTGCTGTCCCATGACTGCAGAGGTGTTAACTGCCCACTTCATCCTGAATGGTCTCTTCCAACATGACAGGTGTAACTCCTTCTGCACACCAACCCCTTCCGCCTGATGTGAGCTGGGACAGCCTGAGTACCTTTCCAAGCCCTGAAGAGCTCCTCTCTCTCACCCACAGAAGTGGGTCCAGCGAAAGAGATTACCTCACCCACTTTGTCTCTCTCATTTTGAGACCTATCAGCTTTTAATCCATTTAACATGTGCCAGGTTAATTGTGTGTCCTTCCAGTTTTTGATCAGCAATGCTGTGCTGTACTAAATCAAATGCCCGACAGAAGCACTGTTACCTCTACCAACCAACCTTGTAATTTCATCCAAAAAGACATCAGATTTGTTTGACAGGATGGATTTTCCATAAACCCATGTTAATTGGCATTAATTATATCACCCTCCTTTAATTATTATTCCAGTCTTGGATCAGCCACTCCATTACCCTGCGCAGGATCGGTGTGAGTGACAGGCCTGTGATTGCCTCGGTCATCCAGTTTACCCTATTTAAATACTGGCACAACATTAGCTTCTCTCAGGGCTCCAGGAGTTAATGAAAATCAATGTTAAAGGTCCAGTGAGCTCCTAGGCCAGCTCTTTTCAAACTCTTGGATGCAAGTTATCTGGACCCCACTTCCCCAAGGGCATCTTAGCTGCTTCAGGCTGGTGACACCATCCAGGCTGCACATGCAGCAGAGTTGGGCTCTGGCCAGAGAGTGCTCAGCAGGTAGGCGGAGAAGATTGGTCTTTTGCTGCCGATCCCACGTCTCTGGCCTGGGAGAGCTGGTTTTACTGCAGTACAGTGGCGTAACAAATGCTCTGAGCTCCTATCACAGTTCTAAGGCGCTCAGAGCACTTAGTGACATGCATCCCTATTGTCACCTGCACTCTACGGAGGGGGAACAGAGGCAGAGAAGGGGGGGAAGTGAGTTGACCAATGCCACAGCGTAAGTCAGTAGCAGAGCTGGGAACAGAACCCAGGAGGACTGACTGCCAGCCCCATCCCCACTTCCCCCCCAGAGCTCACAGCAGAACCCAGGAGTGCTGACTGCCAGTGCTCTGGAAACAGCAGAAATCAGTGGTGATTGGGCAAAGGAGCACTTTTCGTTCACACCTGCTGCCAGCCAGCTAGGACATACCTGAGGATGGGGGAAGGGGAGTGGCACGCTGGAAGCAGCATGGCAGGAGAAGCCACCCAGACGCCCTGCCCCCAGTGAGATGCTCCAGCAAAGGAGTGGGCCTTTGGGCACACCAGGCAACGTTAATAGGCCTGGCATCGCCCCCAGCCCTGCCCACGTGGGTTTGTCTCAGCTGAAGCCTGAGTCACGGGGCTCCTTGTGCTGATCTCAGTGCCCCCGCAGCATGGGCAGTACACGTGGGTGCAGGTCATGCTCTGCTCTGTGGGGTCTCCCCGAGCTGTTCTCACACACACCGGGTTTCAGCTCGGGCTGTCTGAGCTCAGCAAACAGGATGTTCTCCTCCCCTGCCAGCGCCCTCCAGGGCTCAGGTGAGCGGCTTTGACCCGCTGCAGCCTTGTGTCCTCTCTCTAGCTCCTTGGCCAGGTGTTCCCAGATATCCAGCCGTGCACGTTTGCTGGGGAGGCCACCCGCTCCTGGAAGACTCTGCAGGGACTGGCCCTGGATTAACGCCACACGGACACCGTGGGTGGGCTGCTACTTCCGAGCTCGCATGTCCTTAGACTCGGACATGACGCAAGCTGCCGGGGCTGGGGGCATGGCCTATAAAAGGCACAACAACGAGAGGCCTTCTGATAGAGGTGAGGGGCCAAGCAGAACCGGTTTGCTTTGCGCTCGGACCCCAGCAGTCCAGAAGGGCCCCCGCTGTGCCAGGCACTGCACAGACCCTGTTCGAGACAGGCCGCGCCCCAACAGAGATAACAGAGTTCTCTCTCTTACAGGCCTGGGGAGGTGAAGGGACTTGCCCAGGGTCACAGGAGGTCCGTGGCAGAGCCTGGCTTGAATTCAGGCCTCCTACAGCCCAGTCCAGTGCCTTAGCCAGGCCAGCCACCCATCGCCCTCCCCCAGCATTAGAGCGAGGTCTCCCTTGCCCTGACTTCTCTTTAGCCAGGGGGGCCCCAGGAACTGGCTGGAGGCCCCCTGGTTCAGTGCTGGCTTTGACATGTGAGAGCTGCAGAGCGTTCAGACGGAGAGGCTCCTCCCTCATACAGCTGGGGCAGGAGTTGGGGCTCGACACCAGACCCACAGATCCCCCCCCTCCCCTGCCTCCAGCCAGGAGTGAAGCAGCCTGCTCCAAGGGCCCTGGGGAGCGCGGAGCAGGTGACATGCACTCAGCCGTGGGAGCAGCCAGATCCCTGCAGTGACGCCGAGGTCACGGAGGCAACGAGCTGGCCCTGCCAGAAGTTTCCATGGCAGCAGTGGGCCCTGGCTCACGCAAAACGCTCTCCCCGCAGAGACCAAAGCCAGGCCTGCCTGCCCGTGCCCTGGAGCCCAGCAGGCCTGGGGACGTACAGCCTATCCCCACCCTGCGGGAGGGAAGAGCCTGGCTTTGAAGGTGACCTTCCCCAGGACCCACGGGGAGGGAGGGCTTTTCCTGACTGTACTGAAATTGGCACTACCTTGGGGGATGTCAGGACAAAAGGGCTTTTCTGCTGGCTGCTGTCCCCCAGGCTCTGCAGCCGGGCAAGGAGAGCACCATGCCCACGAAGCAGCCATGACGGGGCAGGGTTTGCAATCAGGCTGTTTAAAACACCCTGTGGTTCGGTTAGTTTTTGCCAACCACATGCAACTCAGACACCCACGAACCACTTGGGAGCAAAGCTCTCTCTGTTAAAGATTTTACAGTCCTTCAGCTCACTCCACTGCCCAGCTGTGCCCTCCCAGGAGGCCAAGAGAAACCCCACCGGGAACATCTGATGTTCCCAAGAGGCACCTGCAGGCACCAGAGGAACGTCTGCAATTCCCGCCAGTCTGAGCGTGGGCTCCGAGGGGGTCCGGCTGGTGGGGGTGGCGGGGATAGCTAGGGCAGAACTTCCACAAGGGTGGGGACTATGACCTGCTCCGCAGCCCCCAGGATTCCCCCGACCGGGCGAGCTTCCAGAGCTGGTCTGGCAGCCCTGGCGCAGGTGGCTGGCGCGTGGCATGGCTGGAGAGGTTGCAATCCTGCACACGGAGGTACCTCCCAGGGCTTTGTTACCATGGGGAGGAGACGATAAAGCACCAGAAGTGCCAGACTGGAGCAGAGCCCAGGCCCACGTAGCCCAGTGTCCCATCTCCAGCAGGGGCCAGCCCCAGCTGCTTCAGAGGGCGGTGCAGAAAACCCCGCAGCAGCAGACGAGGCATGAGCTGCCCCGTGGTGGTTGCACCTTAACTCCCAGCAGTCAGAGCCCAGCTAAGCCCCTGAGCTGGGGGGAGTTTGCACTGGCTGCCCAGGAACGATCTCACAGTTTCTCACTCGGATCATGCAGACACTGCTTGCCCGGGGCAGGTGGCTATCTGCAGGGATTTACGAGAAAGGTGCTTTCGGACGTTCTTGTGCCAGAGCAGACAGCATAAACATCCGCCAGAGCATCAGCTGGGCCAGGTGTCTCAGGCCTCCTTGGCACAGGAAAGCTCAGCCTGCCACTGCAACCCTGGCACTCTGCTGACCGTGGGCCCCAGGTACGATACACAGGGTTTACTCCCCACGGGAAGTTGATGGGCAGGCACCAGCATGCCGCAGGAGATCAGTGCCAGTGGCAGGGTTACTCACGGTGCACCATCATGCACCGCCGGACACCAAGCTCTGCTCTGCCCTGCCCCAAGAGCGCCTCTTGCTGGCTGGCTAATGAAAACAGTGCTGCAAGCTTAGGAAGAGTCTCAGCAGTGCAGAGGGGCCAGGGGATAAACTCGCCAGGGGATAAATCACTCTAGCATCAGACAGCATGGTCCAGTGGACTAATGTCAGGGTCACGAGGTAACAACTGAGGTCTATGCTGCATGACCACTGGGACATCACAACCCCTCTGTGTCCCCACCCCCAGACAATGAGCCTGACCCAGCACCCGGACGGTGGGGCCCCTCAGCACTGTTCCCAGACCCGTCGTTCAGAAGGCATCTCTCCTTAGCCATTACTTTGAACACAGTAGCTGTCACAGCATCCTGAGGCCCCTGTATTCTCTGCCTGCTGGCCCTGCGCTTGGGGAAGTTTCCAGCCCTGTAAGCATTTGTTCTAGCCAGCTCAGAGTCCTGCTTACAGCCCCCACAGACCATGGGGCCTTAAGACGTAGGAACTTAGAAATCCCAGCAGTCCGATTACCCCTGCACGCCTCCCCTCAATCTGCATATAATTTCAGCAGCAGAGTTCAGCTCCTGAGTTAGAGATTTGTGCTCACAGGCCCTCAGAACAGTTGAAAGTGGGCTAAGATGCGGGTGTCTCAAAACCATTTCTGCTAGAATCAAGTCGGGTGGAAGAAACTCAACAGAAAGTGACCAAAGAGTCCAGTATCCTGTGAGTTGCCAAGTACTGAACAACTGGGCTCCCCACCTACACAGCATCTGTTTAGGACTCTTGCTTCGTGAGGTCTCTGGCCATAAAACAGAGGCTGATCTCAGGCTTAGTCTGCGGGACTATAGGAAGACACTCCACTCTACATGGGAGATTTGCAGAGCGTCTGGTACAAACCAATCTACAGGCTATGCTCCCAGAGCATGGCACTCTCTGAGGCGGCAGAGGGCAGTGTACGTTACCACCACACTAGGGCAGGGACAGGAGACTGCCACCTACAGCTGAAGCTGGAAGGCTGAAGTTTGGCCGAGGTGCTGGCACTCACTGAGTGCCCAGCAGGGCCTCTAGCGGCATGCTCGGGCATTGGGGGCAGCACTGACCCAGAGGGAAAAGCGGCCCTAGCCAACCCACTCCAGGCAGTGCAATATCCCCTAATGCTGCGCTGTGGCAGGAGGTCAGTGCGGGCTGAGCGGGGACCGATTCTCCTATGGCACCCCCAGCCTGGCCCCCGCACAGCACCAGAGCATCGGGTCAGCACCAAAACCAAGGGGAGAGCACCTTGTCCAGAGCTCCCGTCGCCCCACTCCCTGCAGCACAGCACCCCCCCCAGCACGGAGCTGGAGCACTGGGGCCAGCACTGACCGCAAGGGGAGAGCACCCGTGCGTCTGCCCAAGCCCCAAGCAACCCAAGGGCAGGGCGGCTACCTCGTTTAAACTCCTCCAGGACGGCGTCCAGCTTGGTGTCGTTGAAGACGAAGTGCAGGGGGTGGTTGTAGAACTTGCTGATGGTGCTGAGTGGCACGCAGTCGTCCGGGTCCACGAGCGCCAGGTCCTTGAGGTAGAGGATGTCCACCAGGTTGGTGCGCTCCTCCTCGTAGATGGGGATGCGGGTGTAGCCGCTCTGCATGATCATGGACATGCTGCGGAAGTCCAGCACGGAGTTGGCGTTGAGCATGAAGCACTGGTCCAGCGGGGTCAGCACGTCCTCCACCGTCTTGCTGCGCAGGGCGCCCTTGCTGAACTCCTCGCGCACGAGCTCGTCGTACGGGTCGCTGCCGCGCACCGTGCCCGCGAGCGTCTCCCGCAGGAGGCAGGGGCTGGCGTCGCGCGGCAGGGCCAGCTCCAGCAGCTTGCTGAGCGGCAGCGAGACGGGGCAGGTGAGCAGCATGCAGAGCCGGGTCAGCCAGCGCCCGCGGGGGGCCAGCGCCAGCCCCCAGCGCGCGCAGACGGCGAAGGGCAGCAGCTCGGCCAGCAGGAAGACCAAGCCGGCCGCGGCCAGGATGGCAGGGGCCAGGGCCCGCAGGGCCCAGCAGGCGAGCACGGCCAGGGCGGCGTTGGCCAGCGAGCTCAGCAGCAGCAGGGAGCAGAGGGCGAAGGGGCCCCGGGGCCTCGCCAGCGCCTGGCCGGCCTCCCGCGCCGCCCCCGAGCCGCGGCCCCGCAGTGGGCCCAGCTCCGCGGGCTGCGGCCAGAGCGAGCCGAGCTGCAGGGCCCGCAGCAGCGCGGAGAGGGCCAGCAGCAGGGCCAGCAGCGGGGGCAGCAGCCAGGGGGCCGGGGGCGGGGGCAGCAGCCAGGGGGCCGGCGAGGGCGGGGCCGGGGGCGGGGCCAGCAGCCGGGAGGGGGGCGGGGCCGCCCGCTCGCCCCGCCCCGCGCCCCCCGGGAGGGCGTGGCCCGGCGCGGCGGGGGCCCAGGGCCAGCGGCGGTCGCCCAGGCCGGGGCCGTAGACGCGCAGGCGGAAGCGGGCGCCCGGCGCGGCCCGGACCAGCCCCCCGCGGGCCCGGGCCCCCTGCTCCGGCCGGAAGCCCGGGGCGCGGGGGGGGGGCTCGCGGGGCGCGCCCCCCCCGCCCGCCGGCCCCCCCCGCGCGGCGGCGCAGCCCAGGCACAGCGCGGCCACGGCCCAGCGCAGCCCCCCGCCCCCCGCCATGGCCGGCCGCGAGTGGCGTGCGCGCCCCCGCGGCGATCAGCTGACCCGCCGCGCGCGCCCCCGGGCCCGCCCGGCCAATCGGAGCGCGTGGCTGACGGGCCGCGGCCAATGGGCGCAGGGGGCGGGGCCGGCGGCCCGGGGAGCGCAAGCTCGGCTGCGCCGCACGGTAAACAAGCGCGAGGCGGGGGCGGGGCGCTGGATTTAAAGGGCCAGAGCCGCCCCCCCCCAGCCAGGCATGGCGGCGGGGACGTTTATCCGCCGGGCCCGTGCGCGGGGCAGCTACTGCGGAGGGGAGGCGGGGGGTGAGTGGCCCATCCGGGGGGCTCCTCGGCCCGAACCCCTGGACACGGGCCGCGGGTACCGAGCCCCCCCCTCGGGCCGCACCCCGCGTGCTGAGCGCCCCCCCATGGGGAGCGGGTACTGAGCCCCCCCAGCTAGGGCCGCGCACTGAGCCCCCCCCCGCGGGTACTGAGCCCCCCCCACACACACGGGGCCGCGGCCTGAGCCCCCCCCCATGGGGCCGCACCCCGCGTGCTGAGCCCCCCCCCATGGGGAGCGGGTACTGAGCCCCCCCAGCTAGGGCCGCGCACTGAGCCCCCCCCCCCCGGCCGCACCCGCGTGCTGAGCCCCCCCCCATGGGGAGCGGGTACCGAGCCCCCCCAGCTAGGGCCGCGCACTGAGCCCCCCCCACACGGGGCCGCGGCCTGAGCCCCCCCCCCCCATGGGGCCGCACCCCGCGTGCTGAGCCCCCCCCCACGGGGCCGCGGGTACTGAGCCCCCCCCCACGGGGCCGCGGGGAGCCTGCTGACCGGAGCCACCGGTGCCTGGCAGCCCTAACCCTGCCCGCACGCCAGCGCGGTGCGGGGGGAACTTCCCCTTCTCCAAGGCCGGGGTTGAGCAAACTGGGGCGGACTCAGAGGGGCCGGATTCCCCCTCCTCTGCCTCTGCACCGCGCTAGACTGTGCGGGCAGCCCAGCTCAGTGACCTGCCAGCCCTTGGTGCTTTAAAAGGGCTGAAAACACTGATGAGCCAAATCGGCTGGGAGGAAGCATTCACTCAGTAAAACGTGAACGATCATTGGGAGCTGGTTAAGAACACTGTACTCGCCGCCAAGAAAGCCACAAGCCCCCCATCAAAGAAGAAGGCCGTCTTGGGTAAAATAGCAAGCTGGTTTAGAGGGGAAGTAAAGGCAGCTATTAAAAAAAAAGGGGAAGGAAGAAAGGGGATGTTGATCATCATGCCTATAATCAGAAGCTAGGCAGTGTCAAAACTTGATGAGAAGCCAGGGAAAGACACCCATGGTGCGCCCGCACCTTGAATGCCGTGTGCAGTTCTGGTTGCCTCATCTCAAAAAAGGTCTATTAGAATTTGAAAAAGTGCAGAGAAGGGCAACAAAAAAGATGAGGGGTCTGGAACAGCTTCCACATGAGGAGAGATGAACAGTCCCAGTCTTACTCACCTTAGAAAAGAGACGCCTAAGAAGGGATATGATAAAATCATGACTGGTGTGGAGAAAGTGAACAGGGGAGTGTTATTTACCCCTTCACATAACACAAGAACCAGGGGTCACCCAATGATATTAATAGGCAGCAAGTTTAAAAAAAAAAACATAAGGAAGGGGATGTTGTGAAGGAAGAATAAGTGGGTTCAAAAAAAGAACTCCATAAGTTCCTGGAGGATAGGTCCATCAATGGCTATTAGCCAAGATGGTCAGGTGTTGCCCTAGCTGGAGGTGCTCAGTACCCACTGCCCGTGTCCATGCTCTGGGTGTTGCTTCCTAGCTTCTGACTGCCAGAAGCTGGGACTGGACAACAGGATGGATCACTTAAAATTTCCCTGTTCTGTTCATTCCCTCTGAAGCATCTGGCACCAGCTATGGTCAGAAAAGAGGACACTGGGCTAGACGGACCATTGGTCTGACCCAGTATGGCCGTTATTATGTTCTTATTAACTCTATGGCCAGCAAAAGTTAAGGCCAATAAGATGGAGTTTTTTAAGTATATTAGAAACAAACAAAAAAACCTGACCATGGTATTGGTTCATTACTAGACAGAAATGGTAGAATTATCAATAATAATGCAGAAAAGGCAAAAGTGTTCAATAAATATTTCTTGTCTGTATTTTGAAAAAACAGATGATGCAGTTATAGTATATGATAACACTCTTTCCATTTCACTAGTATCTTAGGATGATGTTAAACAGAAGCTACAAAAGTTAGACATTTTTAAATTGGCAGGTCCAAATAACTTGCATCCAAGAGCTTTAAAAGAGCTGGCTGAGGAGGTCATTAGAACATTAATGTTGCTTTTCAATAAGTATTGGAACAACAGGGAAGTTCCAGAAGACTAGAAGAAAGCTGATGTTGTGCCATTATTCAAAAAGTGTAACCGAGATGACCTGAGTAATTACAGGCCTATCAATCTGATATTGATCCCAGCCAAGATAGAGCAGCTGATATGGGACTCGCTTAATGAAGAACTAAGGAGGGTAATATGAATAATCATCAGTGCCAATCAACATGGGTTTGTGGAAAACAGATCCTGCCGAACTACCCTGATATCCCTTTCATTTGGTTGATAAAGGTAATAGTGCCGGTGTCATGTACTTACTCTTCTGTAAGGTGTTTGACCAGGTACCTTACGACATTTTGATTAAAAAACTAGAAGACTATAAAATGAACACAGCACACAGTAAATGGATTAAAATCTGGCTAACTAATAAGTCTCAAAATGTAAATGGGGACTCATCACTGAGCAGATCTGTGTCCAGTGGGGCCCTGCAGGGATCGGTTCTTGGCCCTATGCTATTTAGCATTTTTATCAATAACCTGGAAGAAAACAAAGTCATGCCTGAAGAAGTTTGCAGATGACACGAACGTTGAGGGAGAGGTAAATAATGGCAAGGACCAGCACTGATCCAGAGCGATCGCTCACTTGGGGAGCTGGGTTCAAGCGAACGAGACATGTTTTAATATGGCGAAATGTAACTGTAAATAAAGATGGGCTGTTTGTCTGACAGATCTGCGCTAGGGATTATTGTGGGCAGGCCTCTGGTCTGTGCGCTACAGGGGGTCACACTAGATCACAGTGGTCCCTTCTGGCCTTGAATAAACAGCCTTGCCCCACCTCTGCGTCCCCATCACAGCATTGTGTGCCAAGGTGCTGACCATTTTATAGTGTTCTAGTGTTTTAATCAAAATATCGTGCTTCCCACCTGAGACCACCATCGGGAACATCGCAGGAGTGCTGCCAATGGGTTGCACCCACTTCTTCAGTCCCAGCCTCTCCCAGCAGGGGGTGCTGTCAGGAGCGGGACAAGAGCGCTACCTGTGGGGGGAGCTCCCAGCTACTTCGATCCTGGCCTCTCCCCCAGCTGACAGTGCTGGAAGGAGCAGGGCGGGAACACTGGCTCTTGGGGGCGGTCCCAGATGAGGGGGTTGTAGGGAGTGGGGTGGGAGCAATTCTAGAGAGTTGTAGTCTGCACCCCGTCCTCCCCAAAGAACGAGCCCAGCCTAGCCCTAGCCCGCCCCGTTCTGCCATTCCAAGGCTTAGCAATCAGATTCGAACCGGCCACCGTAGCAGTCAGTGGAAATGGACCTGCACCCCAATAGACAGGCCCTGTCCCTAAGAGCCTACAGTGTAAATAAACCAAGCGTGGGAGGGGAAACTGAGGCATGGAGGGTGCAGTGATTTGTCCAAAGTCACCAGCAGGGTGGAGGAAGAACTAGGAATATAAGCCAGGTCTCCTGAGCTCTGGGGAAATGCCCAACCCACTCGGCCTCTGAATGAGTGTGAGCTCATTTTGTTTATTGGGGGAGGCTCAGATGCCGCTGAGACACTGTAAAACTCGGCTCAGGACCGAGCTCCAGCCTCGTCCTCTCTGCTGTACTACAGCAGGGGAGCGAGTGGAAGGGGGAGCAGGGGCACACGCCCGATCCTGTGCGTTTCTCGGGCTTTGGTTCAGCCTAGAACAGCCTGCCCAGCTTGGACACGGTTCTAACTGAGGTGCAGCATGGAGCTGGGAAATCTTGGGACGTTCCGTACTATCACCCGTGTTCACGGAGGTGTAAAGCCCCAGTCTTTCAGCTGTCACAGCCCAGGGCAATGCTGCCACCTACCCACCAGCCACAGGCTGGGGCCCGGCTGGATTTGGAGCCTCAGCTCCTCAACAAGGGCCTGGTCTTGGATCCGCTTTCTCATGCGGTGGCATTACATATGGGGTATTACAGTAGTGTCCAAAGGCCCCACCGTGCAGGGCGCTGCGCACACAGCCCCCAACCCAGTGAAAACGGACTGGTTAGTTTCACTCTCGGGCTCTCCAGGCCTAGCAAACCCCTGCCCTGGCGTTGCAAAGCGCTGGCATCATTCTGCAAACCCCAGGGACAGAGCGGTCAATGGGGACACACTACCACTGCCACCATGATTCTCGTTTAAAACAAAATCAGGAAAATTAGGGGGTTTTTTTGTTTTAAAGTAAGTTTAGGACCCAAACTCTGCCCCGTCCATTTAAATTCTCAGCTGCTCTAGGAGTCAAAAGCAGTGCTGATGAGTGGGTGGGGGGCACGTTAGCTTTGGAGGTGGCTGCTGTCGCCCAGCCAAAGCAGGGAAGCACTAACAGCTTTGAATTGGTGAATGGAAAATGAAGAAGCAAATATAAGAAACTCTGTTTCTTTCAGTGCTGCCCCAGTTCCCGTTTCATCTCTTTACTAAACTCGAAGGGCCAGATCCTCAGACAGTGTAAAGCAGCATAGGCCATTGATGTGACTGGAGCTATGCTGATTTACCCCAGCTGGGATCTGGCCCATTGACTCCCACGGAGCAATGTCCATTTACATTAGCTGGCAACCTGGCCCTTAGAGCTGAATCAAGAAATGAAAATAGGATAAACAACACAGGGCAGATCCTCATTTGGTGTGAATCCGCAGAACTCCGCTGACTTCAAGGGAGCTACAACAACTTACATCAGCTGAGGATCTGGCTGAAATGTGAGCATTTGTGAGATCATGTAATTTGCTCCCCACCAAACACGTGAACAGAGAAACGATTCAACAGAAACAGACACTCCACTGCCCACGAAATTAGACATACGCAAATTCGGTCTCCCGGCTTCCACCTGCGCGGCTGGGAATGAACCTTCAGGGGCCACAAAGCGCAGAAGGAAGGGAATATAGAGAGATATTTTATTACCCAATCAAAAAAATAAATTCCATATTTCGTTTAGCAAATATCATAATTTCTTAGTGACAAGAGACGCAGACTCAAAAATGAAACACAACCAAATCCCCTCCCAAAAGGGCACAACTCAGAACAATGAAAAAAATATACAAGAAACGACGATCCCCCCAAATAATCACAAACATATACAAATTAAATCTGGTGCAAAATAAATATTAGTCATTTGCTACCTGGCATGGCCCGTCTACAGTATTTGGATCTCCCTGCCTTGGCCCCATCAGCGATGCAAAGCCAGGGGAGTCCAGTGTGGGGGTTATTGCTGATTGGCTAGGGAGGAGGAAAGCCAGCGAAATTGGGATTGCTCAGGAGAGAGGAGACAACCGGCACGGAGGAGCTAAAATTCCCTGCAGTGGATGTGTGTGAGATTCTCTCCTGCCCTGCCCCTTGTGCAGTCACTCACACTGTGCACAAGAGAGTATAAAACGCAGCCAAATCCGAACGCAATGCTTTGTACCTACTCTGCAGTGGTGTAACTGCCTGTATGCAGGGCAGGGCAGAATCAGGCCCACAGACTATGGAACGGCCACAACCTTCGAGGGCATTTGAAGCCAAGTGTTGGGTTCCACCCAGAGATCCCAGTGGGGACAAGGTCTGATCTGGATCGACGCATGCCCTCGCTCTGTTCTGCACTTTGGTGCCAGCAGCACAGTTTGCAAACCCAGTCCCCTGTGCTAGGTGGAGGCATTGTTTTGTGGAGACGGTAGTATCCTGGATAAAAGCTGAACACGACTCGTGACAGCTACTGAGAACATCAATTGGGCCTTTAAACGGAATCAATTTGCTCCTCGTAACAGGTCGAGTCTCTGATAACCGAGGGCCCGAGTGACTCGATTCTACTCTCACACCAGCACAGATTAGGAATCAGTCCTCTGAAGTCAGTGGAGAGAACAGTTACCAAGCGAATCAACCCACTGAAGTCAATGGAGTTACAGATGTGCATGGAGCTCCGATTCAGGAAAACCTGGACATATGTGCTTAATGTTAACCATGTGCTTTACTCCCAGCGACTCCAAAGGGTTTAAGCACCTGCTTAGGTGCTGTCCTGAATGTAGGGGATGCTTTCCTGGACTGGAGCCAGACTGATGAGAAACATCACCATGGGTGAAGCATCATCCCTTCTGAGGTCACTTCCTGGTCTCCAACAGAACAGGAAATGACACGTACCGAAAAAGGAGCCGTCTATTTAATTTAATCGGCACATAACTAACTCCCTGCTCAAAGAGCCGCTGCCAACTGACCTCCGAGGAGACAGGTGGCATGAACACGGGCGTCTCCATGCACACGCTCATGCGTGCTCGGAGAAAGGGGCTTCAGGAGAAAAGCTCCGCTTTTTTCCAATCCAACATTGCAGAGAAATATTTCTGCCTTAAAAAAAAACGAACTGTTTTTTTTTTTAAATCTCTAGAGTCTCTCCTGACAGGAACGGATTTTAAAAAAACTTAATTTAAAAAATAACCCCCACACAATAAATTACATAAAGTCACCCCCAGTGGGCAGCATTTGGAAACCACGGTGCTTTTGTCTGGAATAAAAAAAAACTTCACACACAGTCAGAACATGAAAAATCAGACAAAAGCGACGGCAAGCGAAAGACTTGTACACAGGAAAGGAAGAAATTGCAAAGGACAACGATGCACTCCAAAAATCCCAGTGCAAGCTGTGGCAATTCTATGGCAACGGATGGCTCAGACTCTGACAAGGAGGGAGCCATACTTCTCAGGAAGGGTGACTGGAGAGGCATAGTGTCTATCTGCCACTGAATTTCAATGGGAAACACACTGTTAGAATTAAATGCAATACATGGAAATTAAAAAGCCCATTCTGCAGATGGGAGAATTGGGAAATCCTGGCAAAAAGGCCCATCACTGGAGTTTTCCTTTCAGAAGGCTGAGCGGCAAGCTAGGTCGGCCCCAATCCTGCAACCCAGGCCAGGCAGATGGCTCATTCAGCCCATATGGTACCTCTGTTACTTTACAAGGGTCTGCCCTCACTGGATCCAATTGCCTAAGGATGTCTTAACATCCTTTCCCTTCCCAGCTTCTTCTCTAACCTGGCCAGATTCATTTCCCCTCGGATCTCCCCTCCGCACCCCCATCCCATTTGTCTGCAATAAAGTCTGCCCCACAGGGCTCAGGCCTGTGGCTCTGGATGAGTCAACGGGACCAGCCTCTCAGTGAAACCTGAGGAGCCGCCTGCGAGCTTTGGTCACTAGCTCCGCTCACAGACTGTGAGCACGTTCACGCACCAAAGGGCCCCTTCCCTTTTGGGAGGGTGCAATCAAAATACTGGCACCAGCATCCGAACCAGCTGAGAAATGGTATGGATCGGACAGGGGTTGAGAAAGCCCTGTATTAAAACCCAACAGATCCTGCAGCGCTGTGTAGTGCTGAAGTGAGAAGAAGTGCTCCATGATCTGGTGCCGCTTTGCTATGTATCCCCATATAACTTAGGAGAGTTTCATCAGTTCCAAAGATGGGGAAACTGAGGCACAGGAAGGGGAAGGGCTTTGCCCAAGGTCACACAGCTGGTCAGTAGCAGAGCTGGAATTAACACCTACGTCTACAGAGCCCCAGTCCTGTGCCCCAGACATGCAGCCACTCTGACAGCTGCAGGACCTTTTTCTACACAAGGGGTCCCACCCCCAGAATACAGCGCTGAGAAGAGACACAGCAAATCAGTCAGCGGCAGAATTCAGCGACTCAATCCATGGAGCATGCTCGGGGAGGACACAGCTTCCCACTGCTGCTTGGCACCTTGGCTGCAGGGAGTCAAACGAAAACTTCATCAAGACGGTACAGTACTTAAAGGGAATCATGGTCCACTGCCTACGGATCTCCCCAGCCCATGCGCCCACGTGAGAGGCGTGTTCCAACAGCTGTCACCAACAGCCTGGGCTAGAGTGATGGCAAATTCCCCTGGAGAGCCAGTGACTGAGCAGAGCCAGAGTGCAGTTAAACCCATCTGCTCCAAATCCACACACAGCACAGCGCCTGGGCCTGATCCTTCGCCTCTCTGCACCTCCTGGTGTCACCTGCTGAGAGGGCGGAAAACGACCAACCCCAAATTCTCCGCCCATGCTGTCAGTGACTTCCCGCACCCCTCATTCCCAGGCATATGTGGTCACACAAGGAGCAAAGAAAGGGAAGGCCAGACTCTCCCTGTCTAACCATACTGCAGCAAACCTGGTTTTAACAGCAGCCTAGATGACACCAACGAGAATGTCTCTTTTGGGGCTGCCGTCGTAATGACACGGGAGACGATCTCCCAGCTGCAGGCAGAGCACCAAGAGGCAGATCAAGACTGAGAAAATTCAGGCTGCCTTGGAAACCAGTGGAAATCAAGACCAATTGAACCACTGTTTTACAGTGTGCTTCTACACTGAAGAGTGACTATGTAAAAATGGCTTGTTTTCCCTCAAAAGACCAGCTCCCTGCGCCAATCCATTATCACAGTGCTCATCTTATTGTCCCAATCACCCTTCATCCTGGGGCGCCCTAAGGGGGGGAGTTTGGGGGAACTCTGGAGCTGTGTCTATGTACTGAATGGCTTTCCTTCACATTTTAATGGTGGTTATCATGAATGGGGATGAGAGACTTTTGGGGGACCAAAGGTCTCTCTGTAATTAGCCCAGAAAACTGGAAGAGGTGGACCAGGAAGCTGAGCCGGCTCCGTTTACAATTCAAAGGAAGATTTTTCCGCCTGCCAGAGCTGGACACTGCCTGGGATTGGAGAGTCGAACTGGAGTTCATCTGCCCCCCAGCTAGAAGATTCTACACCAACGGAACGGTGACTAGACACTTCCCAGGAGCGCTCGGCTCTGGTGGGGCTGAAGGGAGAATTTTTTCCAGGTCGGGATGACTCCAACTTTAAAGGTTAGGAGCAGGAGAGCCATTTTTTCCCCAAGAAAACAACTTCAGAAACTTCACAGAAAATTGAACCGTCTCTCTAGAGACGTCTCTGACGATCTGCAAAGGGGACTTTTCTGACATCCCTCCATCTCGCCAAGGAGGAGGATTGCTATGGAACAGACTCTCTAGTTCTGCTTAGCCCCCGAGGAGCTTCCCTCACCAACAAAACATACCCAGCACTATTCCCAGATCCCAAACGAGGGCTCCAGATCCGAACTTGACCGTGGAGGCCAGCCAGCATACGCTGTGCAGTACCCACTTAAAACATCAGCATGCGATTCGTCAGTGTGCGATATTTGTTCTATGGGCACCGTTAACTCCCAAGAGAATAAATCCAACAGTATGAAGAGTTGCTTCCCTATCGCAAGGTCATGGTCGCGTGCGGCAGTCAGCCCGAGGGGACTGCGAAGGTCCCCGCAGTACGTTTTGGGGTAAGGTACAACTGCCCTACGAAGAGCTCAGAAGCAGGAGTACTGTGTCACTGACAGCGGGGGCAACTGACCTGATTCTTCTAACCCTGAGCAGGTGGTGTCAGAACATCCACATCAATTTTACAAGGTTTCGACTCACCTAGGTAACCAAGGACACCAGGAGGAAAGTTCTCTGGGGCCTATAAGCAGCAGTCCTTGTTGACGCTAACGTCTAGAGTCCGTTTAAAGCCTCGGTGTGGGTCAGGTGAGGTCCCCCTGCCAGGTGAACCATTCCATAAACACGTCAACGGCTGGGGCGTTTCTTTGATCAAATACCACAGCGCTGACAACCAGGGCACCAGCTCTCGTGTCCCATGTGTTAACTCTGCCGTCCACCCTGGCGTGGCCTAAACGCAGATCTGATCTGGAGACTGAGCCAAAGCAGGAGTCACCGAATACCGCTCAGACAAAGTCACTCTGAGGCGCGGAACAGCAGGTTTAGTTACACCCTGGAACTCATTCCACAGCCATACGTTTACGGGTAATTTGAGCACCTGGAAATACACGAACCCACCCATTTCTTTAAAATTTGCCTTAAAACCACACAGATCTGTCCAACTTCCGCCCCCGCCCCCAGCTCCGTGAGGCTGCCGAGGAGCATTACAAATGAACAATTACATTTAATTTCTGCTGACGTAGTGATTGGCCCCGCCAGATGTAGTGATTGGCCCCGCCAGAGCACCTTGCTCTTCCCCTTTCAGCCAGAGCCAAGAGCGGGGCGGGAGGAGCTGAGCGTCTCTGCAGTCTCCCAAGGGGGCCGCCTGAACTGTCCTAGTCTCTGATCTTTGGTTGAAAAGGGAGAGTGGGCTGGAGTTCAAACAGGAGGCCCTGGCCAGAAAGGCCGCCCTGGCACCGGGCTGCGGGCAGGGACAGAGGGACCCCAGGGCTCTGGCATTGTTGACCCGCCCTGAAGGTCCAGTCCCCCCAGCAGAGCGGTTATGCCCTGGTGGGAAGACCTGGATCCACTGAGGAGAGGCTGTGCCCCCTGGGCCAGCTTGTGCCCACAGACACCCTGCCCCTTGGTCTGTCAATGGGGAGTGTGAACCAGCCAGCTACAGCAGCTCCCTCACAACCCCCGATCCCCAGAGAGGCCAGATGCCAGCAAGGGCTAGGTCAGCCCCCCAGCTCCAGGCAGGGCTCTGCCCTCCTCCCCCCCACGCCACAGCCCCCTCAGCCACAGCCCTCCTCAGCCAACTGCCCGTCCCCCCCACGCCACGGCCCCCCTCAGCCAACCTGCAGGACACTGGCCAGGCGGGTGCCAGCTACACCCCCTCACAAGCTTCCTGAGTGCCCGCTACAAAGGGCTCCCTTGGCTGGTGAGCCAACAAACCTGCTTGAGCAGCATCCCCAGCCAGAGGGTCCAGGAGCCTACGGCAGAGCGAACCTGATCCAGCCCCAATACTGCAGCACGGCCGGGGGGCCAAGGAGCCCCGACTCACTGAGGTCTCTGCACCTCCAAGGAACAGCTGGGGTGCAGGACAAATGGGCATCCCTCGCTGTCCAGAGGGGCTTCTGAGCACGGGGGCTGCCCTGCCAAGGCCCTGCCTCTTCCAGCCCCTCCAGTGTCACGCGACAGCCCCATTACACCTGTCCACCTGCCTGGGGAGTCAGGGGCACCCAGGGAAGCCTGCCCTGCCCTGCCCTGCCCTGCCGAGGAGCATCCCCGGAGCGATTATTGCGCAGAAGCCAGGTTGGTTTGGAGGAGAAACTGGCTCTCCAGGGCAGCACTCCCAGACGGCATTCTCTGCCCAGCCCTCTCTCCCCAGCGGTGCCCCCGGCCAGGGCTCCCAGCTAGCCCAGACAGCAGCCACGGGGACACAGACAGGTGGGGGCACCACAGGTCCCTGAGCCTGTGGGAGGGGACAAGCGACACTGCTTTGGTCTCTGCTGTCTCACGAGGACACAGGCTGCCCCCCTGCTCTCAGTTACGCCGGTGTCAATCGGGCTCAGCTAGTGAGTCAACAGGGTAAATCGGGACTGACACTGGCGCCAAGGAGAGCTGAATGAGGTCCCTTGGTCTCTCTTGGCCAGGTGGGTGGAGAAGCCCAGGCGTCTGTCCCAACCAAGCCAGACCTCAGGCGGGTGCGCACAGAGTACCCCACTGACACAGCAAACCCCACGCAGGCGAGAGCAGAATCCGGCCAAGCAGGGACAAAACCAACGTCCCCTCACAAGCCATGTCGGACGGAGGGGGCGGTTCACTGACCCCCCCCAGGGCCTGGTCCCTCCACTCCCACCCAGCCCCATTCACACCCGCGCTCACAACCCTACCCGCACCATGTCCGTTGAAGCGATGCAGAATCCCGGCCACCGCTTGGAGCGAGAAGTACCCCTTGAGCCTGGCCCCACCACCCCGAGCTGAATCCTGGGCACGTGCTGGGCTCCACCTCTGAGACGCACCAAATGACACGGATGCACGAAGAGCTCTGCAAGGCCAGTGCCCGGCTAGGATGGGTTCCCGCCACCCTGACTGTGGCCGACTCCAGTGCTGGCTGCTCCGAACTCCCAACCACCCGGCAACAACAACAAGAAAAAGAAACCTACAAGACACCAAGGCTCCCTGAGCTGGGCCAGCGACTTCCACAACCGGCAGCTGCTGCCCGGGCCGATCGCTGTCCCCTCCCCAGGCGGGATGGCCAGGGACTGATCTGCTGCTGGACCAGGGGTGGGGAGGGTGTGACATGAACCAGGGCCATGCTGCGGGGGGAGTGCAACGGGCCATGCTGAGGTGCCAAGCGGGTGAGCGTAGCTGCTCTCGGTGAGGGCACTCCAGGCACGGCCTGGGGTTTGAGAGCTCATCCCTTTGTTTCCATCTTTATTCATTTAAATAAAACCCAGTTTAGAAACAGCAGCCAATGAGCTCCCTTTATAAATCCTCTGCGGAGTCACCCTCCCTGCTCCCAGTACACGCCTGGCCCAGGCCGAGGTAAAGTCGGTCCCTGGGATCCAACAGCTCCAGGGCCCATTTCGGGGAAGGGGTGGGGGATCCCCTTTTGCATCCCAGCGTGGCCACGGTGCCACGAACCCACATCCTCACCAACGCTGGCAGCGGGGGCGGCCCCGGGCGATCAAAGTGTCTCGCAGAGGGAGGGATCTCTAGACAGAGCTATTTGGACGCGGGGAAAGGCTCCCCACCCCGAAGGGTGTGAAGTGTCCTGGCGGGGGGCGCCGGCGGGGGCCCAGGTGCCAGGCTCAGATGGAGTTCTCCTGGGGGCTGTGGCTGCTCCTGCGGTCCAGGCAGTTCCTCTCATTCAGCAGGCTGGTGGTCTCGTCGGCCCGCAAGGGCTCCGCCTTGTCTGTCAAGCTGATGTCCATTTTGAGGGCGCTGCTGTCTGGAGACTGAGGGCAGCTGTCCAGGCGCGAGGCCATCAGGCCGTTCTGGTACTGCTGGCGCGTAATCTGCAGCGGGGGGGAGAGGGGCAGATGTGGTCAGCCAGCGAGACGAGCCCGGCTGGCCTAGCAGAGCTCCAGAGCGTGGCCCGCGGCTACCGCCCTCTTGAGTATAGAAGAGCAGCATCAAACTACAGATCCCAGCATGCCACGCTCCATCCTGAGCTCCCACCCGAACGGGAAACTACAGATCCCAGCATGCCACGCGCCATCCTGACCTCCCACCCCAACTGGAAACTACAGATCCCAGCATGCCACACGCCATCCTGACCTCCCACCCGAACGGGAAACTACAGATCCCAGCATGCCACGCACCATCCTGACCTCCCACCCCAACTGGAAACTACAGATCCCAGCATGCCACGCGCCATCCTGACCTCCCACCCGAACGGGAAACTACAGATCCCAGCATGCCACATGCCATCCTGACCTCCCACCCGAACGGGAAACTACAGATCCCAGCATGCCACGCTCCATCCTGACCTCCCACCCGAACGGGAAACTACAGATCCCAGCATGCCACGCTCCATCCTGACCTCCCACCCCAACTGGAAACTACAGATCCCAGCATGCCACGCGCCATCCTGACCTCCCACCCAAACGGGAAACTACAGATCCCAGCATGCCACACGCCATCCTGACCTCCCACCCGAACGGGAAACTACAGATCCCAGCATGCCACGCTCCATCCTGACCTCCCACCCGAACGGGAAACTACAGATCCCAGCATGCCACGCTCCATCCTGAGCTCCCACCCGAACGGGAAACTACAGATCCCAGCATGCCACGCTCCATCCTGACCTCCCACCCCAACTGGAAACTACAGATCCCAGCATGCCACGCGCCATCCTGACCTCCCACCCAAACGGGAAACTACAGATCCCAGCATGCCACGCTCCATCCTGACCTCCCACCCCAACTGGAAACTACAGATCCCAGCATGCAATGCTCCCCTCCCCCACCAGAAACTACAGACCCCAGCATGCAATGGCCATCCCCCCCCCGTCCCCAAGTATGATAATACGGTGCACTCCCTTCATAAGAATCACATCGGTCCTGGGCAATTCGATTCTTATAAGCGCTTGACTCTTATAAGTGGAATTGCAAAGAATGGATGAAATCGGCAGTTACGTTTTAAACAACTGGCTTCCCCCCCCCCACAACTGAGAAACGTCTCATTTACTGTCACTGAATTCTTTAGACTTTAAACATATTCACCGTGGAACAAAACCAAACCAACTTTCTAACTGAGCCACAGGTCGTTATCACCCACTCACTCCACGGGTGCGTTTGCTGGAGGCAGTTACTGCCTTGCGACTGCAGCAGGTGTGAGCTAGTGGAGGGATACGCCTCTTAAGGAGCCAAAGACACATTTTAAAAATCTCTCACACTGCAGCCAACCGAACACATGTAAGCGCAGTACCCGGCGTGTGACAGCACAGCGACCCGTGTACAAGACCCGACCGGACTGGTTCACAGTATTGGCTCACGTTCACCAATACGCAGCGTCACCGTCCGTCATCGGCGTGGAGTGTCTGGCTGTGAATGCACAATGCCGTGGCACAATCCCCGTTGGATTATAAACTTGTCCAGTGTTTCCTGGATCACGGCACGATCCACGCCACTGTTAACCTCCTTTTCAGAGCAAGGCAGGAGGTTAAAATCACTGCAGCCCCTGTACCGCAGGTCATTTGTCTGAGTTTTTGTCGCATTCAGAGTCTGCCTCTGCATCATTTTCGGGTTTCACTTCCAATCGATCTCTGATCTCGGTCACATCAGAGACCAGCTGCGTAACACTCACCGATGGCTAGCCACTCTTCAAATTTGGGCGCATTAAGTTCTCTCGGGGGCTCAACAACTGCTTCTGCCATGGGCATTACGACCAGACCTCCTTTGTCGCAGCAATTCCGGGTTGCTGAAGCATCGACGTCAGACCAGGCCTTTGTGAGCACAAGAATGGCACCTAAAGTCGGCACTTCCTGGCCATTTCCACAGCAGCAGCTTTCTTCTTCTCATCACCAATGTGGTGCAACACCAGGCGAGCCATTTGCTTGCAATACACCTTGGCTGTTCTGGTCATTCCCAGGTTACATGGCTGAAGGACAGAAGTTGTGTTCCTTGGGAGGAATTCACGTCGGATATTCCTCAGCGCTACACCTTTCCTCACCTGGGTTGGGCAGATGTCCACAAGTAGCAAAATCTTTCTCCTTTCCTGGCCCAACTTTCGATCCCACTCATGCATTATCCAGGCAGGTCACTGGCAGCAGAGCGGACTGGAATACGTCTCACACCTGGGTTTTGACTTTTCCCCAAGGACGAAAAGGTCCTTTTACTTACCAGTCACAGAACAGGTGAACTGAGCAGCAATCTTGTCTTTAGAGGAGTTTCCTCCTCTTTTACTGTCTGATTTAAAGGTGAAAGTGCCACCAGGCAGGGCTTGAAAGTCAATTCCACTTTCCAAATGTTTTCTTCCATGAGGTCACGTCTCATTTTGAGCCACTCGTTTTCTAACCATTCTTCGCAAGACCTAATGTCTGCAGCTTTGACTTCTCCACACATTGTCTGAAACCAATCCCCTCGTTTCTTAAAGTGCTCACACCAGCCAGTGGCTGGCCTTCAAGGTGATAACGCCCAGGGTGACCGCCAGTTCTGCTTTCTACATCACCAACAGCCCACTTAGGGGGGCATTTCTCTCTCTGGCATCTTTATAAGCACCACCTGGACCATAAGTGCCTTGCCTGACCACAGTCCTTCTGTCTCCTTCGTTTTGTAGGATGCTCTCCCCATCGCTGAGAAGCTTAGACAATGTAGGTTGCGGAATGCCCAATTTCTGAGCTGCATCTCTTTGGCCGGTCTTGGGAAGACGAGGGTAGGTCTCAGGAAGGTGGCGTTTTTCATCTGCAGAAAGCGTCTCTCTTTTTCCTGCCATCTTGACTCTCACATAAATGGCACTACTGGTTTATTCTCTGCAGGGATTTTCCTTTACATGGGCTACGTGCCCAGTAACGCGAGATCTGATCCAATTCCACCAGCTTTGCTGGCTCATTACATGTCGGTGCACTTGAGTATGGGAGTCAGTCTGCCCGAAATGAGTCTCACCAGCAGCTCGCTGGAGCCTTACAAGTGGAGTACTTGCCCCAGTGGTTTTGATCACTTTGGTGGTTGGTTCTTGTATTGGTAATTCTTAGAAAGGGAGTGCACTGTAACTGCCCCGCACAAAACATGTTTCATCTGGGGGACCCAATTGCTTTCCAGAACACCTCATCTGTGGCCACAAGCCAGCCCTGCGCTGCAGCCACCTCTGGGGTGGGCTGGGAAGCTGCTGACCGGCACACAGCAATGCTCCCCAAGACGAAGGAGACACCAGTGTCCAGCAGACGCTAGAGGGGGGTTCAAAGAGGCTCAGTGTAGAAAACCCAAACTGGAATTGGGCCATGCCCTGAGATCTCCACCCCGGCAAACGCTCAGGGCCTTGGGTTTATGTCTCCTCTGACAGCAGCACAGTGCCCCCTAGTGCTGCACTGAGGCCAGTGCTCCCTGCTGCTGCTTGCCAGGCTGCCGGCCGACCCGAGGCCCCCCCGCCCGGCAGCCCAACACACCCGGCCTCACCTTGACGAACTGCAGGTCCGTGAGGGCGCGGACGCTGAAGTCGGAGACGTACTGGGCGCCGGTGCACACGTTGAGCTGGTTGCTGCTGCCGCTGATGGGGGAGGCGATGGAGTCCGAGCGCTCGTGGTAGCTGAGCGACGCCGAGCGGTTCAGGCTGCTCATGTGGGACAGGGAGCGCAGCTCTGCGGAGAGACACGGGCAGGGTTAGCTGGGGACCCCCTCCTGCCTCGCCCCGCTCCCCGTTCCTGGGCCCGGCTCTAACGGCAGCACCCGCCACCCAGAGAGGTGAGCCGGCCCCGGCTGGGCCCGAAGGGCCCCCCACCGCGCCGTCCCTGGCACGCGGATGCCTCGCTGGGTGGGGTCAGCTCTCGGGAGGGGGCAGCCCCCCTGCCCTCACTCGGACCCCCCAGCTCGCTGCACACGGACCACCAGAGGCCAGGATTGGGGTCAGCCAAGCCCCAGGCATGTGACTGAGGCTCTGATCTAAACATCCGCCGCTGCCCCAGAGCCACGCTGAGCCCCCCTGCTCCTCCCAGGCAGCCCTGCCCAGCTCAGGGCATTGAATCATAGAATCATAGAATATCAGGGTTGGAAGGGACCCCAGAAGGTCATCTAGTCCAACCCCCTGCTCGAAGCAGGACCAATCCCCAACTAAATCATCCCAGCCAGGGCTTTGTCAAGCCTGACCTTAAAAACCTCTAAGAAGGAGATTCTACCACCTCCCTAGGTAACGCATTCCAGTGTTTCACCACCCTCTTAGTGAAAAAGTTTTTCCTAATATCCAATCTAAACCTCCCCCATTGCAACTTGAGACCATTACTCCTCGTTCTGTCATCTGCTACCATTGAGAACTGTCTAGAGCCATCCTCTTTGGAACCCCCTTTCAGGTAGTTGAAAGCAGCTATCAAATCCCCCCTCATTCTTCTCTTCTGCAGACTAAACAATCCCAGCTCCCTCAGCCTCTCTTCATAAGTCATGTGCTCTAGACCCCTAATCATTTTTGTTGCCCTTCGCTGGACTCTCTCCAATTTATCCACATCCTTCTTGTAGTGTGGGGCCCAAAACTGGACACAGTACTCCAGATGAGGCCTCACCAGTGTTGAATAGAGGGGAACGATCACATCCCTCGATCTGCTCGCTATGCCCCTACTTATACATCCCAAAATGCCATTGGCCTTCTTGGCAACAAGGGCACACTGTTGACTCATATCCAGCTTCTCGTCCACTGTCACCCCTAGGTCCTTTTCCGCAGAACTGCTGCCTAGCCATTCGGTCCCTAGTCTGTAGCGGTGCATTGGATTCTTCCATCCTAAGTGCAGGACCCTGCACTTATCCTTATTGAACCTCATCAGATTTCTTTTGGCCCAATCCTCCAATTTGTCTAGGTCCTTCTGTATCCTATCCCTCCCCTCCAGCGTATCTACCACTCCTCCCAGTTTAGTATCATCTGCAAATTTGCTGAGAGTGCAATCCACACCATCCTCCAGATCATTTATGAAGATATTGAACAAAACCGGCCCCAGGACCGACCCCTGGGGCACTCCACTTGACACCGGCTGCCAACTAGACATGGAGCCATTGATCACTACCCGTTGAGCCCGACAATCTAGCCAGCTTTCTACCCACCTTATAGTGCATTCATCTAGCCCATACTTCCTTAACTTGCTGACAAGAATACTGTGGGAGACCGTGTCAAAAGCTTTGCTAAAGTCAAGAAACAATACATCCACTGCTTTCCCTTCATCCACAGAACCAGTAATCTCATCATAAAAGGCGATTAGATTAGTCAGGCATGACCTTCCCTTGGTGAATCCATGCTGACTGTTCCTGATCACTTTCCTCTCATGTAAGTGCTTCAGGATTGATTCTTTGAGGACCTGCTCCATGATTTTTCCAGGGACTGAGGTGAGGCTGACTGGCCTGTAGTTCCCAGGATCCTCCTTCTTCCCTTTTTTAAAGATTGGCACTACATTAGCCTTTTTCCAGTCATCCGGGACTTCCCCCGTTCGCCACGAGTTTTCAAAGATAATGGCCAAGATTCAAAGATAACCCCCAAGGGCTCCCTCTGCCCAGGGCCCAGTGCACCTGTGCATTTGTTCACATGTAGGACCTACAGGAACCAAAAGTCACCTGGCTTTGCTGTGGTCCTCAGCCCTGGGTCTAGGTTAAACCCTGGGCGAGGCTGGAGGGAGCAGCCCATTCCCAGGGCAGGGAGGGGCCATTTCTGGCCTAGCCTGGGGACTGACACTGGAACCCCCTGGAATTCAAGCACAAATCTGACCCGGGGTCCAGCCACCCTGGAGAGATGCCCAGCTGGCCCCTGCACTAGCTCCCCCAGTGGAGCTGAGGAGGAAGGGCCCCAAAAGGGCGAAAGCTTCAGAGCTCTCCCCGTCCCCAGCTCCCTCCAGCCATGCCCAAATCCCATTCATTTGGGAACCAGTCTCTGCCAGAGCCCCAGCCTCCCCCTCCCCATTGCCCGACGTGGGGGACCCTGGTTGCAGGTGCTGGGGGATCACAGGGAGGGAATCCCCGGCGTGGGAAGGCTCTAGGGTATCTGCTTCTCTCAGGGACCCCAAGGGAGGAGACAGGAAGGGGCAGAGGCATGGTGACATGCCAGCCCCTGGCCCATGTTCCCTTTTGGGTGGCCCCAGACAGGGCTGGGTACACAAGACCCACCATGCCCATAGTGTGCTTGGCAGCCGCACTCAGCTGTGTGCCTGGGAGGGTTCAAGGGCATCGTGCTTCCTTGCTGGGCAGCCCCGAGGGGGAACAGGGTGTGGGCACCATACACAAACCAGGGGTGGAACGTGTGTCCCCACGCCAGGCCCAGGCAGGACTTTGGGAGTCTCCCTGCCGGGCCCAAGCTGGCAGACACTCCAACACCTCCCCCACACACTTGCCCCCTTTCAGCCCCACGCTGGAGAGCCCGGCAGGGGCAGAGTCAAAGTGGGGCTAGAGCATCGGTTCCGGGGGATGCGCCCAGGCCTAGCTGGGCATCCCCTTTCTGCTCCGGGAGTCTTAATCGCCCGCTGCCCTCTTGGCGTTCACGGGCTGGCTGGAGAATGGCCCAGGAGCTGGCCCAGGGCTGGAAGCTCTGCGGAGGAGAGCTCCAGCCCCTCCATCCCACGGCCGGCGGGCAGGGGCCAAGACGGGACAAAGGGCTCTCCCCGGCCCCAGCACTCCCAGCCCCGAACACTCCATTGCTGGCTGACATGGGAAAGGCTCCGGAGCCGACTGTTTAACCCCTTCCCTCCCCGAGCCAGCAGCTGGGTAACTAGGAGACAGTTCAAAGTACCTGGGCAAACCCAATTCTCTGCAGGGGGCTCGAGATGGAGCTGGGGGTTATGAGCGACAGAACCACGCGGTGTCCCAGCAGCACGAGGCAGAGACATTAGGGAGGTCTCCTTGGCACCAGTCAGAGCAACGGGGGAGGGTGGGCATGCACGGTCCCCTTCCGCAGGGCAAGGCTTTCACCTCCTGGCAGGCTCTTCACAGACTGACACCCGCTCGAAGCTCTAACACCCCCCGTGCACTCAACCCCAGAGCACGTGCAAGGACAGAGCGAAGGCAGGCGATCGGGGGAGGCTACAGGGCCGCAGACCGGCCACATGCTGCTTGCAAGGCGTGAGCCGCAGTCTCCTACCGGGCTGGAGGTCAGAGGTGCTCACCTGTGCCCCGCGTCGCCCCCTAGCAGCTGCAGCTGGCAGTGCAGGTGTCACAAGGCAGGTGTGGCAGCCGCATTGGGCAGGGAAGGCTCCCGAGTTCTGCCCTACTGTTCACTTCCACGCCCACGAGGCCAGGGAGAGCTGGGGCGGCTGGCTCCAGCCGTGCCTGTGACCACGTGTCTACACGAGGGGGCAGTGCAGAGCGGATACCTGGAGATGCTCACAAACCCGACTGCAGAGGGAGGGAAATGATGGCGCGCATTGGGACGGGCTTCCCCCAAATGGCCCCTGGTGCCAAAGAGGGACAGCCAGGTGCCCGCGGCGCGCCTCAGCCCTGCTCCCCACGGACGTGCTGCTAGGTGGGATGAGGTCCCTTTAAGGACCAGGGTTCAAATCTGGCTGTGGCTTGTCACCCAGAGTCAAAGCAGCAAGGCCAGTGCTGCCCTGCCCGCCCCGTGCCTCACCCGGGGCAGTGCTGGATTAATACGGCCAGTCTGTCGCGGGAAGGCCAGCCCGGGTTAATCCCGTCACAGACGGGTCTAGCACTCCATGCATTGGCTTCGGTTACCTGTCAGCCTGGAAACCAACAGCCCTCCCTCTAGGACCGGGCGGCTGGGCTGGGCGGGCTAGGCAGAAACACACAGAGGACAGAACAGAGACATGCAGGAGGAGAACGTCATAAGAGACCCTCCGGAGAGAGACCAAAGCTCGGCTCTGCCAGCTCCAGGGGGACGGGGTTCGCCGCAGACAGCCCCAAACAGCCCCCACCTGGCCCTTCCTACTCTCGGCGGCTGGACCGGCCGCCTGGCTCAGATCCGGCTGTGGGCGGAGGGGGATTGCGCGTGGCTGCAGGAGGGAAGCGCGACGCCCCCGGCGGGGCTGAGGCGAGTCCCCGCCGTGTCTCGTCTCAAGTCCTGGGTGCGGCCAGCGGGGCAGGACTTCCTGCCGAAAAGGACGGAACTGAGAGTTTCCCTCTGCAATTGCTTCTTCGGAGCGGACACGCCTGGTGGGCAGCTTCTGCCATAGTAACGCAAGCCCATTTCGGTGGCCCCCGGGGCCCTGAGTGCCGGGGGCAGCGGGAACGGGGAGCAGGCCGGCCAGTGCAGGGCAGGAAATTGCCCTGGTTCTCCATCTCCCCCGCCCCCACCGCAGGGCCAACGCACGACCAGCGGCTCATCGCACCCCAGCCCCTTCGGAAGCCAGGCGACCAGGCAACGGGGGAGACCAACGGCTGCAGGAGGAACCCGGCGGCCGAACCCAAGCCTGGGGCACGGCCCCCCGCAGGCCTAGGCTGCTCCCTCCCTGCGGCTCTCAGCCCGGCCCGTCTGGCCCGCAGCTCTCCGGGAGGGGCCGTACTGCCCCGGGGGCACACGGGCAGGAACTCCAGCCGCACAGGCCGGGCGTAGCTCCCAGGCCTGCCTTACCCCCAGGACGGAGGTGCGGGCCAGGGCCCATCAGGGCTCTCTGATCGCTGCTGCCCGAGCCTCAAGGAGCCTGAGGGCGGCCGCAGGAGCATCACCACGGAGCCACCGCACCAGCCCCCCGAAGCTCCTGCAGCAGCTGCAGAGTCCTTGTCACTGGCACCCACGGAGGGGGGCAGGGGGGCCTGGGCTGGAGCTGGCAGGGTCACGAGGTGACACTGGCCCTTTAAGAAGGGGCAAGACCAGCACGCCTCAGCCCCTCATGCCTACTGTGGGCCCTCCCCGGGCGAGAGCCAGGGCTGCCTGGAGCAGAGGGGAGCAGCGAGAGGGGTGCTGGCTCGTGGCCCCAGGCCAGAGGGCTGGAGGCAGGGGGGTGGCGGGGGGGACAGGAGCGGGGGCTGTGCCTGGGAGCCAGGACTGGAGGCGGGGGTGGGGGGTCTGCCCGGGCGCCAGGGCTAGAAGCAGGGGGCAGCGGGGGGGCCGTGCGGGGGGGGGAGCGGGAGCCAGGGCTGGAAGTCAGGACTGGAGGCAGGGGACGGGGGGGGGGGGGGGGGCTGTGCCCAGGAGCCAGGGCTGGAGGCAGGGGGCAGCGGGGGGAGGGGGGGCGGGAGCGGGGGCTGTGCCCGGGAGCCAGGACTGGAGGTGGGGCGGGGGGTCTGCCCGGGAGCCAGGGCTGGAGGCAGGGGGGCAGTGGGGGAGCAGCAGGGGGACAGGCCCGGGAGCCAGGGCTGGAGGCAGGAGGGCAGCGGGGGGCCGTGCCCGCTGACAGCTCAGGCTGGCGAGCTGGGCCCAGGGAGCCCCAGCAGAGAGGCTGCAGGGATCCCAGCTGGGGAGGGCGGGTTTCCTGCCGGCGGGCTGGCCTGGCCCAGGGACTGAGGAGACGGACAGAGTGGGCAGGGCGGAGTGGGTGAGATGATACGGGACTGTAAAGACTCTGGGCCCTGGGGCGATACACGGACGACCCTTTGGACTATTTGCCCAGGGCTTGTGTAACACACGAGACCCTAGGACTGGTACAATAGGTCCGTTCTCCGGGGCAGGACACAGAACACAGGCAGCCTGTGAGCTTGGCACGGGGCAGCACCCCCGAGACATCGCTCAAAGGGGCAGAACCCCCCAGCCCGTCGATGACCATGCGGAGAGCGCACAGGAAGCTGATGGACAGGGAGCCGCTCGAGCCTGGCGGCCGATACTCACCTCTCAGCATCAGGCTTCACAGGGACTGACAAGGTAGGTCGGGAAAGCAGAAGACTGAAGGTCAACGTGGAAAAGACACAGATTATGGCAAGTGGAGGAGACCAGGAAGACAAAGACCTGGGAGGCCCATCAAGGAGAGGGAATTGCCAAGATTAAAATAAAGTGGTAAGAAGCCAGGACATAACGCACTTACAGGAGGGGCTTGGCCCCGGATTGCTCACCGTACGTGGGGCCCCGGAGCAGAATCCCTAGGACTAGGAACAGAGGAAGGCCGAGGATGTGCTGATATACAGGGGCTGGAACTAGGGGGCTGCCGCACCCCCGGCTTGAAGTGGTTTCCATTATACCCAGGGTTTCGTTTGCTTCAATGGCTCCCAGCCCCCCCCACTGTACAAATGTCTCCAGCCCCCTGCAGGACAGTACCAAAGAGGAAGGTTTAAAGATGGACAAAGCCGGTACAAGGCAGAGAGCGGTGGGAAGACTTCGATCGGCCCCATTGGGGCTGCTGTGCTGATGGACAGGAATCAAAGACAAAGAAACCACAAGGGGAAGAGAGCCTGGCCTGGTGTCCCGGCGGGTATCTGAACAGGGAAACTGAGGCAGGCATGCCTGCCATGCCATGACCTTCCACAAGAGGGCACCCAAGGTGGGGCTGCTTTATTACAGGGGCTAATCCCAGCTTTCGGCTTGTAAGCAAGTGCCCTGCTGGTGCGTCTGTAAGGGGGAGAAGAAACGGACACAAAGGTGAAATCAGACTGACGCAAAGCAGCAGATAAAGATATCCATGTAACCACTTTGGGACCAGGACTCCTGGGTTCAAGTCCCAGCTCTGCTACGGACTCCGTGCAAGTCCCTTCCCCACTCAGGGCCCCAGTTTCCCCAGCTGTAAAATGAGGATAAAGACACCAACCCCCCGGCGTGAGGCGCTTTGAGATCCTCGGGGGAGAGGCACAAGGAGAGGTTACTCGCCCTGGGCAGTGAGGGTGGTGAACTATGTCCCCCTGCGCGTGCTACAATCTAGCGCCCCCAGCACCTTCGATCGGAGATCGCTCATAGCAGCGTCCAGCCGGCCCGGGTGCTAGTCAGCCTCCTACCTGTTATACAGCACTGTGCAGACCGCCCTCAGGTCCTTCCCTACCGCCGAGCTCCACCGCGGACAGCTGCGAAGCAGGGGTAGCAGAGACATCGCCAAGAACTGCAGTTACCACACAGGGCGAGTAAACATCCCTGCTCCCTCCAGTCGCGTCCCCACGGGCGCACGGCTCTAAGGGACTGCCAAGAGGTTCCCTCAGTGCGGGAAGGGTTTGGAGTCGGGGCCAGCGAGCTGAACGCAGAACGTATGTGCACAGGGATTTGAATAATGCACGATTCGCAGCGAGAACGAATGCAGCCGGGTAGCTCCTTGGGAGGCCTGATTCCAGACTGCAGACCTCTAGCAAGACAAAACTCCGGGGTCTTCGTCCTGGCCGGGCTCTCCTGCCAGTGAGGGGGGGCAGCAGTGCCCCCGGTGATCTAGCTGGGGCGGGGAGGAGACAGGCAGGTGAATGGTTGGTTCATTTCAAACTCGGAAGAAACTTTAGGTAGAAGTTTGTGTGTGGTGGGGGGTGGTGCAGTGTGACCTTGTCCTTAACAAATACTGTGAAGGGGGGGCTGCCGCCATGGCTGAGGGATGCTGTCTTCGTGGACACGTGGAGCAGAGAGTGGGTAGCCATCGGGCCCAAGGGTGGCCTTGTGAGGCAGGAAAGGACCAGGCCGAGGTGCCAAACAGGAGCAGGGTGGGAGACTGGCGGACAGAGGTTTCCAGGTCGCTGGGGGAATCGCACTGGCACTGCGTGGGCAGACTGGGAAGTGCCTAGAATAAAACCCCCTCACTCCACGCTGCAGGGAGCTGGTTCTTGCGCTCCCAAGTGGGAGCACGTCTGCTTCTCTACGAAGCACGCTCGGGTGAGGGGTCCTGAAGGGGAATGGGGAAGGCGGCTTTGCTGCCGAAAGTGGATGGTGTATCCTGGAGAGATGATCTCCAAACCCCACCTGTCTCTAGGGATCGACTCCCAAGCCTGCCTGTGCTGGTAAAGGTGGTCGCCGAAGGGAGCAAGGCAGGATGGGTATTCAGGCCCTTGACCAGGCCGTCCAAATTGCTGGATGGAGCCCAGTCTCTTTTGGTGCGGTTCCTATGACCGCTGGGGGGTGAAGAATCGGGCAGGTTGGGATCTCTGAGCCACCTGGGACTTGCTGGGCTCTCTTGTGGGTGGTGTATGAATGCAGAGAGAAAGTCAGGTAGATCTAGAGACCTTTGACGTTCGCAGCGATTCGGCCGTGCTGGCTGCGAATAACAGAGACCCATGGAAAGGAAGGTCTGCTGGACCTCTTCCGGAGACCTGGCGCGCTGGAGCCACAAGGCCTGTCTTGTAACGTCTGTGTAGCGACCGACCGGTGGCCGTATCCGCGATGTTGAGGGGGGCTTGCGCAGATGGTCTGGCGAGGAGCTGGCCCTCTGCAATGACCGCCTGGACTTGCTCCCTCGGCTCTGCTAGCAAGCGGTCAGCACAAGAGTTCAGGTTGGCACGGTTCATGGGACTGTATTTTGCCATCGGCGCCTGGTAACTGGTGATTCTAAGTTGTAAGGAGACCGGGGAACAAGATTCCCTCCCCTGTAGGTCTAGACCCTTGTAGCCTTTCTCACGCAGCTGGTCTGAGCGTGGCGCTGCCTTCTGCATTCGTTAACTGCACTGACTGCTGAGGGATGAGGAAAGAAAAACTCAAGAGTCCTTTGCTGGGACGTAACAGGTCGTAGCTGCTCTCCTGCACGCAATAGAAGTGGGGGCGTGCCGGCGCTCTCCCGCCTGGAGGCGGAGGGGTAGCCGGGGGGGGGTGCCGGCCGCTCTCCCACCCGGAGGCGGAGGGGTAGCCGGTGGGGGGGGGGGGTGCTGGCCGCTCTCCCACCTGGAGGCGGAGGGGTAGCCGGGGGGGCGGGTGCTGGGTGCTCTCCCGCCCGGAGGGGTAGCCGGGGGGTGCCGGGCGCTCTCCCGCCCGGAGGCGGAGGGGTAGCCAGGGGGGAGGGTGCTGGGTGCTCTCCCGCCCGGAGGGGTAGCCGGGGGGTGCCGGGCGCTCTCCCACCTGGAGGCGGAGGGGTAGCCGGGGGGGGGGTGCTGGGTGCTCTCCCGCCCGGAGGGGTAGCTGGGGGGTGCCGGGCACTCTCCCGCCCGGAGGCGGAGGGGTAGCTGGGGGGTGCCAGGCGCTCGTCCCCGGGTCCAGAAGGGGCTCATTGACAGGCAGGGCACGCGGCCAGTGGGGGAGAGTGGAGGGTAACAAGCGGCTCCTGAGGAGGCTCGTCCACCTCCTCGCAAGGAATCTGCAACTCTCCTGACCAAATCCTGGAACAGCTTGAAATCATCCACCAGGGATGGGCGAGGGGCATGACAGCGTCACCCGGAGATGTGGGGAGACGTCAGCCGGAGGAGAGACCTCTTCACCAGGTCTAGTGTCCCAGGTCCCTGGGCGAGCAGGTAATGCAGGTTGTTTCTCTGCGATGGATGGTGCTCGAAGCCCTGGAGACCTCTTGGCACTTGGCCCAGCACGGCCAGGGAGGAGGTGCATAAGGCACAGGAAGGGGAGGCACCCATGGGTGCTCATACCAGCCAGACATTGGTTGCAATCTTAGCATCACCAGAGGCTTCTGGGAAGGGGTGAGGGGAGAACCCTGAATTGATATTTGGGAAGTTGAGGCAAGGTTTTCACCAGGCTCCTCTCCCTGAAGCTCACTCTGGAACAGCGCCGCACCTGGAGAGCTCTGCGGTGAAACCGTCGGTACCGGGCAAACTTCAGGCCATCTCAGCGTTCTCAGTACCGACCACACGTCGGAGAATTGGGCACTTCAGATACAGCCAGGTCCCGGGGAAACGTCCTGCGGTACCAAGCATGTGACCGGCACCAAGTCTGTGCTCTGCACTGAGGTGATGGGGGGAGAGGTGCTGACAGCGCTGTGGGGTTCGGGTGCTCTGAGGGAACCGCAGACGGAGCCCATGCAGGCTCCTTCGGTACCAAGGAAGCAAAGGAACAAGCTCTTCTTGCCACCTTGGTCCGCTGACAGTACCAATGAGCTCCCTGGGCCCGAGGCTTTGCCATGGTTCAGTCAGGCCGTGCCATGGGTACCTTAGGAACCAGCCACCTCATGGGCTCCCGACTGGAGGGCGGAGGACACCAACAACCTTGGCTTTTTAGAGAGAGATTCTCTACCTGGCAAGCCTGGTTCATGTCCTGGGAGGAGGACTTACAAGAGGAGTCTGGTGTCTTGTCTGAGGCCCGGGAGGAGTGGGGCTGCGGTAGTGGGGAGGCAGCAGATTTGCTCGCCCGGTGCCTGGGAGGGGCCTTGGCCTAGCTCAGAGGCTCTCCTTCAGGAGGAGATACAGCTTCACCTCCCTGGTTCTTGGTTTTAGTGCCAGAGAGAAGTTGCTTTTGTGGGCTACGCGTGATCCCCCGAGGCAGTGGATGTAGCGGGAGCGCCCGGCGTGGCTGGGATCGCACAACAGACAAGGTTTGGAGCCGGGAGAACCAGGCACAACCTCCCAGGGAAAGAGAACAACTCACTCGTGTCTATCGGAATAGAAGGGGAAAGACATCTGGTTTTAAAAAAAATATTTCAACGAGGAAGCTCACACTGCTGCTCCGGATGCTGAGCGCTCCCACAGCCGGCCATCAGAGTCCGAAACGAGGACAGAGCTGGGGAAATCTCCATGGGGACAACTCGGCCGTGGTGGCTGAGAAGGAGCTGTGGGCGTTCGCTGGCACAGTGCCAGCAGGCGGGCGTGGGCGGAACGGGCACTGCGAGGAGAAATCGCTGATCAAAGCTGCGGGGGGCACTAACGCCCTTCAAGTGCAGCACCCCCAGGGCACGACTCCCAGCACGTCACTATTAATGGATGTTTGTCGTACTACAGGATATCCGCAAAAAGAACAGGAGGACTTGTGGCACCTTAGAGACTAACACATTTATTTGAGCATAAGCTTTCGTGGGCTACAGCTCACTTCATCGGACGCACTGAACCATTTGCGATAGGCTGCGATACCCAAATGTAACCACTAGATGGAGCCAGTTGCACGAGGGGCCGATGTCCTGCCCCGTGCTGCGGGACCGGTGGTGGCCCAGCACGCTCGCAAAAGGCCCTGGGCTGGGCTAGCAGGGAGGGGAGGAGGGCGGCACGTCAGGACTGAGGGGTGTCAGCAGAGCTGCGCTAGCAGGGGCTGTGCGTCGGGGTTGAGGGGCACTGGCGGAGCTGGGGGGAGCCCAGGCTTAGGACAGCAGGGGCTGTGGGTCGGGAGTGAGGGGCACCGGCAGAGCTGGGGGGAGCCCAGGGCTGGGCTAGCAGGGGCTGCGGGTTGGGGTTGAGGGGCACCGGCAGAGCGGGGGGGAGCTGGCATGTCTGCTTGTCCCTAGCTGATGCCATGCGCTGGTATCACCTCTGCAAGCCCCTAGCCATGCCCGGTTGGGGAGGGGGGTGTCCTGGGGGTCACTCCCTGGGGCAGGAACTGCAGCTCCCTGGAGACACAGATTTCCATCCTTCCCAACCGGGCTCCGGGCCCCGCGACAGGTGACGGCACCCAGGCCCTGGCCCAGTCTGTCCTGCCCGTGCCTGCCAGTGACCCGGCCGGGGCTGCCTGTGAGTGTGGGAGTGGCTCTGGCCCCACAGGTTGTGGGGGCAACTTACCCAGAGGCGGGGGCAAGCTCAGCGCCATCACACCGTAATAGGAGAAGGCTCCCGTCTCAAACTTCATGTTCTCCTTGCCGGCTTCCACCTCCACCTTCCCCTGCAGGGCACAGACACTGTCAGACCCCAGGCTCGCCTGCAGGCTGCACCCAGCCCCCCACACTCCCCACAGCTGCCCAGCCCCCCTCCTCTCCCATGGGCTGCACCCAGCCGTCCCCCCCTGCGGCAGACGGACACACTGGGCTCCCCCCAATGCCCCCTCCCCGCAACAGGTGACACACTGGGCTCCCTGCCCCCGCGCTCCCCCTCCCGTAGCAGATGACAGGCTCTCCCCATGTGACACGCTGGGCCCCCCCATGGCAGGTGACAGGCTGGCCCCGCCCGCCCGGGCACACCTGCAGGATGAGGATGAAGTAGTCAGCCGGCTTGTTCCTCTGGTACAGGAAATGCCGGGGCGATTTTTTGTTCTCCTCGTCGAACTTGAGCTCATGGATGACGTCGGGGTGCCTGAGAAGCCGCAGAAGGATCTTCTCCGAGATGAGGGTGGGCATGAAGAGCGTCACCTCTGTGGGGGAGGGAGGATGGGTCAGATGCCCCCCTGAGGGCCCTGTTCTCGCCCCTGGTCCTGGCACAAATCCCCTGCCCCAGGAGCTTCCACAGAACCAGGGGACCGAGCCAAGCCCCTTGCATCCGATCCCAAGCTAGCTCCATGCAGCCACCTCTGGTGTGGAGCGCCTGGCCAGGGGAAGAGGGAGGGAAATGCTGGCAGCCCTGGGACGAGCGCCGGGGCGGGGGGAAGGAGCCGCGGGCCTGCGTGGAAGCAGTACCGTGGCATAGAAGTACCGGACAGGCCCAGTGGGTTCCGCTGGCTCCGATTCCCAGATGCCCTGGGACGGAAAGGCCCCGTGCCAGCTACCACGCCCGGGCATGGGGCTCCCCCCCACGCCGCAGGACATTTCCCCTGGCCCTGCTCAGCTGGGCGTGTGTGTCTGTGTGTGTGTGTGCGCACATCTCCATCCCCCTGGAGCCAGGGCCTGTGCCAGTGTCTGCTGCTTAGCGGGCACAGGGCACGTGTGTGCCAAAGTCATGAACACAACGGGTATGCGAGGGGCTGACACGTCCTTACCCCCCTAAGGGAAACCTACAGGCTGGTGTGTGTGAGGGGCAAGGCACGGCCCAGCCACGCCGGGCGCACCCACCAACAGCCCCAAACGAGCATGCCCTGGAGAGGCCGTGGGTGGATCCCCGGGCACCAGGAGCCGGTGGGTGCCCTGTGCTTCCCCCCACAACCCCACCCTTAGCCCTCACTGTGCTCCACCGCGACACGGCCTGGGGCCTGGCGCCGCCACCGCCCGGAGAGTCTCAGGGCAATGCCGGGAGACCAGGCCCCTCGCCCCTGGCACTGGATGGGCACCGGGAACTGGGGGCTTAAAGCCCTTGGAGCTGCCAGACATGCAGAGCACCAGCAGCTCACTGCACCCACTGGAGCCTGCTCAGCTCAGGCCCAGATCTCCCCAGCCACCTGCTCTCAACCCCTGCTCCCCCGGTGCCCCCCTTCTGCCAGCCAGGGCTTGGGCCTCTGCCCCCACTCGGGACAGTGTTCAGCCAGGATCGCCCCGTCAACCTGACCCCCCACCCCCGCCCTCCGACAGCCCCTTGTCCTTCCCGACCCCCCAGCCCCCCCACTGCCCGCCCGTGAGCCCTGCTGGCTGGCGGGTCCCGGCGCGGCCCAGAGGCTCACCCGTGGCAAGGAAGCGGTGTGCGGCCAGGAGCAGCTGGGGCGAGATCTTCACCTTGAGCTCGCCGTCGGAGTCCTTGAAGGCGGAGAAATCCCTCTTGTTCTTCTGGTTGGCCACACGCTTCCGTGTGCGGTTGTCAGCTGGGGGAAAGGAGGTGTCAAGGTGGGAGAAGTCCCAGCTCCCACCCAGGGCCCCCAACACTCGAGTCCGAGCACGTGCCCCTGGGCTCCCCCTGCCCTACCTGCGCTGGCTGCCTCAGCCAGGGCCTGGGGGCGCTGGTGCCAAGAAGGGCCGTGCCCCCCCAGGGGGCGGGGATAATGGGGGCTGCGAGGTGAGAGCCGGGTGCTCAATGCGTCCCCTCTCCACCCCCCCAGCATGACACCGGCGGCTGCTCTGCCTGCCAGCGGGGCCTGCTGCTCGGGGCCAGGTCAGCAGTGCTGCACCGGGGGGGGGTGGGGGGGGCCGGCTGGGGGCACCAGGCCAGCAGCTCTGCGCCCAAGGGGGGGGACCAGTGGGGGAGGGGGCCAGGCCAGTGGTGCTGCACCCGGGGCGGGGGGGCGGACACCGGCGGGGGGAGAGGGCACCTAACTGTACATATCCGACTCGTCCAGGATCTCCGACTTGATGATCTCCTCGATGACGTCCTCCAGCGTCACCAGCCCCAGCACCTCGTAGAAGGGGTCGCCCTCGCCCTCGCTGTTCACCTTCTGCACGATGGCCAGGTGCGATTTGCCTGGGGACACAGACACCGTCACCCTGGGCTGCGGGCCGAGTGCAGGGGTGTGACGGGCCCCCGGCCAGCCTGCTCCGGGGCCGCACGGCACACGCTGGGCCTGGCCACCGCGCTGCACTTCCAACCCCGGGGGCACCAAGCGAGCAATGAACGCACCAGATCCAGGCCCCGACGGGCTGGGCCAGGAGCCAGAGTCCGCCGGAGCCCTGGACTGATCCAGATGCATAAATCCCAGCGGCACCTGACCCTGGCGCAGCCCCCTGGGCTCCAGCGGGCACCGGCCGTGCCAGGGCCATGCCCTGGCTTGTTGTGTCAATGCTCCCAGACCAGCTGTGGATCGGCGCCTGGCAGGGCCAACCTGCCCACGGCTGTGACCCCACCCAGGGCTCTCAGCCCTGTCGTAGGGACGGATCTGTGCCAGGGCCATGCCCCGGCTGCCCGCCAGCCCTTGCGGACTCCCACGCCCTGAAGAGCTCCGCAGGTACAGCAGCGGGCAGGCGGGGATGGGGCAGCACCTGCCCCCTCCCTGGAAGCCCTGCCCCACGGCTGTCACGCCCTGGCTAACACTGGGACATCGGGGAGAGAAACATCGACATTAACTACCTCAGCTCTGTCCCATGCACCAGACGGGGCAGTGACCCCTCCACCCCCGGGGCGAAGACCCCATGGCAGCCAACAGAGACAGAGCCGGCGAGTCCGTCTGGACCCGAGAACCCCCCGCTCCCTGAGCCAGCGTCAGACACAGACTCCCCATGACAATCCCTCACCCCCCCACTCACACCTGTGCCCTGTCTCCCACACACCCAGCCCCCTTGGTCTCCCCCCCACCCCCCAATCCTTCCCCCTGCACTCACACCTGTGCCCTGTCTCCCACACACCCCCACTTGGTCTCTCCTCCACCCCCTCACACCCACACCCCATCACCCACACACACCCTCCCTCCCCCATCACAATCCCTCTCACCCCCCACTCCCACCTGCACCCCATCTCCCTGCTCTCGGTCTCTCCCCCCGCCCCCCGGGGTTCATGCAGCGCCATGAGGCTCGTTTAGCGCTATTCTGCGGTCACCGCATTACCGGGGGATGCCCCTTCCCGCAGGTGGCTCCGAGCGCCGCGAGCTCCTGGGCCCGCTAGTGCCATGCTGGGCTGGGCGCTGATGAGGGGAGGGGAGCCACCAGCTCCCCTGCCTGGGCCCCAGCAGCAGCCTCAGCACCACGCTGCTGACCCCCAACTGTGGCGGGGGGGCCGCGTAAGGGGTACTGGGGACTCCTATCAGAGACCCCTGTGCGTGCAGGCAGCCCTGAGAGCAACCATAGAATCATAGAATATCAGGGTTGGAAGGGACCCCAGAAGGTCAGAACCGGGGGGCACTGACTGGGACAGAGAGAGAGATGGCAATAGAACCCAGGAGTCCTGGTCCCAGCCCCCCTGCTCTAACCACAGACTCCCTCCCAGAGCCAGGGGCAGAACCCAGGTGTCCTGGCTCTCAACTGCCCCCGCCCCCGCAATCTGACCACTAGACCCCACTCCCCTCCCAGAGCCCGGGCTAGAACTGGGTGACAGCACCCAGGAGTCCGGCCCCCCGATAACATTTTCTCCCTGCATAAAGTTGAAATAAAGCACTGCCGTTCCCACAGCGTCCCCCACCCCTTCCCCCCGCGGGGACATTCGGGGGGGCAGCTCCCTGGGGGGCTTGGGGCTGGATCGCCCATGTGGATACCTGCTCAGCCAGCTCAGCACCCCCGAGTGGCACAGGGGCCACCTATGCCCACTCCCTGACTAGCTGATATCCCAGCGCCCAGGACAGGACAAGGGTGCCCACACCTGCCCCCAGGCCGGGGACCCAGGCCTAGCTGCAGCTGGTGCTGTCGGGGAAGGGGAGACGTGCCAGCCGCAGGGAACGGGAACACTGAGCTCACAGCCAGGCGGGCGGCCCCTGCTTGCCCTGGTCTCAGGCCAGCGGGCACTGCTCAGCGGGTACACGGTCATTTGCTAGCCAGGCACCATGCCTAAGCGACCCCCACGCTGCCTGTTCCCAGCTGCCCCCCATCCTGACCCAGGATACTGCGCCTGCTCCCGCGCTGCCAGCAGGAGGGCCCCATGGCACCGGACGGGCAGGCCCTTTAAGCCACGGTCTGGCCCATCCACAAGCTGCATCCATATGGGGGGCACATGGGACTGAGGCGAGGAAAGAGAGACCCTCTCACCTCTCAGAGCCAGGCACACGGCGGGCACTAATGCAGTGTCCAGACACACCCTCCCCACTGCCCGCAGCATCGCTGCGCAGCCTGACACGCGAGGCCAGAGCCTGGCGTCCATGCCTTTCGCAGCAGGGAGAACCGGCTTTTCCCCTCGGCCTGCAGACCCTGCGGGGAGCCGGGCCAAGGCAAAGCGACCTGCAGGTTCATCCCGCAGGCGGGACATGGGGCGGGTCTTATCCAGCACAGCGGGGGGCTCCTGGGACACGGGGGGCTCGGGGACCAGGGAGTGTGTGTGTGTGTGTGGGGGGGTTCCCTTCACTGCTAGCCTCCTCCTGGCTCCCTGCACCAGGCAAGGGGATTTGGAGCCTGTGTCTGGGCATGCAGGGCAGCGCCCGCCCCCTTGCCCCCTTCCCCGAGCCCCCTGCTCCTTCCCCGCAGGCCTCAGGGAAAGAAACCAAACAAGTAAAACTCTGAGCGGTGCCTCCTGGCTGAGGCTGTAACTGAAGAGGACGATAGGCGTTACGCCCCCGCAACAGACATGACGTTAGCCCAGGCTACACGTAGGCAGGCTGCTCTCCCTCCCTTGCACACATGGGTAGCACTTGCTCTGGGCCCCCATCAGCCCGCCGGGGACACGCTGCGCTGGACCTAGCCTGGCTTCCAGCAAGGGCAAAGCAAAGGGGAGCCCTGAATCCCTGGGAAATCCGAGCTGCCCCCACCATCCACCACTCACATGCAGCCACCTCTGGGAAGAGCCCAGGCAGCTGGGCCACAGCGCTCAGCTACCCCATCGGATTCAATCCACAGGGGAATTGAGGGAGGTGGGACGCAGGGCCCAGCCCTGGGAGCCACGGCACCTGCTGGGAAAGGGCAGCGCAGGGCTGGGTGGGGAAGGAAAGAATGGGGCAGGGGGAGAGGAGGAAGCTGCTTGGCACAACCTGGGGCCACCCAGCGCAGAAGCACCAGGGAAGCGCAGGGAGACAGCGAGCAGCCTTTGATTGGCCCATGCCTGGAGCCAGCCCGGGGGCCCCCCCCCACCCCTCCAAGGGCAGAGTGCGGGAGCCGGTGAGATTAGCACACCAGCCAGGGCGCTGCACCCGTCCCTGCCACCCCTTGTCCGTGCCTCGTAAAGCCAGGATTATGGCTCTCGGAGAGAAGGAAATCCACGAGTAAACAGCCCAGGGGTGTAACGCCGAGGGCTTGGGCCAGCGCCCAGAACCGTCTGGGAAGAGCGGGGTCCTGCTGCCATTTCAAAGGAGGCAAGTTTGGGCGTCTCAGCCTCGTCCCCACTGCATGGCTGTGCCTCTCAAAAGGTGAGGTACGCACACGCTAGAATAGCGGAGGGGGGCTGCGGGTCGGGAGTGCAGGGCACCGGCGGAGCTGGGGCAGGGGACCCCAGGCTTGGACAGCAGGGGCTGTGGGTCGCCCATGGGACCCGGGGAGCCCATGTCAGCCCGTGTCCTGGATTCCTGTGCGGCACCAAGCGTCTCCTGCCAGGAGCCCGGCCAGGCGGACAGGGCCGCACCCTCAAGCCCTAGGGTTCAGCGCACACAGACACAGCCAGGGTGGGAAGCTCCCCGGCCTCGAGACTCCTCGCTGTGGCACCAAGGCCATTGGAAAGGGGGAGCCGAGATCCCCGCCCAGCGGCCCAGAACTCCCCGGAGCAGCACTTTGGCTGTCCAAGCTGCATCCCGCCAGGCGCACTCCAACGGAGAGGAGTCTCACCCCCGGCCTGGATCCGGCCTGACGTGGCCTGAGGCCAGTCGGACTCTGCAGAATTTCAGCTCCCAGTGAAAACACAAACAAGTGACTCCAGCTGTTCGGCTCTGAAGACACATGCCCCAAGCACGCCCGCTGCAGTGACCTCTGCCAGTGTCTGCAGAGAGCCTGAAACAATTACTCGGAGAGGAGTGAACCCAGAAGCCAGGCATGGATCGCACTGGGGCGTCCCCAGCAAAGGCCAGCGATGACACTCTACAGAATTGCTGACTGTTTTAGTGAATGGTTGGGGGTCAGGGCGAAGGAGGGAGCAAGAGAGACTCAGAAACTGGGGAGAGAATTGGGAAGGAAGAGGAACAAAGGGCAGAGGCAGTGACACCTGGATGGGGGGGGGCGGGGGGGGGGGGAAGGCTCCCTGAGCAAGGGGCTGGATGTGAAAAGTCCCGAACAAAACCCTCTAGACTCCACTGTGCGCTGACGGCAAATGGGCCCTCGGTTACCCCAGCCTGGCCCCTGCCCACGTGCCAGTTCTGCCCCCACCAGTAAAGAGAGGAGAGAAGCCACCAGGCTCGTCTTATCGAGAGCCCCAGGCCGCAGGGGCAGGGAGGGGAACCCCCACTGGCCGCTGTCCTGGGGGCTGCGTTGGACTCCCGGGCCCCGGAGTCACTGGGTGGAGATGGGACGTCTCTTCCGACAGGCTCCGCTCTGCGTCAGCCCGGGCGGTGGGGGAGAGGCTCTCTGGCCTGGTAACACGGGAGCTCAGACGGGATGGGCTGTGGGATCATCGAGGGCCCTGGCGCTCCCAGCGCTGGAGCCTGCAGACCTCAGGGATCCCCCCGAGGCCTAGCCCCAGCCCGGTGGCCAGGGCAGGAGCGCCCACCGCTGGCTATGCCCAAGGGCAGGCGTCCCTAGGGGCGCTGACTGCACAGCCCGGTGGCTCCCCTGCCTCAACGCTCCCCCGCTCAGTCCCTCCGCTGCACCTGCCGAGCTCTCTGCGCCCGCAGGATGTGCGCTGGCCCCTCCCTGGGGGTCTGAGCCTCGGGCCCCGCAGGGCACATCCCCAGGGACATGGAGCCGAGGCAGGGGGCAGAGCGAGCGCCTTGGCCGAGCACACGCAGGGAGTCGAGACTCGAACCTGGATCTCCCGAGTCTCAGCCCAGTGCCCTGTTCACTGGACCCTCCTTCCTGCCGCCCCCTTGGGTTCCCCTAGATAACCCCCAAAGCGCAGCGTTCACACTCAGCAGATCTCAGCCAGCACACAACCGCATTCCGATCAGCGGCCTTAGACCCGACTGCCCCCACCCCAGACACGGCTCTGCCCTCCACAGGCAGGCCCTGGGCCAAATCCGTCCCTGGTGGAATTCCACCCCCCAGCGCATCCATAACCCAGCCTCCCACTCCCCTGTCCTTAATGCCCCTCTGAGACACGCCGCCCATGGCCAGGAAGGATGCAAGGAGCTGGGGGCTTGGGGTGAGACGCGGGCATGCCTCTTCAGAGAGGGGCATCCCAGGGCCTGGGCCGAGGTGCCGAGAGGGGGCAGAGGGGCGGGGGAAGGAACCCAAGGAACCCAAGGAGGAGAGCAGCGAAGTGCGGGGAGTCCCTTTGTATTTCAGTGCTGGAGGAGCCAGAGTTCTCCGGGGCTCCCTGCGTCAGTAGCTCCGCTCTACATCCAGGGGCGATGCCCATCCTCAGTGCACCAAATCGCCCTGTTCCAACAGCCTCGCTCCCCTGAGCTGCCGGCCCCCGCCCCATCGCTTCCAAGGCCAGCGGAGCATGGCTTGCTGGCGGCCTGCCTTTCCCGGAGACATTAACCCCCTTTGCTGGAGGGCCAGGCCAGTGGGGCAGGCCAGCCCAGCCAGCAGCCCGAGCGGTACGGAGCATGCCGTGCGGGGGAGCCTATTAACGATGGGGTCACGGACACCTCGGCCCAGGCCAGACGCCTCCCTAACCCAGGCCTGGGTCAAACAGCATTGCAGGCAGGGACGGAGGCTGGGTCCTGGCAGCAGCCACCCAAACGCAAACCTCGCTCCAGTGGGGAGGAACTTCCTCCTTTGCCTTTTCTTCCCGTTTCTAAGCTCTCTGCCTGGAGCCGAGGTCAGAGCAACAGGAGCTCCAGCGACACCATTCGAGACAATACCCAGGGCCCCGCGGGGTTCTCAAACTTCACTGCACCACGACCCCCTTCTGACAACAGCCATTGCTGCCCAGCCCCAGGAGAGGGGACCAAAGCCTGAGAGGGACCAAAGCCAGGCCGGGGGGAACCAAAGCCCAAGGGCTTCAGCCCCAGGCCAGAGGCCTGTAATCGGAGTCCCGATGCCTTCCGGCTTCAGCTTCAGCCCCAGGCCCCAGCAAGTCTAACGCCAGCCCTGGCGACCCCTTTCAAATGGGATTGCGACCCACTTTGAGGTCCCGACCCACAGTTTAAGAACCACTGGCCTGAGGCCTCGTTTATTACTAGAGAAAAGTGATCTTCCTCAGCTTCTCATGGACACCTAGGGCTGCTCACGGCCTGGCCCAGCGGGGTGCGGAGCTGGTCTGTATGGATGGAGGGTGGATGAGTTGTTTGCGCCGAGGGATGCGTCAATGACCATAGCAGGCTGCTGGATGACACTACCCAGCAAGGACAGAGCCGTCCACGAGCGCAAGGAGACTTGCTATAAAGCCCTTGTTCTAACGTCTCTGTGGCCATGTCTGCACCAGAGAAGCGCTGATGGAAGGGACACTCCCTCCTGCTATAGGCAAATACTTTAACCTGAGCTACATGGAAAAAATCATTCCCCAGGAGCAGGTCGACTAGGAGGTGTTCTATTACCCCCCCAGTCAGAACACTTTCCAAACCTTCCCAAACCCCATGGATTTTAGCTAGTGGCACAAGGAATCTGCTTTCGCCTTCCCCTACAATCTCGGCCATTTGGCCAGGTAACATACTGGCCTTTGGGACCACACTCTGCTTAACCAGAGAGATCTGGGCACCTGCATCCCTCTGCCCCAAGCGTTCCCTGCCGTTAATTTGGGAAGCCGTTACATGCTCCATGTCTGGTTCTGGGGAGGCTAACCTCACAAAACCAGCGTGATCGGTTTCAGTGGTGAGAGCAGCAGAACTAACAGGAGCTATTGGTTGCCTGCTTCCGCCCAGCACAGGGCGTTTATTCCTCAGGGGATCAGTGGAATCACGCCGATGGCACATTCTGGGCTCGTCTGCTTTTACAGGAGGTTTGGGATGAGGGTTAGAGGAATGGTTTTGGGGAGGTGAGTGCCCAGTCTCCCAGCCACCCTCCCTCTTGCTAGGAATCTTCTCTTCCCACCAGCTTCAAACACCTCTTTCAGTGGTTTGTTTTCAAGAGATGCCTGGGTGTGTTCGATGGCCTCCCGAGGTCCCTTCCAACCCTGATGTTCTATGAGTCTATGAAGGCATCAGCAAGAGATACCATCTCATCCACAGACGTTACCTCTTTGTCCCATAGACACTGGGTCACATCCGCCTTACATATAACTAGGAAATGCTCTTGAACTACAAGATCCAACATTCCCTCAAACCTTATAACACCTTTGCCCCTCACCCACTTTCCCATCAAACCTTTCATTTTGTTCACATATTCCCCATTACTCAAACCAATATCCCTCTTCAGATTCCTAAATTTAACTCTATACGTTTCAGGGATAATCTGAAACCTTTGCAAAACAATGTTTTTAAATTTACAATAGTCTAAAGCATCCTCAATGGGCATTTCATTGAATATATTCAGAGCTTTACCAGTTAATTTTGCAATCCAGGTTGGAACGCTTGGCATCAGGCATCATGCACTGCACACAGCCTTTCAAAGGTGGTCAGATATTCAGCAATATCGTCTGCCTCACTGTATGCAGGACATAAATGGTCCCAACTGTGGATTTTTGGCATGATGGGAACCGCTGGGGCTGGTGGTTCTGGTTCTGCTTCTCTAGCAAGCCCAGTGTTTTCGCTCTCTCTCTCTTTCTTCCCGCTTCTCCTTTATCTCCAGTTTCCCATTGTAATATTCTCTGGTGCTCCCTCTCCTTTTCTGCAACCTGCAGCCTAAAAAGCTCCAACTTCGCAATGGCTTCTCTGCTTTCATTCATTTTCCTCCTTTTCTATCCCTACTTCACTTACCCGAAATAAGCAAACAGAAAAACAACAAGCCTCCTCCTGACTGTCCTTAGCCACCACAATTAAAGCCTCACTTAAAATCTTTACACCAGTGTATGAAGTGCAAATCTTGCTCAGTACAACAAGCTGTGTATTTCACACTGCTCGCTGCACCGCTGTGACGGGATACCCCCGGGTGCAGCCTGGGACCGTGGGACCACTGTGCCCCCTGAACTCTCTCCAGCCTGGGCTCTCTCTCACAATGCCTGGCTAGTGACCAGCAGCAAACCCCGCCAGGCGCTGTGATCACTCAGCACAACCGCATGTGGAGCCCCCACCCCCAGCTAAATTGCATGAATGCTCCCACAGCCACTCACGAATCATACAGAGAAAGGCACCAGCCAAATCCCCCCAGCTCCCAGCACTGTACTCCAGGAATATACTGTCACCACTTCATCAATGGAAAGTGGACAGACATCAGCCTTTGTCAAACCTGAGCAGATTTGCCCCACACTTCATACAAACTCACTGGTAAAGATAAACAATTAAACAAATGTATTGATGATAAAAGGTAGATTTTAAGTGACAGGCAAAAAGTCAGAGTTAGTTACCAAAAGAAGTAAAATATCAGCACGCAGTCTGAACTCTCAACTCGATTAGAGTGAGCAACATCTAGATGAAGCAGTTTTTCTCACCCCCCTGGATATTGCAGTCCTCAGTATACAGGTTTGTTCCTTAAACCTGGGCCGGTCTCCTCTGTTGGAGTCTTGTCTTCTTCCCACCTATGCTGCAAGCAACCAAGACACTGAGGCCAGGAGAAGGCCCAGTGTGTGTCCACTCTGTCTGTTTTATACACTCAGTCCATGTGCTTGGGGAGCACAAGTCCAGGCATGTCTGGGGGGCATTGCTGAGTCTCTCCAAGCAAGGCTGAGCAATTCCCCTGGCTGGGCCTCATGCAGATGAGTCATTGCATTGTCGCTCCCTTGCTGGACAATGGCTGTCGATGGGTTGTTTCACACCCCACCCGGGTGTTGGTTACTTTCCTTGCTGTTGCCTCTGGGGAGCTAAGATCTTGCTGATTCCCCAAACTTACAGCATGTTTGAGTGACCACCATACAACACAATTCTCACAACTTCATATGCGTTAATGATATACATGTATGGACAGAGAAATGACTTTCAGCAGATCATTACCTTTCCCCTGACACCTTACAAAGCCTGCTTTATATGTAAGGTCACATTTATAGGAAAATGAGGAATATGGGGGTTCCAGGACACTCCCCCAAGGTATAGAATGTGACAGCTACATTTCTCAATTCGATTTTAGACTTGCTTGGTTGAAGTGACACAAGCAGTCCTCGAATTCTAATGGCCAGTAAACGGGAGATCACCAAGATCACCAAGGGTCTATGTTTAAGGATCCATAGTTCCACCTTGAAACCAACCCCACCCAGCCAAGCCTAGCACAGAACTCAGGATGTTTGCCTTTTAGCAGGACTGTGATAAGACCCTGAATGAACTGAACTGATTTAGTCTCTCTGGATAATTGTGACTCTGTGTGCTGAGCACATTTTGTGACATTGTAACCCATTAACCAGCTGTATTTTGTTTTCTGTAATATTTTATGTGCTTTAAAAGACAAGGTGGGTGAGGAAATATCTTTTATTGGACCGACTTCTGTTGATGAGAGACGAGCTTTTGAGCTACACAGAGCTGTTGCACAGGTCTGAAGAAGATGTACGTTTGCTAACCTCTCTTTGTCACGGCGAGCTTCGGACCCGAGGAAGAGCTCCATGTAGCTCGAAAGCTTGTGTTTCTCACCAACATAAGCTGGTCCAATAACAGATATGATCTCACCCACCTTGTTTCTTTAAAATCCTGGGATCAACACGGCTACAACACCCCTGCATCCTACACTTACAGTGATTCTCCAGTCTGCACTTTCTAAGGAACCCAGATCCAAAGAACAGAGAGGAATCTGTCCAAAGGGTAGGACTAAATGGCCAGCTTTCAGAATGGAGAGAGGTAAATAGTGGTGTCCCCCATGGGTCTGTATAGGGCCCAGTCCTATTCAACATATTAATAAATGATCTGGAAAAAGGGGTAAACAGTGAGGTGGCAAAATTTGCAGATGGTACAAAACTACTCAAGATAGTTGAATCCCACGCAGACTGAGAAGAGCTACACAAGGATCTCTCAAAACTGGGTGACTGGGCAACAAAATGGCAGATGAAATTCAATGTTGATAAATGCAAAGTAACGCACATTGGAAAACATCATCCCAACTATACATACAAAATGATGGGGTCTAAATTAGCTATTACCACTCAAGAAAGAGATCTTAGACTCACTGTGGATGGTTCTCTGAAAACATCCACTCAATGTGCAGCGGCCATCAAAAAAGTGAACAGGTTAGGAACCATTAGGAAAAGGATAGATAATGAGACAGAAAATATCATATTGCCTCTCTATAAATCCATGGTACACCCACATCTGTGCAGTTCTGGTCACCTCGTCTCAAAAAAGATATACTGGAACTAGAAAAGGTACAAAGGGCAACAAAAATGATTAAGGGGATGGAACAGCTTCTGTATGAGGAGAAATGAAAAAGACAGGGACTTTTAGAAGAGATGGCTAAGTGGGGATATGATAGAGGTCTATAAAATCATGACTGGTGTGGAGAAAGTAAATAAGGAAGTGTTATTTACTCCTTCACTTAACACAAGAACCAGGGATCACCTAGTTAAATTCAGGGCTGGATTAACTTTTTGTGGGCCCAGCGCCAAAGCTATTTGTGGGCCCCCATTGGGGAAACAGGGCATGTGATGGGGGGCGGGCCGCAGAGCGAGGGGCCGGTTGAGGGCAATGAGGCGCAGCGCAGAGGAAGTGGCCCCACTCAGCCCAGAACAAAGGCACTGTTTACAAACCCAGAAACTTTACAAACAGCTAGACGCATACCGGCTCGCCCAGCCCTGCGCTGCCAGTGTGCCCCTTCCGCACTGCCCCCCTGCCCAGCACCCCCTCACCCATAGCCCTCCCCCACAGATCCCTATGCTCAATGCCCCTGGACCTGCTATACCCTGAGACCCCTCCTGGTGACCTCCCACCACAACTGCCCAGCTCCCCCACCCACAGATCCCTACTGTCCAGCACACCCTTCACAGTCCCACCATCACAGCTGTACAGTGCCCCACATTCCCGAGGGAATTCTGCATCAAATTCTGTGCATAATATTTTAAAATTCTGCAATATTTTTTTCAATTAATAAATACGAAAGTTCCACCATGGCAGTGGGGAGCACAGGCCACTGAGGTGGGAGAATACCCTGCAGCCTCCCCTGCCCCCCTGGGACAGGGACTTGGCAGTGAGGCTGAACCTGACCCTGACACAGCACAAGGGCCATGCCTGCCACAGAAACACCCTGGGGCCCTGCCCCTTTTGTGCCAGGCACACCAGATGTGGGCAGGGAGGCTCAGCCTGGCAGCAGGATCCAAGTGCAGAGGGACTTAGTGTGGGGGGATCCAGATGGGGGTAAGAGGGTTCTGTGTGGGGCAGTCTGGGTGCAGGCAGCTCAGTGGGGGATCTGGATGCACAGGGAGGTTCCAGGTGCAGGGGCCATGGGAGTCTGCAGGGGGGACCAAGTCAAAGTGGTTGGAGCTCAGCGGGGGTGGGGAGGGTGTGTGGGTGCAGGGGAGGTGGGGTTCATTTGGGTGGGGGTGTAGGTGGTTGGGGCTCAGTGGGGAGGGTGTCTGGGGGGGCTCATCGGGGTGGTACAGATGCAGGGGAGGTGGGGCTTGTCAGGGTGAAGGTTTGATGGGCCTGCTTAACAGGGGAGCCCCAGTTGCTGCCAAGGGGATCTGCATGCTGAGCCCCCGCTTCCCCTATCCCCTTCTCTTCCCCATCCAATGCCCCTTCACCACCACTCCATCTCCTCCCCAGGCTTGGGGGAGAGGGGGAAAACTGCCCCGCAGCACAAGCCAGCGGAGCGGAGAGGGTTGGGGCTGGGTCACTCCACTTCCTGCCGCCCGGTGATTGCAAGGTGGGCCTGACCCCGCACTCACGGGGTGGCGGGAAGTGCAGTGACCTGGCCCCAACCCGCTCCACTCTGCTCCCCTGGCTCCCAGCCTTGGGACTGCAGGCCAGGGGGGAAACCGCCCCACAGCACTCACCAGCGGTGCGGCTGGGAGCCGGCGGAGCGGGCTGGGGCCGCGTTGCTCCACTTCCCGCCGCCCGGTGAATGCAGGGCGTGTCCAACCCCTGCTGCAGTCCCCCAGCCGGGACATAGCTCAGGGGAAGGGGTGGAGTGGGGGCGGGGTTGGGGCGGAGCAGGGGCGAGGGCTTTGTGGAAGAGGTGGGGCAGGGGCGGAGTAGGGGCGGGAAGAGGCAGGGTGGAGGTGGAGCAGGGGCGGGGACAGCTTTCCTCACCAGCTCAGCCGGCCGGGGGATCAGGCTGGCCAGGGCCCCTTCTGATTCTGGGCCCGGTGCCACTGGCACCATGGTGAACCCAGTACTGGTTAAATTAAGAGTCAGCAGGTTTAAAACAAACAAAAAGGAAGTATTTCTCCACACAAGGCACAGTCAACTTGTGGAACTCCTTGCCAGAGGATGTTGTGAAGGCCAAAACTACACCGGGGTTCAAAAAAGCATTAGATAAGTTCATGGAAGATTGGTCCATCAATGGCTATTACCCAAGATGGTCAGGGATGCAAACCCATGCTCTAAGTGTCCCTAGCCTCTGGCTGCCAGAAGCTGGGAATAGGCGACAGGGGATGGATCACTTGATGATTCCCTGTTCTGGTCATTCCCTTTGGGGCACCTGGCAGTGGCCACTGTCAGCAGACAGGACACTGGGCTGGATGGACCTTTGGTCTGACCCAGTCTGGCCAGTCTTGTGTTCTAGATCTGGCACATTCATTCTGAAAGGCAGCGAGGTTGAGTTAACTAGACGCGGCCTGTCAGATCTGGGTGCTCTTTCCAGATCTGGCTAGCGTGACCATGTGCAGCCTCACGTGGGTGACAGTTGTTTGTCTCTACGTTAGAAATGGGCTAACAATCAGGGTTGTGAAGTGCACAAAGCGACATTAGCTGGAGGCGGTGGGTGCCTTATCCTTCCAGGTCACACGGACACAGAGGCACAGCAAGGAAAGGTCTCCCCCAAGGTCACTCAGCGAGTCTCCGTCTGGCTCTCTTCTCAAGCTCCCCTATTCGCTTCCTGACCTTCCCCCAGCCCTGGTGTCCCTCCCTCGGCCCCCTCCCCACGAGGAAGCAGGGAACCTGCTTGCTCACCCTGCCAGCCACACCAGCTGAGCCTGCCATACTGGAAAGGCTGCTGCCGGGCAGAGAGAAGATCAAAAGGAACCACCCTGGGGCAGGCAGGAAGGTCCATCCCCCTGCGGCGGGGCGGCCTCGGCAGGGAGTTTGCACAGATAAGGCAACGCCCCCTCTCACCTGCCTGGGTCCGCACGCCCGTCTCCACCGGCATTAGCTCCTTTCCCTTCCCCTGCCGAACCGCTCAGTTCACCCCTTGGGCTGCCCCCCAGGAGGCGAGGCTCCCCGTCTGCCTGGCCAGCCGCTGCCCCCGCACCCTGCTCCCGCACTGGCAATGAGTGACACACGGGGACCAGCTCAGCACGGAGCCAGGACAGAAGAGGGGGAAAGAGATGGATCTTCCCGACACATAGCCTCAGCGCTGCAGGCCCGCTCATTCAGAGAGCGCTGAATTCCCAGGGACAACCCCAGCTTTTCGCCAGCACCGGCCAGGCCGAGATCCCAACGCGCATCAGCATCACTCTCCCCACTGCCCAGATGGGAAACCGAGGCACGGTTCCAGCCGGCCAGTGGCAGAGCCAGGAACACAACCCAGGTCCCGGAGTTCAGTCCAGGGCTCTAGCCACGCAGCCATATAAAGACAGACCTGCCGTGGTCCATCCACTGGCCTCCCCCGTCCCCCTGACTCAACTGCAGCAGCTCGCACACATGTATCCAGGCACTGACAGGACCCGCCTCTCAATAGTTCAGACCCCGACTTTCTGCCTCTGGGCACATCTGCCCCACTGCCTGCTGTCACCCCCATCCGCTTCTCTGTGCCCCCATCCGCCTCTCTCCATCACCCTCCACCTCAGGCCAAACCGCGGCCTCATTCACCCGCACAGCGTCCGTAGGGCTGCCCCAGCCAGTCCAACACCCTGCAGGGCCAGTACGTGATTCTTGGGAGAGCTAGACAACACCCATCACCTGGGGTGATGGCGCCACTGGGGGATGTTGCCTATGGGCACAGTTCAGCACAGCTGCAACTGGGGAGGGGGCTGGGAGTCCATGTGGTGCCTGATCCCGACGGACTCCAGGAGTGGCGCAAGAGGTGCTCACATTAGCACTGGGTGCCTCACCCCAGGGAGAAACCCAGGCGCCCCCAAAAACTGCGGAGAGGGGTGTCAAATGCGACAGCCCGCACGGCTCCTCTCCTGGCTGGGAGCACAGCTGCAGCCTGCTTGGGATCGCTGCTCCTGCTGCTGAAGCAGGGCCCCAGGCTCCATGCACGGGGTCGGGGGGGAAGCCATGGGCCCCGGCAGCGACACCGGGATCTGTCTGTAACACGACTACTGGATGCCACATCAGATCGATGCCACAATTTCAGGGCATGTCCTAGGGGGAAATCAGCAAGTCAAAAGGGGGCGCTGGGGGGGCACATGGAGCCCCTGTCAGCTCATTAGCACAGCCCCAGGCCCGAGCACCTCTGCAATTGTCTATGGTCAAACAAGGGCTGACCCCAGCCGCTGACACCTCCCAGCACAACAGCCGAACTCCTCTGCCCATCCCACGCCGGGTTTCACAGGCCAGCACCCTGGGACTTAACTCCGAGATTTGGAGGGGAGAGGGTGTGGGGAGGCATGAGGTGGCCCAGGTTTGGGGGTAGGGGGCACAGGGCCCCTGGCATGGGGGGAATCGGGCAGAATTGCAGGGAGACCCTGAACTGAATGGGGTAGGAGGGCGGCACCCAGAGCGTTTGTGCAAGTGGACTGGACGCTTGGCTGACATGAGCGACAAGGGGACCCCAGGGATTTAACACACATGACAAACCAGGGATTTGGGGCCCAGGCTGCCTTTACCGCCAGGCCCCCCTCGGCCACAGGCTCCCTGGCGCAGCCAATCAGCACCAGGACGAAGGGGCCCCTCCCATTTCCGCTTTGGGAAGGGAGGAGTTACAGCGAGGGATGGATCCGAGCCCCGACCCGGCACCTGGGTGCGCACAGCATGGCTGAGGTGATGAGAGGACCCACGGCTGCCCTCAGGCCCCACCGAGCGCCCGAGAACCGGGGCTGAACCTCAGCTGGTGTCCACTGGCACAGGCCCAGTGACTGCAGAGGCTAGGACAGCTCCCGCCAGCTGGGCGCTGCCCCGCCGCCCCTGCCCCTGGGATGCCGAACGCTCCATACAGAATTCCTGCAGCTCTGATGCAGCCACAGTGTTGTCTAGTGGTTAGAGCAGGAGGCTGCTGGTCAGGATCCCTGCACCCCATCCCCAGCTCCAGCACCGACTCATGCTGGGACTTCATAAGAACATAAGAACGGCCCTACTGGGTCAGACCAAAGGTCCATCTAGTCCAGGATCCTGTCTGCTGACAGTGGCCAATGCCAGGTGCCCCAGAGGGAGTGAACAGAACAGGTCATCATCAAGTGATCCATCCCCTGTCGCCCATTCCCAGCTTCTGGCAAACAGGCTCAGGACACCATCCCTGCCCATCCTGGCTAATAGCCACCAATGGACCTGTCCCCCATGAATTTATCTAGTTCTTTTTTGAACCCTGTTATGTTCTTGGCCTTCACAACTTCTGCTGGCAGGGTGTTCCACAGACTGACTGAGCGTTGTGTGAAAAAAATACTTCCTTTTGTTTGTTTTAAACCTGCTGCCTATTAATTTCCTTTGGTGACCCCCTAGTTCCTGTGTTATGAGAGGAGTAACCCTCTGGTTGCTGCGCACTCTGGCCTGTCTCACCTGCACTCTGCCCACTTGGCCAGGCCTCCTCTCTCCTTCTCACCGCGTGTGGCGCACTCTGAGACAGATCTTCGGGTGGGCGCCTCCCACCTCCCCTCCTCGCACAACAGCCCCGGGGGCCACCTCCCCTCCTCGCACAACAGCCCTGGGGCAGCAGCTGCAACTGCTCATATGGAAGCATCACTCAGGAAGCCGCACGTGGCTGTGTCTCCATGCAACTCAGCAGCTGGAGCTCACTCAAACATCTGTGTGTCAGAACGTGCCCACCCAAAAGGACGCTCAGCGCAGCAATACTCCATCCCAGACCGGGGGCAGATCCAATATCTTCTGACCCCGCAAGCTCACAGATGGGTGTTTGGTAAAGGACCTGGGGATTACAGTGGATGAGAAGCTGGATGAGAGTCAGCAGTGGGCCCTTGTTGCCAAGAAGGCTAACAGCACACTGGGCTGCATTAGTAGGGGCATAGCCAGCAGATCGAGGGAAGTGATTAGTCCCCTCTATTCGGCACTGGTGAGGCCACATCTGGAGTACTGTGTCCAGTTTTGGGTCCCCCGCTACAGAAAGGATGTGGACAAACTGGAGAGTCCAGCGGAGGGCAACGAAAATGATTAGGAGGCTGGGGCACATGACTTATGAGGAGAGGCTGAGGGAACTGGGGTTATTTTAGTGTGCGGAAGAGAAGAATGAGGGGGGATTTGATAGCAGCCTTCAGCTACCCGAAGGGAAGTTCCAACGAGGATGGATCTAGACTCTTCTCACTGGTTGCAGATGACAGAACGAGGAGTAATGGTCTCAGGTTGCAGTGGGGGAGGTCTAGGACGGATATTAGGAAACACTATTTCACTAGGAGGGCGGTGAAGCACTGGAATGGGTCACCTAGGGAGGTGGTAGAATCTCCATCCTTAGAGGTTTTTAAAGCCTGGCTTGACAAAGCCCTGGCTGGGATGATTTAGTTGGGGTTGGTCCTGCTTTGAGCAGGGGGTTTGACTAGCTGACCTCCTGAGGTTCCTTCCAACCCTGATCATCTCTGATTCTATGATAAAGCTAAGAACTCTCCTTACCAGTAGCACATGGGGTTTAGCTTTAGCGCTGGCAGCCTGCTAGGCCGTAAAAATCACAGTATCATGATGCAGGGAAAGCTAATTGTACAGGTTTCAGAATCGTACCAGCTCCAATTTCTCCCTCCCATGGAGGCTGGTCAGTTGAGCTCCTGCTATTCAGGGAACCCGGCTTTACACGTGAAGGCGATGGAGAGCACGACCAATGGAGTACAGAAGAATACTACAACAGAGATTTTGGCCGGTAAAGTACGTGGTGGCACAAACAGAACACTCCTGGGGCTGGCCCAGCTTCCCCACTCGGGAGTAACGGGACCACCCCAGAGACAGTAAATCCTTTGACCGACGGCCCCCATCACACACACTAGTGCTGTTAAATAGCAGCATGGGAGGCCCAGCCCGTGCATTCGTTAATAAGATACCATGGGGCAAATTGCAATGACATCACTGTCTTTAAAACACTCCTTGGACCAGCCCAGATAGGCCACAGACGCCTGTCTCTGTGTGATCACAGCTGCCTCCAACCACTACGCGTCAGTGAGTCAGGAGAGAGCTTCCCTGGAAATTGCTCCAGGACTGGGATCTCGCTCCTGGACGAAATCAGCACAAGCATGAGCAGCAGGAGCTGCCGAGCGTGAAGGAGAGGGGGAGAAACAGATCCCTTATTGTGAGCCCAGCTCCTCCCTTGGGGAGGTGGCCAGAGAGCACAGTGATGGGCACCACGTAAGAACCTAGAGACAGCACAGGGCGGAGCTCCTGCCACCTCACCTAGAAAGGGACACGGCAGCAGATGTTCAGAGACGGACCCATCAAGCCCCGGGCTCCAGGCCCAGATTCTGCGGCGCGCTCAGCCACGTGCTTAGACCCCACTGACGCCCCCAGGGCGGACGTGGGTTACATGCTTTGGGGACCCAGGAGGGGCAGAGAGACATATCTGTGAAGGGAGATTCTACTGCGGGCAGTTATGCCGAGTGGAAAAGGGAACCCCACTGCTCCCCTCCCTTCGGGGCCCGGTTTTCAAGGACTTCAAAGCCACAGCCGGGGCCAGACTGAACTTCACTATTGCACTGATATGACGTGACAGGTGAGACAGCAATGGGCAGCCGTATAAAATGACAGACTAGCAGATAGATCGGGCGGGGGGGGGGGGGCACAGACAGCCAGACGGGCTCTCAAGGTAGCACGTCAGGGCAGATTTTCAAAGGCAACATTGAAAACTTGGTGATTTATTTCGGTGCCTAAAAAGGAGTGGAGCCCTTGTGAAAATCTGGCCCCTTGTTCGTCCATTCTTGGCTCTCCCCAGCTGGGCAAGCCCCCTGCCCTCATGCCGCCGGCTCCCCGCTCTGAATGAGGAGGACAGTAACCTTGCGGGCTTGGGACCATGGAGACAGGATGGAAGATGCCATCGTGCTGTTAGCCCCCGGAGGGGAGAGCAGGGGGACAGCTGTGAACTGGGACATCAAGAAGTTTAACAGTGATCTATTGTGCCCTTCCCCATGCCAGTGCTGATTCAGCCTGTGGAACTCACTGCCATATGAGGGAAAAGAAATGCTCCTGCACGACTTTAGAATGGTGTTAGAAGAGTAAATACTATTTACAGATGCTCTGTGAGTTTCCACTTTCCTGCCTGACCCAAGACAAGGACAGATAAGGAGTGATTTGCAATGTTATTACAAATATTTACCAGTGCACACTGGGTTTTGCCCCTGGGCTGCGGCTGATTTTGCAAGGCTGATTTACAGCGATCTGAGCTACATCTGAAGGTGCAAGAAAAACGAAGTCTCATTCTTCAGGGCACAGCTGAAAGTGGCCCAGGATGAGCCGGAAAAGGACACCAGCACCCATGCTTGGCTTTGCTGCTCTGCTCCAGGAGCCAGCAGCAAAATGAAATTCACCAGATCTCTTTTCTGAAGGCACACAGAGTGGTGTGGGAAGGGGAGAAGGACAGGCTGGACTGGGAAACGGCACAGAATAGAGGAGAGACTGGAGAAGAGAGAACTGAATGTGCAAAGAACCAAGACTTTGGCTGGATAGGCCAGAGATCAGGAAGCCAGGCTGGAGTTTGGGAGACCCAGCTCAATCCCCTGCTCTGCCACAGACTCCCTGTGTGACCTTGGCAAGTCACTTAGTCTCTCTGGGCCCCTGCTCTGTGTCTGTAAAGCAGGAGAACAGCACTGCCCCGCCTCATGGCGTTGCAAAGATCAGTGTAGGGAGGATTGTGAGACATCCAGATACCACCACCACGGGGGCCAGATAAGCACTGTGGTGACGAGCGGCGGATGGGGCAGATGTTCCGAGACCGATGGCAAGAGATGTAATCAATACGGGGACGGAGCAGGGCAAGGAGATCTAATGGGGGCATGGATCAGTGTCCAGAGAAGAATGCGGGGGTAACAAAGAAGGCAGGCGGTGGTGGGATGCCAGATGCGATACTGGCAGAGGATCTTAATGTGAACTGAAAAGCTTTCACCCACTGAGATCTGTTCCTTCGGCAGGAGTCGCCACTGGAAAGCGGACCCGTCAGCGGGGCCGGGGCAGAGGGGAGGAGGAACCGGCGTTCACAGACTGTGGCTTGCAGGCTGCGTGCTCTCTGCGGCAAGGGGAAAGCCAAAGGCAAGAGGCTATTTATTTTTAAAGGCCTTTTATCTCCCCTTGAGGCCCAAGCTCGGAGAACGTCAGCCAGCCCAGCAGTCGATTGGCAGAGTGACAGGCTGCATCATGGGAGAGCAGCGCCAGGCTCCGGAGACCCTCAGCCCACCAGGGACTGGCTGCACCCTGGAGCAGCTCCGGGGGGCAGAGGGACAGGAGTGCTTTGTGCTGCTCTGAAGGTGCAGGGTATGGGGGCAAGAGAGTGTCAGCCACAGCTGGAGCGAGGAGCCCCTGCCCCACAAGGCCCCAGGGATAGAGGGAGAGAAATCCTGCAAGAGCTTCCACAGCCCCCTACAAATTGAGTGCATTCTCCTACGTGGGCATGTGCCCCACACCGCACAGCAGGGACCTCAGGCACTGCCCAGATTGCCTCGACCTGCAATTCCACCCCCGCAGCTGGCCCGGGCTGCGGGGCTGTTAGACACCCAGGCTCAGACCCGAGCTCTGGGACCCTCCTGCCTTGTAGGGGCCTAGCATGGAACAGCTACACTGCAACTGAACAGCCCCTTGGCCCCAACGCCCCACGAGCCTGAGTCAGCTGGCCCAGGCCAGCCGCGGGTGTGGACACACCCTCAATCACGGACTTTAACCCAGGGCCCTTCTCTAGCCCCGCCCATCCGAGGATCTCAGAGCACATACTCAGCATAGGATGCTTCTGCACGTGCTCCCTGAGAGCGGGGTCTGGGTCACTGGCCCCAGTTACAAAGGGCACAGAGAGGGTGGGAACTTGCCCAGGGACCCCAGCAAGTCAGCAGAAGAGCTGGGCACAGAACCCAGCAGGCCTGACTTCGCCAGGGGCCTCAGCCCGCCCTTACGGGACCAATTTCGGGGGGGTGCGGGAGAAAGGGGCTTGATCTTCACACAGGCTCAACCCTGGGCCAATTCTGTCCCCAAAATGATTAAAAAAAGCAGTAAGAGGCTCCAGTGGGAGGTTAGGTCCGTGCCCAGCCCCGTCCAGCAGGCGGGGTTGAGTGAATCTGCAGCTTAGCCACTAATTCCTTGATTTAGGTTTTTTAAGTGTGTGTGTTGGGGGGGTGGATTGGGGGTACTGATATTCGGGGGCTCATAACCTCTCTCCTCCCCCATCAGGGAAGTCTGTGGGCAGAGCTGCAGCTCAGCGAGGTTCCCAACTTTGACTCAGCTTTCAGCTGGCTGGACTGAGGCCCTGGCTGCTGTCATGGGGGTAGCGTGGCCGGGGTGTGACCTGCCCTGTGCCCGCGACCCCAGAACATACACACCAGTGCCTCAGGGGCGCATGCCTGCAAAGGCTCTTGCAGACGGGGCTTTTGGGGTGCGGGGACGCCAGAGATCCTTGTGACCATTCCCCCAAGTGCTCTCACGGTGCAAACTCCTGCCAGCCTCTACCCGCGGCCAGGCAGGGCGGGAACCAGGTTTATTAGGTCCAACGTACAGCGCGAACCACACCTGGACCAGCTGAGCAGAAAAGCTGCGGCCAGCCCAGACCGGAGGGTGCGTCTGGATTTCAGGCAATTGAGCCAGAACACCACCCAACGGGGACGAGGGATCAGATTAAAGTGACCTGAGCTCCTGTCCCAACCCCAGACCAGACCCAAGTCACATGTGTAAAGCCAGCCAGCCATGTTTGTGGTGCCCATCGCGTGGGTGAACGGGGCACCGGGGCTCTGGCGCAGTGGCAGCTTCCAGATTTTCAGGTGCTAACTGGCAGTGCCCCAGCGATGGTTCTAGCAAACAAGTCTCTCCCCACCCCCATTGCTGCCTGGGCTGGGGAGGAAGGGGACTGGCAAGGGTCCCAGTCCTGCTCCCTTCGAAGCCACAGGGAAAACTCCCTTTCAGTGCAATGGGAGCGAGCTGGGCCCGTGGTTGGGGAGGAAGGTGGGTAACAGGGAGAATGGATTCCTGTTCAGCTGGGTGGGGGGACGCGTGTAATGCATTCCCGCCAGGTTCCCCAGCAGGCTCAGGTGATCCCTGCAGAGCTCGCAGCCCCGCGGGGCTGAACCAGAAGCAGTAAACATCGTCCCAGTGTTTCGCCCTGCCTGAGGTGGGACCTTTGGAGCCCAGGGCCCACAGGGCTGCAGGTGTGTCAGTATCACCTGCCCCAGCCCTGCCAGCCTGGGACAAAGGCTGCACAGCGCAGAACAAACACAGATCAAGCCCCAAGCAGACTGGTGATGCCCATGCACTGGTGATGCCCGTGCCAGCTACTCCCAGAAAAGGCCCAAGAGACACAAACAAAGCGCTCAGACCTGGGCCCACACACCCAGCTGGGAGCCGGCCCAACAGCCAGCCCTGGGCCTCGCTGTTGCCATTCTGTGAAATGACCCATTGTCTCCTGATCCCCAACACAAGTATTGCAGGCAACTCCTCCAGCTGCTGGAGTGGAGGAACGGCCTCTGGGCAAGAGGGGACTTCTGTCTCCATGGCCTGCTCAGATCTTGAGCTCTCTGCTCCGACTGTCCCCAAGTGCTGGGGCCAGTGGGGTGGACCCCTGTCCATCAGGAACTGGAGTGTGACACCTCTCCCCTCTGCACACAGGCCACAAACCAGTCATCGCATTGCCAGGACTTTGGGCCACAGCTGACTCGGTTCCAAAGCGTTCTCTGCAGCCCACTGCCAGAGCCCTGAGTCTGCCGAATGTAACCACTGGGCCCATCGGGTAAAGCCGAAGCCAGCGCAGTGACCCCGGTGCCAAATCAGTGTAAGAGGAGAATCAGGCCCGGGGCACCCAGCAAGTGCGGTTATACTGGAAAGAGAGCAGCGCTTCCTGGCTTGTTTGCCTCTCTTCCCGTTAAGCTGGAGAGCCAAGCTAGTAACTGTCCCGGTCACTGCACCACTGGTGGGGTCAAGTCCTGCCCCATATATACCAGGGCTAGAGAGTGACCCACATTTAGAAGCTTTGAGCACTGCCATGGCTGGGTGGGGGAGGGAAGGCAGGGTGGCGTACAAGCAATTTGTTGCTTTGACTTCCTAGTTTACACAGTAACACAAGCTGCAGATTGAAGGTCCTCAACCACATGGGGACCCCTGCCCCCAGCACATTACACAGAACTGCCATCTAAGGGACAGCATGAGGGGGGACACTTCTGCCTTGGACAGCCCCCCCTCCCCCCCCAGCCTGGCTGAACCCTGAGTCTCTGATGTGCACTTGGCTCACCCGGTACCAGGAATGCTCGAACACAAATGAGAAAATCACCCACAGTCTGAATTAAAGAGACATCACCAAGTTAAAAATCCCGTATTTGAGTAAAGACGTTTCTTCCCTGGGCTAAGGACATCCGAAATGATAAAAAAAACACTAAACTGACCCCCCCCTCCCACCGAGCCACAATCCCCCCCCCCCAACACACACACTTTGTTTGCTTTCTGCATTTCATTCCACGGGGACAACAGATTCCTCAATTTCATTTGCACTCCTACATCAGTTTCACTTTCAGGTTCTCTGCTGTAGCAGGTCCTGCAATGTTTGAGTTGCAAACACATGGGGAAGTGGTTAGCTCCAGATATAAATAAAACCCCAAACAAAGGCTGTGTGCATGTAGAATATTTTATGTAAATATTAGGTTTTGGAAACTTTTTAGACCAAAACCTCCATCTGAGGCCTAAGGAATCCATCAGTGCCCATTAATGGGTCTCTGGGGCTGCTGATCAGAAAAACAAGCCTTTTTTGCAGACAAAGTATTTCTAAATTTTTGCGTTGAACTGAGTTTGCCTCCTCGCAATATAAATAGAAGTCTCTCCCTCCCCCGCAATGCTCAGTTTTAAATATCCTCGCTGCCAAACAGTCAGTAGGAGTGCATCCCTTCCCCTGCGAGCTGCAGCCGGAGCATGTGCCCCTACGAGGTGCCATCTAGTTCACCTCCACAGGGGCCCAGCTCAGGATTGGTCCTTGCAGCATAGTTGCAAATGTTTGGTCTAGTCTAGTTTTAAACACCCCGAGTGCCTGGGATTCTAGCACTTCCCATTGGGAGGAGAAGCCTCTGGCAGATGTCATTCAGCTCCCCTGATCTAACTCTACTGAGGTTAGCAGAGATGCCTCTGGATTTGCACTGGTGTAACTGAGCCCAGTGGTGGAGAGACTCCAGTGATGGTCAGTCTAGAGTTTCCTTTCTCACTTTCCCTCTAGTCACAGCCCCTTGGCATTCCTCCATCTGCCCACTAAAGCCGCACAGCTACTGACCTAGCGCTCCAGCCCAGGCCCAACACAACAGAGGAGCAAGCAGAACCCAACCTGGGCGGGCTTACCTTTTTTGAACTCCTCCAGCATAGCATCCAGCTTAGTGTCGTGGAAGACGAAATGGACCGGGTGGTTGTAGAACTTGGTGATGGTCTTGAGGGGGGTGCAATCATCAGGGTCCACAAAGGCCAGGTCCTTGACGTAGAGGATGTCCACGATGTTGGAGCGCTCCTCCTCATAGACTGGGATGCGGGTGTAGCCACTCTCCATGATCTCCGACATTGTGTTGAAGTCCAGGATGGCGTCGCTGTTGATCATGAAGCAATCGTGGAGCGGAGTCATGACATCCTCCACTGTCTTAGTCCGGAGCTCCAGCGCTCCCTGGATCATGTTGAGCTCCTCCTTGACCAGATCGTTGTAGGGCTCCGTCACCTTCAGCATCTCGACCAGCTTCTCACGGTTGTAGACGGTGCCGATCTCCTGGCCCAAGATGCAGTCCAGGAGCTTGCTGATGGGGTAGGAGAGGGGGAACGTCACCAGCATGAAGAACTTGGTGATGGTGATGGTGTTGGCGCCCACAGCCAGGCCGTGCCGGGAGCAGAGGGCCTGCGGCACGATCTCGCCGAAGATGACGATGCCGATGGTGGAGGCGATGACGGCGCCTAAGCCGGAGCCGATCAGGTCGTCCAGGAGGATGGTGAGGGTGGTGTTCACCAGCACGTTGCCCAGCAGCAAGGAGCAGAGCAGGTAGTTGCCCTTCCTGCGGATGGGCTCGATCTTGCGGGCGTAGCGCTTCTCCTTGTTGGTGCCGCAGTTCTGCACGATGCGCAGCTCCATGGGGTCCAGCGCCATGAGGCCCAGGTTGAGGCCGCTGAACATGCCGGAGAGCACCAGCAGGCAGAGGATGAGGATGATCTGGAACCAGAGGGGCAGCAGCGACTTCTTCTCCTCCACCACCATGAGGCGGCCGTCGCTGCCCTGGTGCTGCAGCCAGGGCTGGCCGGGGCCGCGCTTGGTGCACAGCACGTAGACCTTGGCCCGCTCGTGCTTCCGCAGGGGCTGCACCCGCACGAGCAGCACCCCCGAGGTGTCGCGCGTCTCGGCCATGCGGGGCTGCACCACCAGGTCCTGGGTGGGCTCGGGGCAGCCGCCCTCGGCCCGGGCCGGGGCGCTGGCGTTGCCCACGGCGCTGGCGTTGGCCCAGGCGCCCAGGGCGGCGAAGGCCACCAGCTCCCCGGTGCCCGGCCGGATGCCCAGCCCGAAGAGCCGCAGCCGCACCTGGCTGCCCTCGGTCACCTGGATGACGCCCCCCTCAGCCGCCGCGGCCGCCGGCTTGCTGGTGCCCTCCAGCCGCATGCCCAGGATCACGCTGCCGCCGTCGCTGCCGGGCGGGCCCGGCCCCGCCGCCAGGGGGAGCGCGAGCGCCAGCCCCAGCAGCGCCCGCAGCGCCCCCGCCGCGCCCCCGCTGCCGCTGCCGCCGCCGCCCGGCGCCATGTTCCGCTCGCCCCGCGCCTCGCCCGTCACAACCGCCCGCTGCTGGGCCGGCGGCGGCGCGCACGTCGCCCGCCGCGCGGCCCCGCCCCCTCGCCCCGGCCCCGGCCCCGGCCCCGCCCCCGAGGCGCCTTAAGGAGGCGCCGGGCGGGGGGAGCGTTAAGGAGGCGGGAGTTCGCGGCTGCGGGGGGCCGTGTTATGGGGCGGGGGGTGATTTTTTGGGGGAGGGTGTTATGGGGTGGGGGGTTGATTTTGGGTGTTATGGGGCGGGAGGGTTGACTTTTGGGGGGTGTTGGGGGAAGGTGTTATGGGGTGGGGCGTTGGGGGAGGGTGTTATGGGGCGGGAGGGTGTTATGGGTGGGGCGTTGGGGGAGGGTGTTATGGGGCGGGAGAGTTGACTTTTGGGGGGTGTTGGGTGAGGGTGTTATGGGGCGGGAGGGTTGACTTTTGGGGGGTGTTGGGGGAGGGTGTTATGGGGCGGGAGGGTTGACTTTTGGGGGGTGTTGGGGCGGGGGGTGATTTTGGGGGCACGGTGGGGGAGGGCGTTATGGGGTTGGGGATGATTTTCAGAGTGGTGGGGGAGGGGGTGCATGGGGCAGGGGGTGATTCTTGGGGGGGGTACAGAAGGGGGATGTAGGGAACTGTGGGGCAGGGGTGTCCTTTGGGGCAGCCCTGCCATGCCTAGGCCTCTCTGCCCTGCCCCGCCCTGCCCCGCCCCCGGTGTAAGACACTATCCCATAGTTAACATGGGGGCTAGGCCCCTACAGAGGGACATGATGATACTCTCTAGGGCGCGGCTGGGGAGTCACGCCCCTGAGCTTCCCCCAGCTCGCACGCTGACCCTCCCACCTGGTGGAATTTTCCACTCCTTGCCCCTTGTTTATTGATTCATGACTTTGCCATAAAACGCAGGAGTCAGTAACCACAGGAAGGGGACCGACACCTTGGCGGCTTGCCCAGCGCCATCCTGCAGCCTTCGATCCCTCTTGTGTTATGAGAAGGAGTAAATCACACTCCCTTATTTACTTTCTCCACACCCGTCATGATTTTATAGACCTCTATCATATCCCCCCTTAGTCGTCCCTTTTCCAAGCTGAAAAGTCCCAGTCTTATTCATCTCTCCTCATACGGAAGCTGTTCCATCCCCCTAATCATTTTTGTTGCCCTTTTCTGAACCTTTTCCAATTCCAATATATCTTTTTAGAGATGGGGCGACCACATCTGCACACAGTATTCCAGATGTGGGCGTACCATGGATTTATGTAGACGCAATATGATATTTTCTGTCTTATCTCTATCCCTTTCTTAATGATTCCCAACATTGTTTGATTTTTTTTGACAGCCGCTGCACATTGAGTGGATGTTTTCAGAGAACTGTCCACAATGACTCCAGGATCTCTCTTGAGTGGTAACAGCTAATTTAGACCCCATCATTTGATATGTGTAGTTGGCATTGTGTTTTCCGAGGTGCATTACTTTGTATTCCTTGTGGTGGGTTTTGTAACAGACACATTACAGCAGCGGTGATTGTCCTCCAAAAAGCATGCAGAAAGAGCTCCCTATTGTGGCATCAGAGAAAACCTGCATTGTGCACCTGGCACCCTGCCGCTGGGTAATGCTGGCATGTGAGGAGGTCTATAAATATCTTGCATTTCTAGAGTGTACTCCATCCCTGGAGGATCCCAGACTGCTTTGCAAACTGTTATACAAAGCACACAGGTCATTCCCCCCAGGCCTGACATGCAGCTACCCCTGGGGTGGGATGTCTGAGCTGTTTAACAACTCATAGTAACACTAGAAACAGTTCAGGGGCCCAAGCTTGTGCAGTATTGACCATCCTCAACTCCCTTTAAAGGGGATTTGAAGACTCAGCCTGGCTCGAATCAGGCTGTAGGACGGGAGTTGAAGGAAATTCTGTACCCAAATAAACTGCAGGAGGGATGTAAAGAGGCGGAATGTGATTACTGACTTTGGAACGGGGCTACAGCATGCTGACTTCTGCCAGGAGGCCGCACCTCCACCCCTGGAGAACAAACAGCCCTGGCTAGGTAACGTGCCTTGTACCTTCACCCTGGGAGCAGAGGGCGGCGATAGGTCTGGAGTCAGTGGTAGGACAGGTGTACAAGAAGTCACTAATAAAAGCATCTTGGCAGAGGGCCCAAAGGCACTCAGACAGCTCCAGCCAAACCTTCTGGATCATTTGCCCAAGTACCTGCAGTTCCCATCTCGGACTGAATATTGAGCAACGGAAGCTGGTTCTGCTCAGAGCACTTTCATAAATAAAGAGTTTAGCTAGCTCAGCACGGAGCACACTTCTCCTTGAACAGCTTTGATGCTGCCTTGTTGAGCAAAGTCCCTCTTCGGTGCTGGCCCCAAGTAGCTGGTAGAAAGGGGCAACAGCCCTGCCAGGTGCATCAGATCAGCTCAACCTGACCCTGCCTGATTAGAGAGGAAACAACCTGGTTGGTCCCTTGAGACAAAAGTTCCCTGGTATTTGTAACGGCCCATGGCCCTTAACTGCTCTGACCAGTCACTGTGCAGCCATGGGAGCCCACCAGCTGAATAAGATTGAGTTGCACAAAGCAGGTCTGTGTGGGGACGTGATGGGATGTTTGGATGAAGACAATTCTGCGGGGCTAGTGAGTAGTGGGCTGGTTCACCGAATCCCAGAGCGTCAGTGCTCAGTTACCAGGTGAGCTCGGGGTTGTAGCACTCCAGAAGAGTCATGTCAGTGTATGATGCAAGCAGACGAAACCTAGTGAGTCAGACTTTCAAAGACAGGACAGTGTGCGGGAATGGCCCCGCTGGGCAGCCTGCATAGCTCACAAACAATGTCAGGACCCCAGGGCAGGCCCTGTAATCCAGCCCGAGTTCTTCACCCCCAGCAAGGGGTTTCACGCAGCCTTTCCAGGGGACGAGGACCAGGTCTGACTCCTCGCTCCCGCCAGAGACTGCACCCGGGGTTTGTTCTGGGCCCTGTAACAGTGACGGACTCACAGAAAGGTCACAAGGCAGAGGCAGGTGTAGAACCCAGGAGTCCTGATACCCAGCATTAGGACTTTGCTCCACTTAACCAGGGCTGTCGTCTCCTCCTCTCGTAGCAAATGGCTGCTGTGGTGCCTTACATTGCTAACCTACTGCAACCCGATTGTAACAGCCCAGTGCATGTTAACAACGGAGGAATATCCCTTTTTAAGACTGGTAATGGATTTCGGGTTTAAAGTTTCCAACAGGGCTCTAACTGCCAGCCAGAAAAAGTCCCCTATGACTTTAATGATCTAGCGCGACGGGCTTCTATAAACCTAGGCTCTGCGATGGCTATATTTGGACCCATTGCCACAAGGAGCTCCGTCAGTCACTCCAGGCGGACGTAAAGAACTTCCAGCATTGCCAGGTGTGCTATCCTAGAGCACCTGGGCTTGAGTTTCCTCTCGCGCAGGCTGGTGTTGCTCCCACTTTGGCTGGTGATTTCACCGGGGTCACCACGGATGACACCAGGAAGAGGAGATCACTCGCTGGGCAGCTCTGACCTGTCCACAGATGCCCTGACACTGCTCCTCTCCTTCTGTTCCCTAGCCTCTGACTTTACTGTGGCCCATACACAGGAAACGGAAAGAGCCAGGCCTCATGCCTGCTCTTCCCCAGTGGAAAGCAAGCGGTAATTAATGCATTGCCTTTGGGAGCTGTAACCTCAAATTCACCATCAGAAATCAATGGTCCACTGGAATGTGTTTCTATAGCAACAAGGACCAGAGAGATAACTCCCTGTAAGGGAGCTTCTGGTCTCAGACAGAAAGAGCAAGAAGATGCACAAGGGGCTAATGCAGCCTCTGACTATCATTGCTGAAGAGCTGGGCTCCTGGGTTAAGTCACATGTGGAGATCAGACTGGCTGGCTGTGCTCCTGGGTGGAGATCTGTCTGGCTCTGCTTAGGACTGGGCCGAGGTGAGACCAGGAAGGGATGCCGTGAGTCAGGCTTGAGGTGGACAGGCAGACTACGGGAGGCTGCAGGATCAGAGTAACCGCATCAGGATTCTGAAGGGCATCAGCAGAGCTGGGTGGGTGGGGAGCCCGGGACTGGAACAGCAAGGTGGTGCTGGAGGTCAGGCTTGAAAGGCCGAGCTGCGTAAGCAACGTGGTTTGCACAACCCCTGAGTGAGCGCTGGACAAAGGGGGAGTTAAGTGTCATCATTCACGGTACCATGCCACAGTAAAGCAACATGTTCCAGTCCCTTTCCCCATCCAGCCTGATCAATGCCAACAGCCAGGCTACGACAGCCTGTTCGCTGACCCTGGCGGAGGTTGGGGGCTGAGCCAGACTGGCAGTCCCTGGTCAGAGCTGCTCTCTACATCCAAGGGGAGCGTCCTTTAGCTTCTCAAAGGAGCTGGCCTTCAAAGAAACAGCTGGCACTTTTGTTCAGAGAAACCTCGGGGCACCCCGCGAGGAAAGTGCCACGTCAGCTGATTTCTATTCCCCTTCTTGACACAAACGCCACAGGGATGGTGCCTGGTTCCTCTTTGGCCTCCCCGTCCCCAGCCCGAGCCACAGGTTTGCGGGTGCTGCGGAGTCTCTCGCAGCACGGATGCCCTATGCTCCAGCAGGCCTAGGGGGCAGGAGAGCTGGCTCTAGCTCCAGCACTGATCTCAGGGCAAGGCCCTTCCCCCTCCCTGTGACTCAGTTTCCCCACACACAGTGGCGTCAGCGACACTGACCCAGCACTCAGGGAGCCGTTGGTCTGTGCTGCAGGGGGAGACCCGGCGATGGAGGGTGTAAAAGGGCCTGTTAGTGCAGCGTGGCTGCTGAGATGGGCGCAGGCCCCACGAGGCGGGGGGGGGGGGCGCTGGGCAATGTCTGGTGCCACGGAAGTAACCGGGGCATTTCGATGGGGAAACTGAGGCAGGGAGGCAGTCAGGGGCCCCCTCCGGCCCCTAGCACCACCAGCCCAGTCCCGTCACCGCGTCACGGTCGCCAGGCCACCGTCACCATGGCACCGTTGTCCCCATGTCGCTAGGCAACTGTGGCCGTGTCCCGCTGGGGACCCAGAGCCCGTAGCCGCTGCCCCGAGAAATGGGGACCGGGTCCCTTTAAGCAGCCCCGTGTCCGGAAGCGGTGAGGGCACTACATTTCCCAGAGCCCCTCGCGCGGAGCCGACGGGTCGGGCACGAACGCATGGGGCCGGCCGCGTTCCTCCCAGTGACGGATGCGCTCCTCAGCCAACCAGTATCACGATCCACATCAGTGGGCGGTGCCTGGAGAGAGCCAATGGCGAAGCTGGGCGGGGGCGCCCTGCGGCCAATGAGAGGCGCGGGGGCGGGCGCCGGGGTCGCGGGCCGGGCTGGGGGAAGATGATGGCGGCGGTGGCGGTCGCGCGGGGGTGGCGGGCCGGGCTCCCGGGGCTGCTCGTGCTGCTGGTGCTGCGCGGGGCGCGCGCCGAGCAGACGGAGGAGCACCTGAAACGGGAGCACTCGCTCAGCAAGCCCTACCAGGGTGAGGGGCCCGGCTGGGGGGGCCCCTGCCGGGGGTGTGTGTGTGGGCTAGGCGTGGGGACCCCCGTGGGAGGTGGGGGGGCTAGGCGTGGGGGGACCCGCGCGAGGGGTGTGGGGTGGGGGGATCCCTGTGAGGGCGTGGGGGGATCCCCTCGGGGTGTGTGTGTGTGTGTGTGTGTGTGTGTGCGCGCGCGCTAGGCGTGGGGACCCCCGCGGGGGCTGGGCGTGGGGGGCACCCCGCGGGGGCTAGGCGTGGGGGGACCCCCGCGGGGCGTGGGGGGACCCGCGCGAGGGGTGTGGGGTGGGGGGATCCCTGTGAGGGCGTGGGGGGATCCCCTCGGGGGTGTGTGTGTGTGGGGGGGGGCACCTGCCGTATGGGGGTGATGGGCGCCTGGGGCGAAGGGGGAGCTCGTGGGTGGAAGGGGGTGCAGGCGGAACTGGGCTGGGCAAGAGGGCCTGGGACATTCGGGGCGCGGGGTGGTGGGATCAGGGGAAGCAGTAACTGGGGCGGGGAGGAGGAGGGAGGAGTCAAAGTGGGGGAAAGGGGAGTAGGGAGGGGGCAGGCAAAGAACCTGAGGTAGCGAGTTGAGTGGGCAGCTGGTGTTGGGAGGACAGGGAACGGCAGGGTGGGGTGCAGAGGGAGCTGCGGGGAGTGGCTAGAGTATGGCAGTGTTTGGGGGGTGGGGAAGATGCAGAGGGAGAAAGGCCGGGGGATGAGGTGTGTAGGTGGGGTGGGAGGAAGCAAGTGTACCTGGTGCTTTGTGCAGCTTTGGAGAGGGAAAGAGGAGGTGGCCAGGCAGAGGGTCTGGGAGGAGAAACAAGGCAGAGAAGGAAGCAGAGGGGTGGGTGGGAAGATGGATTGAAGGGGGGTTGGGTGAGGAGTGGCAGAGCACGGGGCGATCAGTGCACCCTACCATTGTAGGGCTGGTGCAAATGTTTCCCTTCTACCCGCCAGGTGTTGGATCTTCCAGTTCCTCTCTCTGGGACCTTATGGGCAATGCCATGGTCACGACTCAGTACGTCCGCCTCACACCGGACATGCAGAGCAAACAGGGGGCCGTGTGGAACAGAGTGGTAAGAATAACGTTTTCTAGCAATCTGTGAGGGGCACTGGCACTCCAGGGTTTTGTATCTTGTGCAGAAGTGATTTCTATCTTTGGGCTGCAGCCAGTATGTCTGAATTCAAGGTGGTGAGGGGTAACAAGATGGTAATCGGGATGACTTCATTTATGGAGTCAAGATTCTGATGGGAATCTGCTGCTGCAGGTTGCAGGAAGTGGTGCATTGATGTTGAAGATCCTTTGCTCAAGCACGGAATGAAGGGTGGATGGGCCTCGGGCAGATTGGCCAATAGTTTTCGTGAGAGAAGACAGATTTGTGGAATCGTTGAGCCAAACAAACTCCAGCTACAGTTAATCTGAAACAAGCCTGTTGCTAAATCAGTGTCTTGGCAATGTCTCTGCTCTCGGTGTATCTACAGGAGGTCACTAACCTGGTGACGATGTTCCATTCCACTGAGCTTTTCCTTTGACTAAAAGCACAAAAAGGCAGTGCTTCTAACTGGCTTGCTCCCGGGCAATAGCCCTGCTAATTCTATTATGGGATTTGATCCTAAATTTCTCTATTATTATAGCTCAGATGTCCCATTCAGGATCACCGCTCCCTGTACGTGGCACATTCTTTAGATCCTGAGTGGATGAAGATCCATGTCCCCCAAATACAATGATTTATGAAAGAGGCTTTTTGTTCTGGGGTAATGTGAACTGTGTAGACGCGCACAAGAACACTGGACCAAAGGCAGATCTGGTATAAGCAGTTGCAACTCAGATAAGTCAGTGGACTTGTACCTGCTTATACCAGTATGAGTTGGGCTCACTGAGTTTATCCTGTAAACTTGATCTGACGTTCCCCTGCTCCCAGGTGCCAAGGTTCCACCAGAATCTGAAAACGACTAACCTCACCTCTACCTTTAATGCTTGGCCACAGCAGCACAAGTACCTGGGTTCTCTACCTTTCTTTGGTGGCTGTCAGTTTGAGTCACACATTCACCTCTCATCGAATGTTTATCTAACTTCAGGTTTCAGAGTAGCAGCTGTGTTAGTCTGTATCCGCAAGAAGAACAGGAGTACTTGTGGCACCTTAAAGTCTAATAAATTTGTTAGTCTCTAAGGTGCCACAAGTACTCCTGTTCTTTTTATCTAACTTAAGTCTTGCCTGAGGAGTGGATATAATTTGCTTATGACGTGAAAAGCTGGAATTTGAGCCAGAAAGTGTCTTATGGTCAGTATATCCTCCTGTGCTGTTCAGTGCAGGCCTTCTCCACTTAAATCTGCTTGGGCCCTCTAACCAACTCTGTCACGGAGTGTGGGGGAGTCCAGGCCCTGCACCCCTCTTCCTGGGATTCACTGAGACTCTCAGCCAGCCAGTAAAACCGAAGGTTTATTGGACAACAGGAACACAGTCCAAAACAGAGCTTGTGGGGACACCCAGGACCCCTCAGTGAAGTCCTTCTGGGGGAGCAGGGAGCTTAGACCCCAGCCCTGGGGTTCCCTGTCTTCCTCCACCCAGCCCCAAACTGAAACTAAACCCACCGAGCAGGTTCCCTGCTGCAGCCTCCGTCCACATTCCTGGGCAGAGGTGTCACCTCCCCCTCCCCCTCCTGGCTCAGGTGACAGGCTCTCAGGTCTCCCGTCCCCAGGGCACATTCCCAGGTCAACACTCCCCCCTCCCTGCTGCGTCACATCGTCACATCTCTCCCCCCTTCGAGACTGAACTGAGCGGGGTCACTGTGACCAGTGATCTGGGGAAGTTCGGGGCCCCCTCTCCGGGACAGCGCATCCGCTATCAGGTTGGCACTTCCCTTCACGTGGACCACGTCCATGTCGTAATCCTGCAGGAGCAGGCTCCACCTCAGGAGCTTGGCGTTGGCTCCTTTCATCTGGTGCAGCCAGGTCAGGGGAGAGTGGTCGGTGTAGACGGTGAAGTGTCGCCCGAAGAGATAGGGCTCTAGTTTCTTGAGGGCCCACACCATGGCCAGGCACTCCTTCTCGATGGCCGCGTAGTGTTGCTCCCGGGGTAGCAACTTCTTGCTCAGGTACACGATGGGGTGTCTCTCCCCCTTTTCATCCTCCTGCATTAACACCGCCCCCAGTCCCGTGTCGGAGGCGTCGGTGAACACCACAAAGGGCTTGTCAAAGTCTGGGTTTGCTAGAACTGGGCCACTGACCAGAGCCTCCTTCAGCGCCCGGAAAGCCTCCTGGCACTGCTCGGTCCAGACCACCTTGTCTGGCTTCCCCTTCTTGCATAGCTCAGTGATGGGGGTGGCTATGGCGCTAAAGTGAGGCACAAACCTTCGATAGTATCCTGCCATCCCAATAAAGGCTTGGACCTGCTTTTTGGTGTGGGGAGCGGGCCAGTCTCTGATCACCTCCACCTTGGCCGGTTCCGGCTTTAGGCGGCCGCTCCCCACCCGATGGCCCAGGTAAGATACTTCAGCCATCCCCACCTTGCACTTCTCCGCTTTGACAGTCAGCCCAGCCCCCTGGAGTCGGTCCAGCACTTGTCTAACCTGGGACACGTGGTCCTCCCAGGTCTGGCTAAAGACACAGATGTCGTCAATATATGCCACGGCAAAACTCTCCATCCCCCTCAGGAGCTGGTCCACCAGGCGCTGGAAGGTGGCCGGCGCTCCCTTGAGGCCGAAAGGCAGGGTCAGAAACTCATAGAGCCCCAGAGGGGTGATAAAGGCCGATTTCAGCCGGGCATCTGCATCCAGCGGCACTTGCCAGTAGCCCTTTGTAAGGTCCATGGTGGTAAGGTACCGAGCTCCTCCCAGCTTGTCTAGGAGCTCGTCCGGCCTGGGCATGGGGTAGGCATCCGATACAGTGATGGCATTGAGCTTCCGATAGTCCACACAGAACCGGACTGACCCATCCTTTTTGGGGACCAGCACCACCGGCGAGGCCCAAGGGCTGGCCGATGGCTGGATCACCCCCAAAGCCAGCATGTCCCGGACCTCTCTTTCCAGGTCCTGAGCAGTTTTCCCTGTGACTCGGAAGGGGGAGCATCTTATCGGCGGGTGCGACCCTGTCTGCACCCGGTGGACAGTCAGATTAGTGCGTCCAGGCTGGTTGGAAAACAGCTGTCGGTACGGATGCAGCACCCCCCTGACCTCAGCTTGCTGGGCAGGGGTGAGCTGATCCGAGAGGGGGACTGTTTCCAGGGGGGAACCAGCTCTGGTCCCAGGGAATAGATCTACTAAAGGGTCATCTCCCTGCTCCTCCCACTGACCACACACAGCTAACACCACATTCCCCCTGGCATAATATGGCTTCATCATATTCACATGGTACACCCGGCGGTGGTGGGCCCGGTTCGACAGCTCCACCACATAGTTTACCTCATTGAGCTGCTTGACGACCTTGAACGGGCCCTCCCAGGCGGCCTGTAGTTTGTTCTTTCTCACGGGGATGAGAACCATCACCTGATCCCCGGTGGCGTTGGCACGGGCCCGCGCCGTGCGGTCATACCAGACCTTCTGCTTCCTCTGGGCTCTGGCCAGATTCTCCCTGGCCAGGCCCATGAGTTCAGCCAGTCTCTCTCGGAAGGTCAGGACATACTCCACCACTGACTCTCCATCGGGAGTGGCCTTCCCCTCCCACTCGTCTCTCATCAGGTCCAGGGGGCCCCTCACCCTCCTTCCATATAACAGTTCGAAAGGCGAAAATCCGGTAGACTCCTGGGGCACCTCCCTGTACGCGAACAGCAGGTGAGGTAAGTACTTGTCCCAATCCTGCGGGTGCTGGTTCATAAAGGTTTTCAGCATCATCTTTAGCGTCCCGTTAAACCTCTCCACCAGCCCATTGGACTGGGGGTGATACGCTGAGGCCCAGTCATGCCGGACCCCACATTTCTCCCACAAGCACCGGAGCAGGGCCGACATGAAGTTGGAGCCTTGGTCTGTCAAGACTTCCCTGGGGAACCCCACTCTGCTGAAAATGGTCAGGAGCGCATCTGCCACGGTGTCTGCTTCAATGGAAGCTAAGGGCACTGCCTCGGGGTAGCGGGTGGCGAAATCTACCACCACCAGAATGTATTTCTTCCCCGACTGGGTCGTCTTGCTGAGAGGCCCCACGATGTCCATGGCCACCTTCTGGAAAGGCTCCTCTATGATGGGCAAAGGTCTCAACGCCGCTTTCCCCTTGTCCCGGGCCTTCCCCACCCTCTGACAGGGGTCACAGGATCGGCAATACTGCCGGACGGTGGTAAAGACCCCGGGCCAGTAAAAGTTCTGTAGCAACCTCTGCCGGGTGCGCCGGATTCCCTGGTGCCCTGCGAGGGGGATGTCATGGGCCAGGGACAGGAGCTTGCGGCGGTACTTCTGGGGGACCACCAGCTGCCTCCTGATCCCACAGGACTCCCCTTCCCCTGGGGGATCCCATTCTCGGTACAGGAACCCCTTCTCCCACAGGAACCTCTCCTGGCAGCCTCTCCTCATGGTCCGTCCCTCACTGAGGTCGGCCAGGTCCCTGAGCTTCTGCAAGGAGGGATCTTTCCTCAACTCGGCCTGGAACTCAGCGGCTGGGGAAGGGATGGGGCCCGGTTCCCCCTCCGTGGCCAGGTCTGAGGCCGCAGCCTCTCTGAGCCGTGCCCCTCGGCGCTCCCTCCCCACCCGAGTAGGGTCTCGCGCCTCCAGTGTGGTACCCTCCCCAGGGTCAGGTCGCAGTGCCCCTCGCCGGCTCTGGCTACGGGTCACAACCAGGGCGGTCTGGGGGTCGCTTGGCCAGTCCTCTAGGTCTCCCCCCATCAAAACTTCAGTGGGCAAATGGTGGTGTACCCCCACATCCTTGGGGCCCTCCTTGGTCCCCCATTTCAGGTGTACCCTTGCCACGGGCACCTTAAATGGGGTCCCGCCCACCCCCGTCAGGGTCAGGTAGGTGTTGGGCACCACCCGATCTGGGGCCACCACCTCGGGCCGGGCCAGCGTCACCTCCGCGCCCGTATCCCAGTATCCATTGACCTTCCTCCCATCCACCTCCAGGGGAACAAGGCACTCTCTCCGGAGGGACAGCCCCGCACCCACCCTGTAAACCGAGCACCCTGAGTCCAGAGCCTCCAGCCCTCTGGCGGGGCTGGCTGGGGGTACTCTTCCCTCCTGAGCAGGTGGCAAACTGGTAGCCCCCCTTTCCTGGGTCGCCTGCCCCTCGTCCAGCTGAGTCCCTACCCAGTTAACCCTGGGTAGGTTGGGTCTGCTCAGTTTGTCCCTGAGCCCGGGGCACTGGGCCCGTACGTGGCCTCTCTGGCCACAGTGATAGCAGCTCAGGTCACGTTGGTCCCCTTGAACGGGTCGGAGGGGCCCGACACCAGGCGTTCCCCTTTGGAGGGGGTTCTCCCTATTTCCCCGCTGGGAGGCCCCATGGTGACTCTCTCTCTGCATCGGGGGGGGCCTGTTCTTTTGGGACTCCTCCCGGCTACCCCCTGACCGACTGTTCACAAACTCGTCGGCCAGCTGCCCTGCATGCTGGGGGTTCGCGAGCTTTTTGCCCACCAGCCACAGCCTCAGGTCGGAAGGGCACTGTTCATACAGGTGCTCCAGTACAAACAGGTCAAGCAGGTCCTCTTTAGTTTGGGCCCCCGCTGTCCACTTGCGGGCATATCCCTGCATCCTGTTGACCAGTTGTAGGTAGGTGACCTCAGGCGTTTTACGCTGACTCCGGAACCTTCTCCGGTACATCTCGGGGGTCAGCCCAAACTCACGGAGCAGGGCCTGTTTGAACAGTTCATAGTCCCCTGCCTCTGCCCCTGTCATCCGGCTGTAGACCTCCACGGCTTTGGGGTCCAGTAAGGGGGTGAGGAACTGGAGCCTGTCGGCAGGGTCAACCCTGTGCAGCTCGCAGGCATTCTCAAAGGCCGTCAGGAAGCTATCTATGTCCTCCCCCTCCTTCCGCTGGGCCAGGAAGCACTTATCAAAGCTCCTTGCAGTCTTGGGTCCCCCCGCACTCACCGCAGCCGGGGCCCCACTGCTCCTCAGCCTGGCCAGCTCCAGCTCATGCTGTCTTTGTTTCTCCTTCTCCTCCTGCTCATGTTGACGTTGTTTCTCCTTCTCCTCCTGCTCATGTTGACGTTGTTTCTCCTTCTCCTCCTGCTCATGTTGACGTTGTTTTTCATGATCCTCCAGCTCCCTCATTTTCCTCTCCCTCTCCCATTCCAGCCGCATCCGCTCCAAGGATGGGGAGCTCCGCTGGGAGGATCCCCTGCTGGCTGCTGGGGTCAGGGGGCCCTCGGTATTCGCTGGGCTTCCCACAACCCCTCCCCCAGGCATAGGTAGGAAGGGTCTCGGGGTGTCCTGGGCAGCAGTGTGACCCCTCCCAGCCTGGTCAGGCCCCAGGGCCCACGCTGCGTCCGCCGGGCGGCTTCCCTCAGGGACAGGGATCGGGTCATCCAAGCGATCCCTCTCCTCCAGCTGGGCAATCAGCTGTTCCTTGGTGGACCTCCCGACGCGCAGCCCCCTCTGCCTGCACAGCTCCACCAGGTCGCTCTTAAGGCGTTTAGCGTACATCTCCCGGCTGGCCACTCGCAGGCCGGGCAGCTGTCCACGGTTTCCAGGAAAAGCCCCTAGTGTGCCAGTCCTTCTTGAGGTCACCACCTCTTTGCCAGGGTCGAGCTGCAGACTCCTCCGCCCCTGGGACCGCTCGCTGCAATCCCCCGGGGGACCCTGTTACTGCAAAAGTCCTTCTCTCTGGTCACACACTCCCAGGGGTTAACCGCCCCCTGGAACCGTCTCTCTCTGAATCTTCAGCACGCCTGGTCCCCGTCAATCCCCCTTCGTTTTACTGTTCCCCAGTCACTTACTGCAGGAAGCGCCGTTCACGGGGTGCAGTAGATCCCACCGCTGCCACCAGTTGTCACGGAGTGTGGGGGAGTCCAGGCCCTGCACCCCTCTTCCTGGGATTCACTGAGACTCTCAGCCAGCCAGTAAAACCGAAGGTTTATTGGACAACAGGAACACAGTCCAAAACAGAGCTTGTGGGGACACCCAGGACCCCTCAGTGAAGTCCTTCTGGGGGAGCAGGGAGCTTAGACCCCAGCCCTGGGGTTCCCTGTCTTCCTCCACCCAGCCCCAAACTGAAACTAAACCCACCGAGCAGGTTCCCTGCTGCAGCCTCCGTCCACATTCCTGGGCAGAGGTGTCACCTCCCCCTCCCCCTCCTGGCTCAGGTGACAGGCTCTCAGGTCTCCCGTCCCCAGGGCACATTCCCAGGTCAACACTCCCCCCTCCCTGCTGCGTCACATCGTCACAAACTCCCATGGTCTTCCCTTGCTGCGCGATAGCTGGTCTTGTAATGGATCCTCCTTTTTAAAAAATCAGTGTCATGTCCTAGCTCCAATCACTCAAACCTGAAGCTTTGATAGGATGTTTCTCTGGATTATAGCAGTAATCACACACTTTCCAAAGCTGAAAAATGCCTATTCTTGGTGAGTGCAATTGCAAGGCAAAGGGAAGTGTGGTCTCTTAGCTGTGATGTGGACACAGAAGGGCTTGCTATCAGGGGCTTTCTTTTAGGCCCATCATCTTGTCGTGCCTATAGTCACATGGTGCAGGATCGTGACGTAGTTTGCAAGTGTGTGCGCTGGATTTCAGTGTTTGGCAGAAGAACACGAGAGCAGTGATTCCCAATCTCTTCCAGATTAAGACCCCCTTCCATCTCTCAGTGGTCTAGCGAGAAGCCCCCTCCCATTTAGTAGTATGGAAAGGCCAGCGTGATCACAACTCCCTCACGCTTGCATCTGCTGGCCCAGGTTGAGCTCATGCTGCCGATCACTCCTTATAATGTCCGGCTGTGCAGCTGTAGTTTTCGTCTGCATTTTGTGCAGGCAGTGAATTTCATTGCCTAAGTTCCGTGATAGGATATACAGTAGGAGCCACTCGAAGACATGACAGTTTGGGATGGAATTTACTGTGGGGTAGATAGTGATGCTCTTTCATGTACTGTAGTTCCATAGTAAGCTTCCTGTAGAACTATTATGATTTCTGCTCTCTCCATACAAGTACCTGTCTGATTCTGCCTGCCGTTTGAGTCCCGAATAGTTAGCTTGTTCCAAGAGCAAAGACACTGTAGCTGTACCAAGCCTTTCCAGGTCAGTACTCTTCTTGCAGCCCACTGTGTCAGGGATACTCTGCTTAGGAGGACAGAGTCCTGTCAGTTAATAGCCATGTCCTTTTAGTCCATGGAATGAGACAGTTTTAAATCAGACATCGCTAAGCCTTCAGAGTGTGTTGGACAGCTGCCCTCTTATATTAAAGAGCTGTGTAAATTGTCTCCATGGAGCTCGGAGGCCTCCCACGTCTCTGTACAATTGTCTGTATGATGTAGGTGCGTCTCTCTGACCTGAACATGTTCTAATTGTCTGTTGTGAGTCTGCCTTCCACAGTGAGTTGCCACGTACCTCCGGTACATATCTGTGGTGCGGGGAAGGCTTGATGCTGCTGCGTTTGGCAATCAATCCCCAGCTATGGGCACTCTTGCGAGATGTCTCTGACTGTGGATCTTCCTGTTCTTTCATATGGAAATTCAGTAGAATACTGACTACAGCCCTTTTTAAGCATTTTATTTGTAACGCGTTTTCAGATGTGACTTTGAAATGGGCAGTTTCCCTTTACATTTGACTGTGGTCGTATGGTACGAGTCCAGGAGTTGAAGTACCTGTCTAGCCGCTGACTCGTATCCAGGCTGGATGACTCGATTATAAAACTATTTACATTCTTTGCCCCTGATTGGTTCTACGCTTCATCTGATGTTCATAAAGGGGTGTAATTTGTTCATCTATAGTGATGAAATCCAAGCCGCTCTGGGCCTGATTCTGATCTTTCCCTGATTTCACTGGCGTTACTCCTGGCTTCGAACAGTGCGAGATCAGAATCAAGCTCTTTGTTTTTATATCCATGGTTCCCTAATCTTCCCTAATCCCCCTGTGATTAATTACTCTTGCTGAAATACAAAAGGTAAGGCCGTGCAGCCTATTGGCAAGGGACAGGAAGGACGAAGACATCTCTGCAGTGTGGCTCCATTTAGCAGATGTATTTGTGCTAAGGCAGGCCAGTGCTTTTCCATGAGGCGGTGGATGTGTTGGTGCCATAGCTTACTGTCTGTGCAGAAAAGCAGCTGTACTGTCTGGCTGGGGACACTGCAACCAGTTGTGACTCTCCCTCCCCATCCAGATGGAACAGATCCCAGCTGACATGGGGTCCCTTAGTAATGTTCTCTGCCTGCAAGCCAATAGCCAGAAGGGCTGTGAATTGCAAGGGGTGTGTAGGCTATTGTCAACGTCCCCCTGACTGCTGCACATGCTCTCCCCCTTTCTCTCTTGCAGCCTTGTTACCTCAGAGACTGGGAGATGCAGGTCCACTTTAAAATCCATGGGCAAGGCAAGAAGAACCTGAATGGGGACGGCTTTGCCATCTGGTACACCAAGGATCGCATGCAGCCAGGTAAAATGCTCTCACGGAGGCGTCGTCTGCAAGGGGAAGTGCTGCACAGAGCCTCCACTGCCGGCTTTCTCCTGCCCCAGCGGAAACACGCTAGCCAGAGAGTGCCGCCCTTGGCTGGGGATGTAGATTGCATCTACAGCTGCTGCCATCCTACTCCTATTTGGAGGGACCGACAAGGAGGGAGCCAGGAGTGACTGTGACCCCACTATAGCTAATACTGACTTTGCTCTGGAAAAGCTTGGGGTGACCATTGATGGGGGCTCTGACGAGTCCAGAGTGGCTATGAATTCAGCTGTGCAGTAGCAAACTGCTTGCCCTGATTTTCAGAGGTGCAAAGCAAGCCCCATTCCTACTGCAGGAATGGAGGCTGCAGTGGCTCCAAAGCTCTAGAAATCAGACTTGTGCTGCGAAGGGCAGTGTCCTAGTGGGCTAAGCATGGGCCTGGGGCCAGGAACACCTGTACTCCGAAACTCTGCTCCCGTTTCCCCATCTGTCAAACGGGGATGCCTCCTACCTCATGAGTTGTCTGTAAAGAGCTCTGATATCTAGCACTCCTTCTATGTAGATTGCAAAGTGATTCATCAGGTGAGAGTATCTCTGTCTCCATGTGACAGATGGGGGAAGAGAGGTGCAGAGGGGGAGTGGCAGACCCGGGGATCGAACTCGGGACTGCGGGGTATTGGTCCTGTGACATGGGCACTGGGCTCTGCTGCTCAGCAAGTGCTAAATGCTGCTACGTGGAGGGGTCTTCAGGCCCCCTAAGCACGGATCCAGGAATGGGCTCCCCTGTGGGGAGAGGGTGAAGGTAAAGGGTGACTTACCCAATGCCACTTGCTAACATTCCTTCCGAGCTGCTACTGGCGCCAAGCCAAGGCTACCTTCGGAGGCATCTCTGGCCTAGATCCTTGGGGGCAAACTCCTTCAAATGGGCATTTGCATGAAGTTGGAGGCCGCCCCACTGGCTCTCTCAAGGAGGCAAATGTCTGTCTGACACTACCAAATATTACTGCATCCTCTTCAAGCTACTCTTGTGGTTCTGCTCCAAGGTGGGGCCCATCGATGGCTTGGGGAGTAAATCTACCCACGCGCAGGGTGGAAAGCACTCACCCCACTGTCTCTGCTAGAGCATGACAGCACGCAAGCTGTGTCGCCCACTGTTCACACTCTGCCATCTGTTCTAGGGCCCGTGTTTGGGAGCAAGGATCACTTTCTGGGGCTGGGGGTGTTTGTAGACACCTACCCCAATGAGGAAAAGCAGCAGGAGGTAAGACGGCCTTGTGGCAGTTCGGAGGGAGGTGGGAGCTGAATGTGAAGTTGTATTACCGTGGCTATGCCTCCAGAGCTTGAGGGCAGAGTTGGCGTATTAGCTTGTTCAGAAGGGGACTGGAACACATGACTTATGAGAGAGGCTGAGGGAACTGGGATTGTTTAGTCTGCAGAAGAGAAGAGTGAGGGGGGATTTGATAGCTGCTTTCAACTACCTGAAAGGGGATTCCAAAGAGGATGGATCTAGACTGTTCTCAATGGTAGCAGATGACAGAACAAGGAGCAATGGTCTCAAGTTGCAGTGGGGGAGGTTTAGGTTGGATAGTAGGAAAAACTTTTTCACTAGGAGGGTGGTGAAACACTGGAATGGGTTACCTAGGGAGGTGGCGGAATCTCCTTCCTTAGAAGTTTTTAAGGTCAGGCTTGACAAAGCCCTGGTCGGGATGATTTAGTTGGGGTTGGCCCTGCTTTGAGCAGGGGGTTGGACTAGCTGACCTCCTGAGGTCCCTTCCAACCCTGATATTCTATGAAAAGGCTTTGGCCATATTTCTAGCCACAATGCAGCTGTATGTTCGAGATCCCAATCGCAGAACAGTCTAAACGTAGCTTCTTCTCCAGCTCCTCCTGGCTGCAGCTTTTGGTCACTTGCTATTGATGCTGCTCTCTCTCCCCTCTCCTGTCTCTCTTCCCTTCGGGTTTTGAGTTTGCTGTCTTCCTTGTCCCTCTCCAGGAGACTAGCAGGAGGCAAGTAGCTCTTCATACATGGAGGGGGCTGCAGGCCAGACCAGTGAGCTTCCCTCTGCAGCCCCTTCTGTGTATCATGGCATCTGGTGTAGAGGAGCACTCGCGAAGACTTAGCGATCCTGGTTAGCTTCTCCTCACTGCCGACTCCCCGTATGAAGTATCACTGCTCTGCAGGGCAAGTCCTGATGGTGGTGGGCATTGTCTGGCTGCCCAAGGCCGGTGTGTGCAGGCCAGACACCGATTAAGACAAGCTGTAGGCCTACAGCGGCCTTCAGCAGTGGCTGCGAACGCTTTGCAGGAGAAATGGGAAAAGGAGAAATGGGAAGCAGTTGTACTCGTTTCCCTTGGGGATTTGGGGACTCCCCGGAAGCTGTCTGAAGTGTGTGGACACTAGCTAGTGTGGACCTGTAGTGTGGTGATCCTCAGCTCTGCATAGCAGTGGCCCAAATGCTAACATAAGAACAGCCCTACTGGGTCAGACCAAGGGTCCATCTAGCCCAGTATCCTGACTGCCAACAGTGGCCAGTGCCACGTGCCCCAAAGGGAATGAACAGAACAGAGAATCATCAAGTGATCCATCCCCTGTCGCCCATTCCCAGCTTCTGGCAAACGGAGGCTAGGGACACCATCCCTGCCCATCCTGGCTAATAGCCATTGATGGACCTGTCCTCCGTTAACTTATCTAGTTTTTTTTCAACCCTGTTATAGGCTTGGCCTTCACAACATCCTTTGGCAAGGAGTTCCACAGGTTGACTGCGTTGCACGGAAAAAATAGTTCCTTTTGTTTGTTTTAAACCCGCTGCCTATTAATTTCATTGGGTGAACCCTAGTTCTTGTGTTGTTCACGCCTTCTCACAACACTTATTTACTTTCTCCAAACACAATTTTATAGACCTCCATCATATCCCCCCTTAGTCTCTTTTCCAAGCTGAAAAGTTCCAGTTTTACTAATCTCGCCTCATATGGAAGCTGTTCCATCCCCCTAATCCTTTTTGTTGCCCTTTTCTGAACCCTTTCCAATTCCAATATATTTTTTTTGAGATGGGACGACCACATCTGCACGCAGCATTCCAGATGTGGGTGTAGCATGGATTTATAGAGAGGCAACATGATATTTTCTGTCTTATAATCTATCCTTTTCTTAATGAGTCCCAGCATTCTGTTTGCTTTTTTGACTGTCGCTGCACAGTGAGTGGATGTTTTCAGAGAACTCTCCACAATGATGCTAAGATCTCTCTTGAGTAGTAACAGCTAATTTAGACCTCATCATTTTATATGAATAGCCGGGATTATGTTTTCCAATGTGTATTACTTTGTATTTATCAACATTGAATTTCATCTACCATTTTGTTGCCCAGTCACCCAGTTTTGAGAGATCCTTGTGTAACTCTTCGCAGTCTGCTTTGGACTTAACTATCTTGAGTAGTTTTGTATCATCTGCAAATTTTGCCACCTCACCGTTTACTCCTTTTTCCAGATCATTTACAAATATGTTGAGTAGGACTGGTCCCAGTACAGACCCCTGGGGGACACCACTATTTCCCTCTCTCCATTCTGAAAACTGATCATTTATTCCTACTCTTTGTTTCCTATCTTTTAATCAGTTACCAGTCCATGAGAGGACCTTCCCTCTTATCCCGTGGCAGCTTACTTTGCTTAAGAGCCTTTGGTGAGGGACCTTGTCAAAGGCTTTCTGAAAATCTAAGTACACCATATCCACTGGATTCATCTTGTCCACATGCCTGTTGACCCTCTCAAAGAATTCTAGTAGATATTTGAGGCATGATTTCCCTTTACAAAACCCATGTTAACTCTTCCCCCAACAAATTATGTTCATCTCTGTGTCTGACAGTTCTGTTCTTTACGATAGTTTCACCCAGTTTGCCCATTACTGAAGGCAGGCTTACCAGCCTGTAATTGCCAGGATCACCCCAGTACTTGCTGGTCAGGGCTTCCTGCACAGTTCTTCTGTTAAGCTGTTCTGGAGAACATCTCCTGTGCTCTAGAGCTGTACAGCCAGGCAGTGCTGTTACATTGAGACAAATGTGGACTAAACCAATGAGTGTGTATTAGAGCTGGGCCCAAACACTCTTTCACTGAAGAATTGCTTTGCAAAGGAAGCCAGCATTCTTGACACTTTCACTTTATCAGAAAATTTCCAGGGACATTGACCAAGGTTTTGTTTCAGGCGTTTGGATTTTTCTAAAGTGAGTGGGGAGGAACCCCATGGCTCTCCTTTAGATTCCAATGTCTGACCAGCTCAGCTGTGCAGCTGGCTTCAGACCTTGAAACTGATTGAACAGATCTGCAGGTCTTGAATCAGCGACCAGTTTGGTTGGAACATTAACAATGGTCTGCCCTTGCTCTCTGAAGGGCCACTGTACCCTAAAGTTGGATCCTAGATAATGCTGGGCAGCTGAAGAAGCCACACTGATGCTATTCCAGGGCTTGGAGTTTAATGGAGGCTAAAGATCAGAATCCAAGCCACAATGCAGGGAGAAATGACAGCATCTCATAGAATCATAGACTTTAAGGTCAGGAGGGACCGTTATGATCATCTAGTCTGACCCCCTGCACAACGCAGGCCACCGAATCTCACCCACCCACTCCTGTAACAAACCTCTAACCTATGTCTGATCTATTGAAGTCCTCAAATCGTGGTTTAAAGAGTTTGAGGTGCAGAAAATCCTCCAGCAAGTGACCCATGCCCCATGCTGCAGAGAATGGCAGAGGCCCTGGGGGTTTTTCACCTATCTGCCCTGGAGGAAAATTCCTTCCCGACTCCAAATATAGCGATCAGCTAAACCCTGAGTATGTGGGCAAGACTCACCAGACAGACACCCAGTAAAGAATTCTCTGTAGTAACTCAGATCCCACCCCATCTAACATCCCATCACAGGCCATTGGGCATATCTACCCCTAATAGTTGAAGATCAATTAATTGCCAAAATTAGGCTATCCCATCATACCATCCCTTCCATAAACTTATCAAGCTTAATCTTGAAGCCAGATAGGTCTTTTGCCCCCACTGCTTCCCTTGGAAGGCTGTTCCAGAACTTCACTCCTCTGGTTAGAAACCTTTGTCTAATTTCGAGTCTAAACTTCCTGATGGCCAATTTATATCCATTTGTTCTTGTGTTCACATTGGTACTGAGCTTAAATAATTCTTCTCCCTCTGTGATATTTATCCCTCAGCCTTCTTTTGGTTAGGCTAAACAAGCCAAGCTCTTTGAGTCTCCTTTCATAAGACAGGTTTTCCATTCCTCAGATCATCCTAGTAGCCCTTCTCTGTACCTGTTCCAGTTTGAGTTCATCCTTAAACAGGGGAGACCAGAACTGTGCACTCTATTCCAGATGAGGTCTCACCAGTGCCTTGTATACCGGTACTAACACCTCCTTATCTCGACTGGAAATACCTCGCCTGATGCATCCCAAGACCGCATTAGCTTTTTTCACAGCCATATCACATTGGCAGCATGTAGTCATCCTGTGATCAACCAATACTCCGAGGTCCTTCTCCTCCTCTGATACTTCCAAGTGATCCGTCCCCAGCTTATAACAAAAATTCTTGTTATTAATCCCTAAATGCATGACCTTGCACTTCTCACTATTAAATTTCATCCTATTACTATTACTCCAGTTTACAAGGTCATCCAGATCTTCCTGTATGATATCCTGGTCCTTCTCTGAAGTGGCAATACCTCCCAGCGTTGTCATCCGCAAACTTTATTAGCACGCTCCCACTTTTTGTGCCAAGGTCAGTAATAAAAAGATTAAATAAGATTTGGTCCCAAAACCAATCCCTGAGGAACTCCACTAGTAACCTCCTTCCAGCCTCACAGGTCACCTTTCAGTGTGACCTGCTGTAGTCTCCCGTTTAACCAGTTCCTTATCCACCTTTCAGTTTTCATACTGATCCCCATCTTTTCCAGTTTAGCTAATAATTCTCCATGTGGCACCGTATCAAATGCCTTACTGATAAATTAGATCCACTGCATTTCCTTTGTCTAAAAAATCTTAAAGAAGGAGATCTGCAGCCTTTCTCCTGCCACAGATTTGTGCTGGTGTCCAGTTACGGTCCGAACCAGACAGTCAAACACACACAGGAGGCTTTTATTTCTGTTCAGATTGGGCCCAGGGCCCAGTTCTGTTCTCTGCCACTGTGAACTCCGTTGACATCTGTGGTGCTGCCTGGGATTCTCGGGGAACAGGTGCAGAACTCGGTCCCACGTGAAATGGGAGTTCGTGCCTTGGGCTCATGTGCCCAGCTCCCCAAGACACTGGTGTCCACGTGGCTCTGGCTCTGGGACTGTCCCTAGCACAGCAACACTTGCCTCAGAGAAGCCAAGAGCCACTTCCTGAACTGTGAACACTTCCCTTCTACAGCAAGAGGGAGCAGAAACGCTGGACAAGACAGCGTCAAATCGCTCTAATAGCGCCTGCAATCACAGCTGCACCCTCTTTCCTTACGTAGCTCTTCATTTCCTACGTGTAACGTGGGAGCACCCTGCTGTAATTTGTGTGTGTGTGTGATGGACACAGTTAAGGGTGCTGGAGGAATTGTAGATATGGGTGGTGGTGATTCCGGCCAAGCAGTCCTTTGTTGGCGTGTTCTTAGCTCTGGGTTAATGTGCTTTTGTGCTGTGGGATGGGGAAGGGAAGTACAGGGTATAAACTGGGCAGGATTACAGTGTGGGGTTTCTTGGGCCAGTTGCCTTTTTAAGCCATGTATTCAGTGGTTTGGTACATGACTTGCAAAATGTAAGGTACCCTCAAGTCTTGGCAAGGGGACAATGCTGGTGGTTTCCTAGGGTGCATTTCCTTCCCAGTTTGCAGGTTCATACTAAACTATCTGGTCGGTGACTGTCTTGTTCTGTACCCTTTCTTGCTCTCAATAATCCTTCTGGACTCAGGCTCAGAAGAGGAGGTATACCCCTGGAAATCAGGTATTTGCTCTTAGCTCATTTCCAGCCTCAGAGTCCCCTCCCCTCTCTCTGTCATGGGCACTTCCAGGGTGTTTGTGACCTTGCTGGGTGAGAGAAGGGCATTGCCAGAGTTACAGAAATCTTTATCTGACTGACTGCGGCCAGTATGCCTGGTTCAGAGCCAGTCTCTCCATCTGCCACCAGGTCCCCCGGCCAGCGTGCTTGTGACAGAGTGCGCTGGGCTGCTGATTACTTTCTTGTGACCTGAAGGAAGTCTAACGTGTGTCGCCTCCCCAAGCCCCTCACTCAGGGCCTTGCTGCTCGGGTGGTTTTGATGCAGCTGTCTCTTCCTGTGGCATCTCCTCGTGGCTGCGCAGGTCCTACATGTGGAGGAGACGCTGCAGCTCTCGAGCTTGTCTGTTCTCATGGATCCCTGCTGTTCTGAAGTGTTCCTGTTTCATTTTAGAACAAACAAACCACTGTTCCCACACCTTGTGCATCTCCCTGCTACTCAGCATTATGCCGGGGTCTGGCCTTGGTGCAGTGCTTGCCTTAGATTGCCTACTTGACAGAGGAGGGTCCATCAGAAACGAACTAAGCTACACGTACCAGTGGCTCAGCTGTGGTGTGTTTAGCCCGTCTGCTACTGCAGACCTGGGAAAGGACTCTGCCATTGGGCCTCTGGGCAGCGTTGCCCATCGAGAGGCGTGGGACTGCTGGGCCCAGTCTGATGCACAATGCGCATGTCTGGGTGGAATGGATCTTAATAAAAGAAGAACCCAACGCAGAGGGTGAGAGGAGGCGCCTGATCCCCGTGAACAGTGTCCTGGCTGGCTGGGGCACCTGGGCTGTGGTAGCCGGACGTCACTATCCCAGATCCAGCCCAGCACAGTGGCACTACCACCGCTTGGCTGCCTCGCCTGTGTGACAGGCGTGCAGTGGCGCAGGGGTCCATGCCACACAATCCACCAGCCCAGGGGTGGCAATGGGAAGTTGTGGGCGGTCTCTGTAGAGAGAACAGAGGCAGAGCCCATGTCCCTCTCGGGACCTGGGTCCCTTGGAGTCAGGTTGAGGCCTGGTGGTAGAGGGATCAGTCAGTCCAGTGCCTCCTGCCAGCACCTCGCTCCCTTGCAGACCCAGTCATGCCGGGCTGCGTGAGAATTTCGAGCGCTGGCCGAGGCTCTTGTCTGTCTCTCGGCCCTGGTGTCGTGCTCCGTGCTGTCAGTGTCCTGTGCAAAGCCGTGTTCTCTGCTGCCTGTCTGCATTTGCCCTGTTGCCCATGGTTCGTATTGCCAGGCCTCCGCAGAGCAGTGTGAGGAGACCACTAACCTGCGGCCTCGTCCCGTGTTCCCTAGCATGTGTTCCCCTACATCTCCGCCATGGTGAACAATGGCTCTCTCGCCTACGACCATGACCGGGATGGACGGCCCACTGAGCTCGGAGGCTGCACGGCCACGGTGCGCAACCTGAACCACGACACCTTCCTGGTGATCCGCTACGTCAAAAGGAGGCTGACGGTGAGTGGTGACTCCTTGAGCTCTCCAGGCCCAGGTCGGCTTCATGTCGGGAGGGCTGGGCTGGGTTGCTCTGGGTTGAGTGAAGTCTCGTGTGTTTCAGATCATGATTGACATTGATGGCAAGCACGAGTGGCGGGACTGTATTGACATGCCGGGGGTCCACCTGCCAAGGGGATACTTCTTTGGGACCTCTTCCGTCACTGGAGACCTCTCAGGTACCGCGCTGTGGCCCTGGCCGGTGGGCCTATGCTGTGCCTGCGAGCCTCCGAGCCGGGGTCTTCAGAGCCTGAGCTGCACGGCTGCTTTCAGCACCGGCGCGTGAGCCTGAGTCTGTGGACCTAGCTCTGAGGCTTGCTGCTGCGGGTTTTAAACACACGGTAGCTGCACCCGAAGTGACTGGGGAGCGAAGGCCCTGCCTAAGAAGTGCCTCCGGCCAGACCTACCACGGTATTGAGGTGCCTGAGGTGTGTTTGAAAATTGCAGGGGGCACCTTCGGGCGCCGAACTCCCCAAGTCATGTCCTTGGAAGGGTCCTTGGCATTAACCTCAGTCTGAAAGGCTGATGTTTGGTCCGAAAGGGACACCGCACCCTTCGGTTTTCAGTGGCACCCCAGGAGCTCACAGGTGACACTTCTAGGCTTGGGGCATCTGAATTCTGCCAGGTGCCGGGGGGCTCCTCTGAGTTGACATAAACAGTCCGAGGATTTCAAATACGAAGGTGCCCACTCTGACTCCTTCACCCTGAACCGCCTCAGCCACTCCCTGGCTCTGGGGATACCTGCAGCTTAACCTCTGGTGTGTGCAGCCTGCAGTTCGACGGGGGCCTTGGGACATACTTTGGGCGTTTAGAGCAAGCATCCCTCTTACACAGTTTTGCAGGGCAGTTCTTGAGCTTTCTGGCCCAAGAGCCATGTGCTCCTCTTCCAATATAGGCGAGGGGACCAGTCTCGTGGACACTGATGCACAGCTGTCTGGCCCACTGAGGCTCTTGGTGAAATGAAAGCCTTGCCTTTTTCAGTCTGTAACGTCTGTGTGAATTCCGTTCAGCGTATGCCATAATACCCGAAAGTACCGACCCCGTCTGCTTCAGTCGTTCTTAAGCCAGTTTAGAACAGGTTTGAATCAAGCCTCTACAAAAGCATGTTGATCACCAATGCCTGGATTCATTGTTTGCTCCAAGTAAAGTTCCTTTTATTTCCAAAATCTCTGCAGTCTCTGCAGATGCTCTGGGAATTGGAGAAGCTGGCTGGGGCAGTTGAGTCATCCGGCTAATATGTGTGACAGAAAGACAAAGGCAATGAATGCCTGTGAGGATGATTCTAATTTGCTGCCTTCAGGTTGCTGAGTGGACTTTAAATCAGAGGTGCTCCCTGGCTGAACTCATTTCTCAGTCTGAATTTCAGTGGCTTAAAGGCCCCTCGTAGCAAAGCGTGTTGTGCTGGGCATGGTCCAACCACAGAAGATGGCAGGCACTGCCCCGGAGAGCGGAGTTCTGCTTGCTCCGTGCATGGGTGCTTGGCTCCGTTTGAGCAGATGTTCAGGGTTTCCCTCTCCCAGCCCCTCTGCCGTCCCTGGCCAAGGTTCCTCTTCCTGCATACTGTCTAAGGCCATGTTTCTCTCGTGCCCCTAGATAACCATGACATCATTTCTCTGAAACTCTACCAGCTGACGGTTGAGCGGAGTCCAGAGGAGGAGAAGCGGGATAAAGAGGTGTTTCTGCCCGTTGTGGACAACCTGAAACTGCCCGGAGGTGAGTAGCGCACAGGTTGGTGAGGTGCAAGGCCGGGACCCACCAAGTACCTGCTTTCCCCAGTAGATGGGCTATTCCATTCATCAGGCGGGGTCCTCACACCATCTGCTGAAGCTCCTGCCTGTGAGCCCCTCTGCTTGAATGGCTCTATTAGCTAACGTTCAACGTTCCTAGAAGGCGGGAATGATGTGACCAAATGCTGAGCGCTGATGTCCCCACATCTGTGCCAGTGCTCACTGCAGTGTCGGCTTCTTCAGTACCCCGGAGAGAGGAGCAGCCACGGCCTCAAGCGGGGATTAGATGTGCCGGGGGCACAGCCTGCCCTGGGTCTCACGGCTCCCAAGCACTGGAGACAGGGTGGAGGAGCTCTGCTGAATGGAGGTAGCCAGAACCCTGGGTGTGCTTTGAGATCCTCTGCAGGCTAGTGACCACGTAGCATGCAGTCTCTGAGCCAGGCTTTCTCACTTCTCTGAAATCTCCCCGGAGACCGAACCCAAATCCCATAGCTCAGGACAAACGCAAGCGCCTTCCCTTGGATGAAGTGCTGGGGAAGGTGGGCGGGTGGATGGCTGTCTCCCCTGGACACCGCAGAGATGGGCAATGCAAGTAAAACCCAACTAAGCTTGTATGCAACCCCCATCACCATAGTCTCTGAGCGTGTGGGCTCTGTGGTGGCTAACCTGGGCTTGTGCCCCTCTGCCTTTGCCCCACAGTGGAGGCCCCACTGGAACCCATGAGCAGCCTGGCCCTGTTCTTAATTGTCTTCTTCTCGCTGGTCGCCCTGGTGTTTGCCATCGTCATCGGAGTCATAGTCTACAACAAATGGCAGGAACAGAGCCGGAAACGCTTCTACTGACCTAAACGCCTGCCCAGCCCCTTCCCTCAGCACACGAGCAGCTCTGCTGGAGTGGGTTGGCACGTGCCAGAGGCTAGCTGAAGAGAAGCCCTTGCCTGCTCAGCTCAGACTTTCCAGAGCCCCTTCGGATGACTGCTTCTTTGCTGGCCCCCATGGGGACCGCTGCTGTCTCTCTTCGAGGTTCCCAGCAGGAGTGGACGTCCTGGATCACATGGGAAGCAGACTTCGTGTGACACGTAGCGCATCAGGAGACTCTGGAGGCTGGTGCAGTGACAGATGGGCCGTCCCCCAGCAGCTCTTGCTTGGCAAGATGTTTAGAAGATGCTTGGGGCGGGTGTAGCCGAATGCTGTATCGTTTCCGTGTTGGTGAGCCTTACGTGTGCTATCTGGGGATGTTCCACAGCCCAGTTAGGAGGCCAGGCACTGAAGACTGTAAAATCCTAGAAAAGCCCCTCTGGCTTAAGGGTGAAACTTGGCCAAACCAAACGTTTCTTGCTGATAAAAGTAGTACTGTCCCTGCTCCCTGGCCCTGCCACTGCTCACGGCCTACGTTGCCATCCAGATGGCTTTGCTGCCGTAGGCTGGTTGGGAAGGCCGAGCTCATCTGCCCCAGGCAGCTTGAAATTTTTAATCCTGGTTTTGCCATAGCACAGCTGAATCCTGCACCCTGAACGAAATATTCCACGTCTCGCTGCAGCTCCTCGTTTGGAAGTGGGGGAACTGGCAGCTGTGCTAAAGGAAAACCCCTCGTTTTACAGTCACCCCAGTATGGTCTGGGCATGAACACAGATATTGGCTACTGGCCTCCCAGTGCCACCCTGATCCTGCCTGATCTCCCAGCACGATGGCAGGGAAAGCAACGGCTCTTCCAGGCTGCGGGCTGGCCTTGATGCTGCAGGGTCTTCTCAGCCTCTGATGGAAATTGACCTGAGCTGCTTCCATTCAGTGCCTCCACAATGCCACTACTAGCCTGTGCTCACCTCCTCTTTCTCCCCGACAACCGGGCTTTCCAGCCAGGGCTAAGGGGGTTTGCGCTGGTGAAATATGCACTGAAAAGTCTCAGTGCAGCCGGGTGAGACCAGGCCAGTCTGAGAAACCGTCCGGATCCCGGGCTCATTGCACAAGGGTCAGTACGTCCGTCATGGAGACCCGGCGCACACTTGTTGCTGAGCATGGGAATGTGGTGGGCAAGGGACAGCTAGTCCTGACTCACTTCCTGTTCGTTCACACGAAGCCAGGTCACGTTGCTGGGGTGGGGTTCACGTGATCATGTTGCTGTCCACATGCATGGACTCGCGCAGCGACTCTACCCGTTTTAACACTGGGTTCCATTGTAATAACCACTTGCTGCTGTCAGGGGGGCCTGTCCCTCCACCGCAGGGTCAGTCTGCGTGCACTGCTGCCTTCCTCCCTTCTGTACACCCTGGCTTGGAGCGCAGGGGCTATTTGCATGTCACCAGGTCCTGTTAGTGGTGTAGGTGTGATGTGAAAAGGGTCCGTTCTTTCTTCCTCACCCAGAAACCTGATGCCAGCATTTGTACGTGGTCCCTTTGTGTTTCTGAAGGATCTAGACCTGGTTGCTGTAACCAGGAGTTTGGAAGCGGGCTGGCAAAGGAAGGTCGGAGGGTTTATTGGCCTGGCGGAGACCTCGGCCGTGCTTGGGAAAGAAAGTTCTGATCTCTACAAAGGCTTTGCTGCCTTTCAGGGAGGGTTAGTTATTTCCTACCTCAGTGACTGCTGTGTTCTAATGAGTTCCTGCTTTCTGTAGGTCCTGCTGAGGGTGCTGAGTCGCTCCTAATTCCGATGCAGAGGGGGGAGAAGGGTCCCCTGGAAATTCTGGGTATAACACTTTGTCCCTGACACTGTTCCATTCTGTAGTGTCAACAGGCCTGTAGCTGTGAGCTCAATGTGGACAAGGCTTGGCTGGCTCGACACAACACACCAGAGCCACGTTCTCACCTTGTCCTAGCCAACCACGTCTAGCTGGATCTCGTGCCCTTGTTACAGTGACAGTAAAACCAGCCCCTGATGGCTCCTCCTGCCTGTCAAGCCATCTCTGGGGCCCAATAATGAGGGCTGGGATGGGGAGAAGGTCTGAGCTGAGGAAATGCCAGGACTCCTCAGAGGAACCTGCCCTTTGAAGGAGGAAGGTTTAGATTCAGAAACTCCTCTCCCTTCCAATTCCTGTCACTGCAGCAGAGCCTGGATTCCTGGTGTCTCTACGCCCAAGGGTGGCCATGGCCCAGCTAAGTAAAGAACATGGTTATTAGCTAAGACTTTCAAAAGACTTGTGATTTTTTTTCTTTTTAAGTGCCTCAGTTTTTGGGCACCTAACTGGAGACATCTTAAAGAGCCTCCTTCTTTGGAGCAGGGCTCCCAGCCCCTTGTGAAAACCAGGCCCCTTTCAGGGGTCTCCGGCTGGGCACCCAAAATCCCCAATTGCTTTTGAAAGTCTTGTATGTAAACCCTGCCCTGCTCTGGGAGTGGCTAGCCAGGGGCACTGGGACAGGTGCGGTCACCAGCATTGCTCCTGGAGCTGTGCTAACATGGCTCAGCCAGGAAGCAGCTGTTGTAGCCGGTGCTCCGCAGAGAGCAGAGGCGTTGTTAACCGAAGGGGTCCTGAGATCTGCTGGTGTTGTGCCCTGTTGGGCAGGAGCCGCCAGTACCGGTGTCCAGATAGACGCTGCAATCTGCAGCCTTAATTCGATGGACTTTACAAGGACATGAGACCTGATCAGCAGAGGTGCAGGTGAGAAGCCTGCGCTCTTTACCCAGACCCCAGATACCTCATGGACTGGGTGTGAGGGTGAAATAGGGCAGGGGGAAGCCAGGTGACTTACTGCAGCTCCTGCTATGGTAAAACCTGCAGCTCTTGCATTGCAGGCCCTGTGCTAATAGGAGGACGTGGGCTTTCTGAAGTGTGGAGTGACTACGGGCCACAGCTTGGGGCCTCTGCTCTGGACACTGAAATGTGATCCCTGCTTGCGTATCTTTGAGTTCCGCACTATTTCCCTCCCCACCACAGTTCAGAGCTGTGGCCTCTGTAGGAAAATCAGTGACGATGCTTCAAGAGGTGCTTCCCTCTGCAGAAAGGATCCGACTAAGACGTTTGCTCCCGTGACTGCATATCTAAGCCCCCTGCCCTGAGGGTGGCCACCTGGCATTTGCTATAGCAGGGTGGCTTGGTCTGGTAGGATGCCTCGGGGGAGATTTTACATGTGGCAAAGCATGAGGGCAGCCTGAAAGCAGTGGTTCTGCTTTTGCCACTTTTAAAACATTTTACCTGATCAACAGAACTGTCTGTGTGTGCACCTGTTTCTGCAAGTGTAATTTGTGTCCTTGAAATACATATTCCCCCAAGTGCAGGGCTGCACTGCACTTAATCCTGGGGCGCTGCTCTTGTCTGCCTGCCCCGGGCTGCAGGGTTTGTGGCTGGGTATTGATGGACCTTGTAGTTCTACAAAGACCCCGCCAGGTGCATACGTGTCCATCTTGGCTCCTCACAGAAGTTCCCTGGGCACCGCGGGGTAAGAGCTGCACTTTCCCCTACCCTCCTGCCCCTGCTGCAACAGCTGGTAGGTACAGAACCGCCTCAGTGAAACGTGTCTAACTCCTTCCCTGTGCAGGGCCAGCCCCGGCCTGCTGGCAGAGTGCTGGGCGGGACCCTGGGCTCAGGGGATCCTTATCTGAGCCACCCACCCTGGCTAGAGGCACAAGTGCTAGCGGGAAGATAAAAGCCCCTGCCGCTGGGCCAGCGGGTGCATAAATAACCTCGACCAACCCGGGGCTTGGTTTGATCATTACAAAGAAAACGTGACCCCCTGGCAGAGCTGTGCCTGAGGATACTGGCGTAGGGGGGGTCTCTAGCAGCCTGGCTCTGCCCCCACTCAGTCCCTCTCCAGCGATCGGTCACTGGTATTTCATGCTACCTCCCTGTGGGGAGCAGTGCTCCCTGCTGGTGGTGGTGGGGAAATACAGCTGCCTCCTGGGGCGGCTGAAAGGGCCAAGGAGGCAGCTTTGCTCTTGCTGGGACTTGCCTCTCCCAGCCAATGCAGCGCTGGCCCTAAAGTGACTTTGTGCTGAGGGCAAAAAGAGCCCAGAGCAAGCCTGGCCCGGAACGGCTGCAGGAGGCGAGGCGCGAAGTCGAGGGCTTTCCCAGCAGGCTGGGTGGGGAATCGTCCCCGGGCAGGGGCTAGCACTCGGGGTTTCATCTCTGCAGCCCCATAATGGACGCAGCTCCTGCGCTAGAGCGAGGCACCGTGAAGAAGGTCTCTCAGGCGCTCGAGCCAAGGTGAAGGGCGTCCTTTCCATGCCTTTATTGGGGAACGCTGGCCCTGGATGCTTTCGGCCCAGAGAACGACCTTCCTGGGGGCAGGGCCGCTTCTGTGCTCACGCCGCTTTCTAGCTGCTGAGCTCCAGCGCTGTAGTCACGGGCCTGGGCTCAGGGGCCCTTGGCCCCGGGAGCGGAGCAGGAGCGCAGGCCAGCAGAGCGGGTGCTGGGAGCGAGCAGTAAGACCCACGGCTGCTCCCTGGGGGCAGGGAAGATCCAGGTGATGGTAGGGCAGGGGCTGGTGCCCAAATCCACAGGCTGGGGGAGGGACGGGTCCCTCGGTGCTGGGGGACAGCCGGCTCTGTCTGTCTTCGGGGCCTGTAGCAGGCTGTCATCCCAGGAGCTGGGCTGGCCTGGGGCCTACGGGCTCCTGCCGCTCCCCGCCAGCGGATTGAGGCTCCCAAAGGAATGGAGACTGCGGAAGGGGTTTATCAGCTTCATGGCCAAGTAGCGCTGGGGAGAGGAAGGGAGGGAGTCAGGCCCTGCAGCATCTCTAGCCAGCAAACCAGGCTGGGGGCTGGGGCTCCATGGGCCAGCGCCCTCCCTTAAACGGGGCTGGATTAACCTATTGTGGGCCCCCCTCGGCGCAATGGAGCATGGCATGGGGGGGCAGCCCCACTCCACCCTGCCCAGTGCAAGGCACTCTACAACCCAGGAGGTGCTAGACCCGCTGTGGGCCTGTGCTGCACACAGCCCCCCCTGCCCACCTCCCTATGCCCAGAGCCCCCCTGGATCCCCTGCAAATGCACAGCACCCTGCCCAGTGCCCCCCCACTCCCTAGTGCCCCAACACATCTGCCCCACCCCCTCACAGCCCAGCCCCACCGAGAGACCCCTCCTGGCCCTACTCAACGGCCTTGCAGGGAGTGACTGTGTCCCGGGGCAGGGGATCGCTCCGGCCCCCTCGGGCATGAAGCCATCAGCCAGGGCCTGCCCCAGCCCGGCTCCCTCAAGACATGGTTGTCTGGAGGGGCCCAGCCAAACCCTCCTCACGGTCTTGTCCCCCCGAGACTGGCCAGGCTTCTGCACCAGTCCCAGGTGGCTCAGCTCCAGGGAGACAGGTGGGCCCAACAGGTGATGGGAAGCAGAGACGCCCGGAGCTGGAGGGGCACTGGGGTCCGGCCAGCGGGCAGAGAGGAGCCCTTGGCTGGGTGGGGGGAGCCAGCGGGGTCCTGGGGCACAGTGCAAGCGGAGCAGGCTGGGGCCCCTTCTGAGCCGGGGCCCAGCTCCACAGTGCCACTGGCACCATCGTAAACCCAGCCCAGGTGAAGCCAGGCCTGGCATAGTGGGGGCACAAGCTGGAGGGCAGGAGGCCCTGGGGCCCTGTGCTGCAAGGCTCCCCCGTGCCTGCATGACCCCTGCAGGGAGCTTTGGATCCCCCTCCCCGGGGTCCCCCCAGAACTCGGCCCCGGGGAGCAGGGCTCGGGCTGCGGCCCGTCCAGGGTGGCACCGCTGCCCCGGGCAGGCTCGGTTGCTCCCTCCTTTGCCTGCACCCGGCCCCAGGGCTCTGGTGGGCCCCCCGTGGCTGCAGGCCCCGCCGGCCGCGCACCGGGGAGGCGTAGATGAAGGCGGCGAGCAGGAGCAGCAGCAGGAGCAGCGAGGCCCCCAGGATGATCTTGCACTTGTGCGGCTGCCAGAGGACGTAGCGCAGGCTCTTGACGGGGGCCGCGAACCACAGGAACGAGGCTTCTGGGCGCCTGCCGGGAGGAGACGGTGTTGGGCAGCCGTGCCCTGGGGCTGGGCAAGGGGCTGGGCTCTTCCTGGGGCCTTCAGCTCCCCGTCCAGGCGGTGCCCTAGCAGTGGGGAGGGGGCTACCCCAGGTGACCCCTGTGCTCCCTGGGTCAGGGCAAGTGGGGGGGTCCCTCCCCACCCCTTCTGCTGGCCATCCTGCCCCTTTGTCATGTGGACCCGCCCACAGCCCCGCCCCTTTCTGCCTCTCCCACCCAGGGTCCCTCCCCTCCTACCTCTCCCACTGCAGCCCCCCCCCCCCACAGCCCCAAGAGTGGGGGAGCTCTGTCCCTGTGCCAAGGCCAGGGGTCACAGCGGGCGGTGAGCGCTCCCCCAGTCCCAGGGCCGGAGCAGGGGGCCAGGTGCTGGGGCTTCCCCCGCCCTCCATCCCCCGCTTCCGTGGGGGACCAGGGTCGGGCACGGGGGCTTCCCCCCCCCGGAGTCTTCTGGGGGGGTCAGGAGCCACTGGGGGCTTCCCCCACCCGCCTGGAGGCCGCGGCTCTGGACTTACACCGCCCGGCGGCAGATCTTTCCTGGGGCCCCCTGGGCGCAGGCCTGGTGGCCCAGGGGCTGATCCACCCCGGCTCCTGCGGCAGGGACGGGCATGGGGATGAGGGGGAGCAGGGCTGCTTGCCGCCCCGTGGCTGGACCGGGCACCAGGAGGCAGGGGAGCCTTGGCGCCGGTTAGTGCGCTGGGAACGGGGCGTTTGGGAGCAGTAAGTGGTTGGGCATGTGCTCGGTTATTGATCCTCCTGGCATGATTCGGGGGGTTTCCCTTGTAACGCTCCCCCCTCTTGCCTCCGCCTCACCCCCCCCCCCACACACAGCCAAGCCGGCTCCCCCCACTTACACGGGGGGCTGCAGGGTGGGGTTCATGTTCGGCTCCTCCCGTCCCTTCCCAGCCGGCCGCTCTTCTGCCTCCTTGGCCGTCAGCATCTCCAGCGTCATCTCGATCTTCCCCTGGAGAAGCGAGGCGGGCATTGGGCCATGGCGGCAGAAGGCAGGCGCCTCCCCCGCCAGAGGTGCTGAGTGCTCCCCGGCACCTGCCCGCAGCTGGAGGAGGATCGTGCCCCTGACCACGCACACAAACCTCTGGTTCTCCGACCCCCAGGGACACCCTAGCCCCAGAGGTGAAAGTAAGCCCGTACGCCCCGGTACGGTGTACCGGTAAGAGCCGGTGCACCGTGCTGGGGCAGCCCGGCTTCCCCAGGGGGCAATTTAAAGGGCCGGGGGCTCCCAGCAGTAGCTGGAGCCACAGGCCCTTTAAATTGCCTCCAGAGCCCCGAGCTGCTGCTGCTACCCCGGTGGGTAGCTTACCTTACAAGATGGGCTGGGGCTGGCTCTGACCCCCCTCAACTCCGCCCCTTCTGCCCTAGGCCCCGCCCCTTCCAGGGGCCAGAGCTGGCCCCAGAGTACCGGTAAGTCACTCGACTTACTTTCACCCCTGCCCAGCCCCCGCCTCCCGCTCTGGGCCCCTGTGTCCTTGCGGCTGGCCCCCAGCTGGCTCATACCGACAGCCGCTGCCTGCCCTCCTCCTGCACCACGCACGGCCACCAGCCTCGGGCGAGCCTTTGCTTGAAGAGGGAGGTTCTCCTGGGGCAGCGGGCTCGGGCCGGGGAGTCACTCTCGTCCTGCAGCATTTTCAGGGTGCAGTCCCGGGGGCGCCTGGCTGGGCAGGGCATGCTGAGCAGTTTGATTTCCAGAACCCCTGCAAGCAGCACAAGAAAGCTGCAGGGAACAGCCTGGGGACAGGGCGATGGAGCCCTTCACGCCGCCCAAGGGCGCTCCCAGAGCGGACCTGACAGAGGCCCTGCCTGCCCTAGAGGGATGGGGCTGATCCCAGGGTGCTGCGCCTCACAGCAGGGGATCCATTCAGAGCCCCCCCCAACAGGGCTGCTCTTCCCGCTTTGTGCAGGGACCGGGGCCCCAGAAGTGGCTGCCTTTCCTTGGCCCTGCAGCATCTGGGCTGCTCTTGGGGACAGAAAGGTACACGATCGTTAGCGAGGAGGGGACGGCCCTACGGCAACCTGTGGGAAGGGCAAACGTAACACACTGCAGGGTAAACGCCCGGGGAAAGGCCTCACCGAGAAAATCGTCAGCCGAGAACTTGTCGTTGTCCCACACCTGGAGGATGAGCTTGGGGGGCACCTTCAGCACGGTCTCATCCAGGCTCCAGAGATATTCCTGTGAGCAGAGTGGGCGCGAGCAGAGTGGGTCCCCCCAGGCTGCGGGCAGGGCAGCTGCGGAGAGTCTGTGGCCAGCTGGCGTCTGTGGCCAGCACGTACTAGCTGGGGGCCAGGTGACCCAGCTGGGTGGGGAAAGGGCAGCCCCGGAACTCGGCCTGCCAAGGGGATGCAGTGTGGGAGGAAGTGCCAGGCTGCTGGGGCACTTACCAAGTTGCCAGCCAAATGAATGGCTGTTTATAGGTCTGCAGCCTTTGAAGGGTTAATGCCCCAGCAGAGGCTCAGGGTGCTGCTCAGAGGTGGGCTCGCAAATGGAAACACCCCCCCCCCCCCCGTTAGTGCACATCTGCAGCCTTCCAGCCTAATGCAGGGGCTGGGGCTCCCAGGGATGCCCAGGGGAGGTCGTTATGGGAGGTGGCAGGTCAGGCTGCATGATGCTGGCAGTCAGGGTAGGGCCAGCTGCTGCGATGCCCTCCCCACACACAAGGTGGCAGCACTGACAATCCCTTTCCCCCGGCATGGCCAGCGCTCTGCCCAGCAGCCCAGCCCCAAAGACGGTCAGCAGGGTCACAGTTCCGGCCAGGGTGGGCGAGGACAGACCCGGAGCAGGAGACAGGCTGGAGGAAGCTGGCCGCAGAGGGGCAGATTTAGGGCAGGAGCCCATGCCCCAGGCAGGCAGCGGAGCACACTGGGACTCCGGCCAGGGGCACTACAGGCATCGGGTTCAAACTGCTGGGGGGACTGGCCCGCCTGAAACACAGCCTGGACCCTACCTGCCCCTCGGAACAGCAGTGATGGGTGTGGGGCCATAGCAGGGCAGAGCAGGCCGTGCTGGCGCAGGGAAGCGGATGCCCAAGGCGAGCAGTACCCACCTTCCTGGGCAGGACACAGACCTGCTCCATGGGCAGGAACTCGAAGGGGAAGATGAACCTCCAGTTGAAGTTGCCCTCTCCTCCCAGCGACCTGTAGTGCACATCGGTTCTCTGCCTCTCCTCCTCCAGGCCATCCAGCCACCTGCAACCAGGAGCCCGAGGCCGGCGTGTGAATGGAGGGCATGCGGGTCCCACAGCACCCTGCCCCGCTGTGTGACACGGCACCCGCCCTGCCCCACTGCCCCACTGCACCCACTCTCAGCCCTGCCTCGCTGTGCAACACGGCACCCTGCCCCGCCCTGCCTTGCTGCACCCACCCTGCCTCACCATGCGACGCGGGATGGAGGACGTGGAGCTCCCGGGCAGCGGGGGGAATGCCCTGGAGCTTCTGGGTGGCAGACACCTCAGAGCTCGGAGCTGCTGCTGGGGGTCCCCTGGAGCTGTCAGCCACAACGGTGGCAGGTGCTGGACCCCTCTCCCCCACACAACGGGCTGGGGCTCTCTCCCCTCCCTGTGGGCTTGAGTCATTCGCCCCCCTCAGCCCCGCCATTTTTAGCAACAGTCACGGACAGGTCAAGGCTTCTGTGAAGTTTGTTTGCTGCCCGCGACCTGTCCCTGTCACTGTCAATAGCCATGACACCATCGGAAGTGGGTTTATGACAAAGCGTCCCAGCAAAACAGAAGGGTTCTGGGTCCCAGGCTGCCTCTGACGCCGGCCCCCTCAGCCCTGTGGCCAGGGCCCTCCAGGGTCTCGCTCCGTCTCCAAATCTCCATACAGCGGGAGCCCCAGCCCTGCCCCCAAAGCTGGGGAGCTCAAGCACTTGTCACCCCCGCAGCTGGCCTGGCCCCACTCAGTCCTCAGGCTCCCAGGGCTTGGCAGGCGGCTCTGGCTGGAGTCGGCCCCCGGCTAACGCAGACCCTGCCGGAGCCTCCTTGCACCCCCAGCAACTGCAAACCTCTGCCCTGCCCGGGGAGGCAGCATTTATACTGGCCCCTTCTCCCAGCTCACCCCCCATTGGCTGGGAGAGAGGGAAGCCTGGCCCCGCCCACTCTGCGAGGCTCCTGGGCCCAGGCCCTTAAAGAAACAGTACCAGGTTCCCGCCCTACTTCCCATCTCCCCACATCGCCCAGGTCCTTGTGTCCATAATCAGGCCTTTCGGCTCTGAAAGAGCCGTGCCAGGGGTGGGGTGGACTGACCAGTGGGCAGCACTGCCCCTAAGGGGCAGACTACCCCATCACACACGCCCGTCCTCCATTCCCTTCCCAGCTAGCCCATGCATGGTGGGGCGTGCAGAGCCGATGGGAAGGGCCATGTGCAGGACCTGAGGGTTGGGAGGAGCTGGGGGGGTTGGAACAAGGCAGAATCCTCCACTGCTCCTGGGTCAGGCCTCTCGGGTCGGGGCCTCCTGCCTTTCCCCCTTTCTAGCTCTGTGCTAGACGGGCCGGCTCTGCTCAGGAGGGGCCCAGAGCGGCTGGAGCTTGGGAGAAATCCAGAGACATCCTGCTCCCATAGGCACTGACTTCTGGTGTTCCTGGGGGGGTGCTTGAGCCCCCGCTCTGCCCTGGGCCCCACTCCCACGCCACCCCCTTCCCCCAAACCCCCACCTCCCTCAGGCAGCATCTGCCCAGGGGCTGGGATGTCCCAGTCTCTCTACCAGTGCAGTCCCAGGAACGGCCGGCTGTCGACAACCAGCACAGACCTTGGGGGCTTGCTCTTATGCAGGTGGTTGTTGGCTCAGGGCCTTTGATAGCATCTCCGCCACTGCCTGCCCGCCAGGCGCCGGGAGCAGAAGCAGCCAGCTAATGACAGACCCAAGAGCACATTGGCTGGGCCCCAGAGCACTCAGCTAAAGTCCTGATTCAACACCCTCAGAGCAAGACAAGTCTCAGAGAAAGGAACCAAGATCCATATTGATACTCAGCAGCCAGCGATTCCCGCACCTGCCAGCATCAACCCACTGGAGACCCACTGAGCTATGTAGAGAGACTTACCTTCAATGCTACCAGGGGTCAGCACTGGGGACACCGGCAGAGCCATGTGTTTGGGCAGCCCAGGGCTGGGACAGCCGGGGGCTGTGGGTCGGGAGTGAAGAGCACCGGCAAGGAGGGTGTGGGGATGGGGAGCCGCAGGGACAGCCGGGGGCTGCGGGTCGGGAGCGAGGGGCACCGGCAAGGAGGGTGTGGAGATGGGGAGTTGCAAGGACAGCCGGGGGCTGCGGGTCGGGAGCGAGGGGCACCGGCAAGGAGGGTGTGGGGATGGGGAGTTGCAAGGACAGCCGGGGGCTGCGGGTCGGGAGCAAGGGGCACCGGCAAGGAGGGTGTGGGGATGGGGAGCCGCAGGGTCAGCCGGGGGCTGTGGTTCGGGAGCGAGGGGCACTGGCAAGGAGGGTGTGGGGATGGGGAGCCGCAGGGACAGCCGGGGGCTGCGGGTCGGGAGCGAGGGGCACCGGCAGGGTGGGGAGGGGGTGGGCAGCCCCAGGGGCTGCGGGCTGGAATTGAGCGGCCAGGCACCAGCGGGGCTGTGTGTGGGAAGAGTGTAGAACAGGAGCTGCTGCTCTCAGCCTGTCCGTTATCTCAGCCTCCATGTCACTGGCTCCAGCCCCGTTTCATCCGCACCGGGCGTCGCGAGGGCCCATGGCTTGGGCTCCCTGGGGCCCGAGGGTGCAGGCGGCAGGCCCTCACCCTTTCACGTAGATGTCGCTCATCCTCTGCCCCGTGATGCTGGTGTCCTGCAGATCCACGTCCCGCGTGTTCCAGACGATGCAGCGCAGCTCGTACCTAGGGAGGGGCAGCGCGGGCAGCTTTGGCTGGTTGGAAGCTGGACACAGCCTGGGGGGGCTGGGGGCTGGTGCGCTCAGGCTGCCTATGGGCCTGGGCTCTGGAGGGCTGGCTGGGGCCGCAGGAACATGGAGAACACAGAGGACCCGGGAGCCCCCGGGCAATGGGAGACTCCACTGACCTCTCCCAAACCCGCGGGACTGAAGGGGAGAGTGTGCCCAGAGCAGGGGTCACACTTCAGGGAAGGAGCTGCAGATGGGCATGGCCAGGGCTGGGGCGTGGCCCCGGTGCTCACCGTGTCAGGCTGGGGAGCTGGGGCGTGGCCAGGCTCTGTGGGGCTGCACACTGCCCCAGAGATCCCAGCTCTCTCCTGGGCGTGCTGGGTTTGCGGTGTGCCAGGGTTCGCCTGCCCAGGGCAGCGAGGGATTTGTCCCACTCACCGTTTGGGCTTCCGTGGGGTGATGTCGAAGGCAGGGCCTGGGGGGCCAAAGCTCTCTGGGAAAATGTCCACCCACATCTGCAGCTTCCCCTGCCGAGCAGACAGGAGCAGGCAACTTGTTGACACGAGCCCAAGCCCAGGCCAGCTCCTCGCCCTGCGCCGAGCCCCCCTGCCAGTGTCACCCCTGAGCGCTCGCCGGCCGTCTCGCTCCCCCACTGGCCAGGCCAGGGATGTCACAGGGCTCCTCTGGGGCCTGGGGGCTGAGCTCCCAGGAGCTGCCGTTCCTGGGGAGGGATCCTCCCGCTCCAGCGCCTGGGGGAGGATGCAGCCTCCTCAAACAACAACGAACCTCCCGTCCTCCCCCGCGGCTCCATCAGCTCCCTGCACGGCTCTCGGCCAGCTGGTGTGTGGGGCCATGTGTCCCCCTGCCAAAATAACCCCCACCCCGCATGTACACACACGCACGCAGTCCCACTGCCCAGCTCTCTCACACCCACACACGTTTCCGGGCGTACACACGCGGCGCAAACACCTCACGCAGGGAGGGGCAGCCTAGACCTGCACCCACAGAGCTGGGGCAGCTGGGATCCCGGGGCACCCTGCTCATGCAGCCATTTCACGGCTCAGGTCTCTGAGCTGCCTGCACCCTTCCCACTGGCCCCGTCGGCTGTAACCGTCAGCCCTGGCTCCGCGCTCCGTGCCCGCGCTGGGCAGCCCACCAAGGGCACGGGCCCTCATCCCATGTGACAGACCCGGTTTTCCGGGTTTGTCCCAGGAAAGCTGCTTCCCCACATCCGGTTGCAGTGGCTTTGGGGGCGCTGGTGTGGGGCCAGGCTCACCGCTCTGGTGCCCTACCTGGTCGATGCCGGGCTGGATGCTGTGGTGCAGCGTCCTGGTCTCCAGGTGCTCGGGGACCAGCCCGCAGGTGCGGAGCAGGTGCAGGGCCAGGCGCTCTCTCGGGGGGCCCAGGTGACCGTGTGCAGGGACCTTGCTCTCTGAGACAGGGAAGCCAAGGACAGCAGAGAGATGTGGGGCACGGGGGGATGGGGGGTTCCCGTCGCTCCCTTCTGCCAACATCATCTCCCAGCTGCCCCGATTCCCTTAGCATCCTCCCCCACCCCCCATTTCCCAGTGGACCCCTGGGCCTCGCCCACCCAGTGCAGCCCATTCAGGCTGCTCCTTGCTCAGCGTCCCCAGGGCCATGCCCAGCTCGCACTCCCTGCAGCAGCCAGGCCTCCAAATCCCAATCCCTGGGCCTGGGTCCTGGCCCCCGCCGCATGGGCTGGCTGCAGGGAAACAGCTATAGAGAAACCCTGCAGTCCTTTGATGGCAGGGATTGCAGTGCCCCGGGAACCCTGTGTCCCGCCCAGAGGCTCGCAGTGCCCTGGGAACCCGTGTCCTGCCAAGGGGCCCACAGAGCCCTGTATCCCAGCCCCGGGAACCCGTGTCCTGCCAAGGGGCCCCCAGCACCCAGGGACAGGGTCTGACTTGTCTCTCCTGGGGACTCTGGGCACTCACCAAACTGCACCAGCTCGAAGGCCCTGCCCATGAAGGTGGCTTTGCCTCCCTCTGCGCTGAACTCGGGCAGAGCCAGATTCTTCATCTTAGCAAAGTTCTCCAGTAACTGGGTGGGGAGGAGCTGGTCTCGCCACTGACAGGGGCCAGAACTGGGGGTGGGGGAAGGGAGGCAGCAGGGATCAGTGAGAGGCCAGGGAGATGGGTGCATTTTAACCGGCTACGCTGAAGCTTGGGCTCAGCTCTCAGACCCCACGGGGCCAGCTGTGCCAGGATTAGGGCACACTCTATGGGCAGCAATGTGTGTGCATTTCATCCCTGGAACTCATGTCAGGGCTGGGCAGTATTGTCCCCAGAGGGGAAACTGAGGCACAGAGTAGGGCTGGGATCGCCCAAGGGTGCGCAGCAGGGCAGTGACATTGCTGGGAGCAGATCCCAGCTCCTGGCTGGTTGTCCTGTGCTCTAACCATGGGCGGGGGCTCCCGAGTGACCCCCAGTGCAAGTGAGGCTGGGACTGGTCTGTCCCTGAGCCCTCCTCCATGCTCATCATCCGATTCTCACCCCTGCACCATTGCCCTCCTTATGGCACCCCCATGCTGCGTTCCCCAGTGCTCTCCCCATCCCTAACCTCTGCCCCCCTCGTCCGGCACAGCAGCCCCCTGCAGCTCCCTGGGGAGCGAGGAGATTTGTGTGCACACAGGGCCAGACCCCTGCTATGGGCTGACCTGTGTATTGCTGGGAGAGGCCAAGGGACCCCATCACTTCTGCAGCAGGGCCAGATAAGTACCGGGGTGCATCTAGCCCTGGTGCCCCGATCACACTGGGCCCAATGCCCACTGTGCAGACCCAGGAGCCTGCCTCTGCCCGGGTCACGGTGGTTGGCTCCCGAGGGCCTGGGCACCGACGCAGGCTGAAATCCTCTGGGTGGGGAGGCTCTGCCCCAGCTCCACAGCCCAGATGGCAGGGAAAGACTCCGGCCTTGCCCTGGCTCAGCTGGGGGGAGGCGGGGGAGGGTGCTGGCCACTCACATGCAGTAGGACTGGGGCAGCCCGCAGTTGGCCCGGAAGCGGGACAGGAGTCGGTTCTCCAGGTCGATGCTGGTGGCCCCTATCTTCTGGTCGGGGAGGACGAGGTCGTAGTCAAAGAGCGAGATCTGCAAGTCCTTCTCCCGTGGGAGGGTGCACGGGAGCTCAAACATCCTGACGGGACGGTGGGTGGGGGCAAAGAAAGGGACGGGAGGTCGCTCTGCGGCCCGAGGGCTCTTGGCCTCAGCTCCGCCTTCCCTCCTGCCCTTCCACCTGCCTGGGCCAGAGCCCTGGGGGACTGGGGAGGCCCAGAGCCTGGGGAAAGGTCACACCCCACAGCGAGTCCCTGGCAGGAGGAGATGGTCTTGGGGCTTTACTGCCACCAGACACTCCAGCTCTCTAGCTCCGGGCCAGGCCTGGCACGGGCCCAGCCATCCCACCTCTGCCCCCTCTGCACGCAAGCCAGCTGCACACTGCAAGGGAAACGCTTCTCGGCGCATTCAGAGCACGGCTCAGCAGGGCCAAGCTCCAGGCCGAATGTGGGTTTATGTGCCCTCAGTTTCCCTCTGGGCTCTGCACTGACTGTAAAGAGGTGGGACCGGCGTTTGGCTCCCACAGCAGCCTGGTTAGAGCCCAGAGCCATCACAAACTGACCGGAGCCTGCACCTGTGAATGGCAGGTGAGGCCTGGACATTCGCTGCTCCTGAGCACAGCCATGAGGAAGGAGATTCCCCCCTCTCTGCAGGGAAGCAAAGCCCAGTTGGAGGAGACAGGAGGCAGGTGGCTGGGGGAAGAGCTGAGCTCACATTGTACGTCTACACTGTAAAAACCCACCAGTGGCAGCGAGTAGCAGAGCCTGGCGCGACGCACTCGGGATCACAGGGGTCGTGCTGTGGAGCTAACCAGCCCCGCAGACGTTCCCACGTGGGCTGGAGCTCGGGCTGAGACGCCCCCCCGAAAGCCAGACTTGCTGCTGCTGTGGGGATTATTTTGCAGTGTAGACACACCCAGCGACACAGGGCTCTGACCTAGACAGAGGCCATGTCCACACTACACAGCTGAGGTGACCTGTGTGAGACCTGTGTTGACCTGTGTTGACATGTGTTACAGCACTGCAGGAATTACTGTGTTTTTTCATGTTCACACTGCCCTGCCCCGTCTGTCGGTGGGGCACATCCTCACCTGGAGCACTTGCACCAACTTAACAGGGGCAGGAGGGCCAGGTGCGGGGGGCTGAGAGCCCAGGCTCTCGGTTTGGTGCCAAGCTCCCAGCTGCAGCCCGGGCAGGGGAGCTCTGTGGGCAGTGGGGAGCTGAGAGCCCGGACAGCACCTGGCTCTGGCTGGGAGCGCTGCTGGGGCTCACAGCTGGAACCCCCACCCTCAGTTTCAAAACAGGGACCCTACCAGCGGTGAAATTGACCCCCTTGTCAATTCCACGGCTCCCCCTCTCAGCCACCCTCTGCTAACCTAAGGGGGCTCAGATTCTGTAGCCAGATGACATTGCTGCCTTGTTTTGAAAAGGCGGCCTGGTGTCTCTGTCAACGCACTGAGAGCATGCACCCTGGAGGGAAGGGGTGTGCCCACCTGTCCTTTTGCCCACTACCGGGACCGGGTGTGACGTTCGGAGTGTAATATAATATCTCATTGAAAGGTGACAGGGCCAGAAAGAGTTAATGAACTCCCAGACTGACCTGACCCAGGGCCGAGCTTTAGAGACGGGTTAGGAAGAGATGGAAATGAACCGAGCTGTGAACTGCAGCCGGCCTTGTCAGAGAGAGAAGGGGAGCTGTTTGCTCAGGGCTTGTGATGAAGCAAACGAGTCTTGTCTATGGCTGTGGCTTTGAGTCAAAGATCGAAAGAGGGGTATTAACGTTTAGGGAGCCACTTGAGTGCAATAGTATCTTTGTCTCTCTGGCTCTTGGAAGGTTGTGGTAACCGGTGTCTGAACTAACACGGGGGAGGCCAACCTGGGCCCCTGGAGCCATGTGCGGCTCTTCAGGAGTTAAGAGGCGGCTCCTTGTCTAGGCACCGACTCCGGGGCTGGAGCGACAGGTGCCACCTTTCCAATGGGCCGGGGGAGGGGGGGGCTCCCTGCTCAACCCCTGGCCCTGCTCCCACTCCACCCCTTCCCCTAAGCCTGCCGTGCCCTCACTCCCCCTCCCTCCCAGAGCCTCCTGCACCCCATAGAACAGCTGGTCAGTTGGTGTGGGGAGGGAGGGGGAGGCGCTGCGCGGTGGGGCTGCCGGTGGGCGGGAGGCGCTGGGAGCGGGTGGGGTGGAGCTGATGGGGGGCTGCTGACGTATCACTGGGGCTCTTTGGCAAGGGACATGGGTAAATTCTGGCTCCTTCGCAGGCTCAGGTTGGCCACCCCGGTTTACTGGATAAATGACCCTGGGCTAATTGCCGTGATGTCTGGGAGAAGGGAAGTTGAGCCTCTTGTCTTCTCAGGCCAAAAGGCTGCTGGAAATGTATAAAAACCCTGGGACATGATCCTGCTTCATCTCTGATCTGCTCTGGGTTTCAAGAAGGGGAAACCCTGAGCCATAAGGATTGAGATCCCCAGTCACTGACTGGAGTCACCCTGAATACGGACATTGGACTATAACCGATGAACTATTTCTAAAAGAAAAGGAGTACTTGTGGCATCTTAGAGCTTAAGCTTTCGTGAGCTACAGCTCACTTCATCGGATGCATCAAATAAATTGGTTAGTCTCTAAGGTGCCACAAGTACTCCTTTTCTTTTTGCGAATACAGACTAACATGGCTGTTACTCTGAAACCTATATCTAAAAGGCCTTTTGTCAACTACAAGCTCATCTCTGCTCTGTATCTGAACCTCAAGAATTGAACTCAAATCTGTCTGGATATTGATCTTTTAACCAACACTCTCTCTCTTTTCTTTTTTAATAAATTTTAGTTTAGTTAACAAGGATTGGCTATAAGCGTGTATTTTGGGTAAAATCTAAGTTATAATTGGACCTGGGTGTGTGGCTGATCCTCTGGGATTGGAAGACCCTTTTCTTTTATATGGTGAGACAAGATTTTCAGTAATCACTATCATACCTGACAGGTGTGTCTGGATGGAGACCTGAGGCTGGCTACTTTAAGGGAACTGTGTTGTTTGGACATCTGGGTGACCAGGGAGGTGATACAGAGGCTGTTTTGGGCTGGCTGGGTAAATCTATTATTGGAATATCCACCAGCGTTTGCGGTTTGACTGCCCCGTTCTGTTTGCAGTTCACCCTGAGTGACCTCAGCTGGCTCTTACAGACACCATCCTCGCAGGCACTGAGAGCATGCATCCTGGAGGGAAGGGGTGTGCCCCCCATCTTTTGCCCACTACCAGGCCATGTTCCCTCCACTCTGACCTGTTCCCTCCAGGCTGCTCGGTGATCCGCAGAGCTCAGGGCGGGGTGGGCAGGGTTTAGACCCTGAGCTGCCCTGGGGTTCTGGAGAGCTGCCGACTGGACTTACCTGCCGAAGACAGGTTCCAGGGTGTTGGGCAGATACTGGTCTCTGTCCCCCAGCTTCTTCTTGCCCAGGGTGACCCTCACGTAGGGGTCGCACTGCAAGGGGCACAGCCAAGAAGGGGCAGTTAATAAACATCCCCTTAGTGCCACACCCTGTTCTTGTCACATCCAGGAATTGGGGGGTGGAAGCGGAGCCAGAAAGGGGCTCCCAGGCTGTGTCAGATGGGCCTAGGCACTGGACTGAAGCTTGAGGAGCACAAGCTGATCTCTCCCCGACAGGACCCGGGAACAGGGCCGGCTGGGACACGGCTGCGGCATCAGTCAGAACTGGACTACTGGGGTAGCAATTAACCCCTTGGAACTGGCCAAGTGCCTCCAGGAGTGGGACTCTGGATTGTCAGGTCCCTTAGGGTACAGCCACACGGCAAACCACCACGCTGCAGGGCTGGGTCTACAGGCTCACACGACAGCGGGGCTGGAGCCCAGGCTCTGAGACCCTTCCCTTCGTCAGGTGTCAGAGCCAAGCAGGCATGTCTACGTGGCCACTCAGGGGGGCTGGAACTATTTTTAGAGTGGGGTGCTGAAAGCGGAACCCATGTATTTGGTTGTTATTACTACTTCAAGCCAGGGGGAGCTACCACACCCTCAGCACCCCTAGTTCCAGCACCGCTGCGGCTGCTTTTAGCACAGTAGTGGCCCCGGATCTGAAACTCCCGGACGTGGCTTTATTAGGGCACTGTTGATACTCTTCCAGGGGAGTGCACCAGCCCAAGGAGCTTTGTCCCAGTGCCACAGGGAGTGGGTGCGGGGTGGGGGGGAACCAGTGTGCAAAGCGGGTGAGAAGACCTGGGAACTGGGCAATTACCAGGCCGTTCCTATCCTTTGGCGGGAGGTTAAAGGCCCGGATGATGTAAACCCGGACCAGACACTTCTGGGGTTGGCTTTTGGGCAGCTCCTGGAACTGGCGCGGCGGTGGTGGGGAGCTGGGGTCCTCCGGCAGTGGGTAGATCTGGAAGAGTCCCTGCAAACAAGCCAATCCACATGACTTCTAGCTGCTCAGATACTGGATTGACGGAGTCTTGATCCCTGAGCATCTGGGGCCCATTCCCTGTTGGGAACGGTGCTACTCGTACTGTTGTGCTCAGAGACCGGAGCAGGCAGGGGCTGGGTACGGGGCCAGCGGCTGTGCTCAGAGATCAGGGCTGATGGAGGAGGGTCACGGTGCCGGCTGGCATGCCTGGCCCTGGATGGTGGGTGCGATGGGTTTCCCCCAGGGTGCCACTTGGAACTGGCGTACCACTGAGCCTGCCTGACCTACCAGCCTGGGCTTCCTTTCACACTGTACTGCTGAGACAAGCCCTCAAGCCCCCTCCAGCACATATTGTGATGGTACCCTATGGAAATATGCTTATGAATGTATATACGGAATAACTAGAATATGTTTTATGCTACATATACCATGTAACATATCTCTGTAAAGGTTCTGATCTACTGAATCTATTCATCCTATTTGTATGCATGTATCATTTTTTTATTCAAAGTTATGAATATTGGCTGTTGTCAGGGTTCCCTCCCACTCTGAACTCTAGGGTACAGATGTGGGGACCTGCATGAAAGACCCCCTAAGCTTATTTCTACCAGCTTAGGTCACAAACTTCTCCAAGGCACAAATCCTTCCTTGTCCTTGGATGAGTACTGCTGCCACCACCAAGTGAGTTCGACAAAGATTCAGGAAAAGGACCACTTGGAGTTCCTGTTTCCCCAAAATATCCCCCCAAGCCCCTTCATCCCCTTTCCTGGGGAGGCTTGAGAATAATCTACCAATCAAATAGGTAAACCAGGTGAGCACAGACCAGACCCTTGGGTTTTTAGGACACTAAAAACCAATCAGATTCTTAAAAACCAGAACTTTATTATAAAGAAAAAAAAAGTAAAAGAAACACCTCTGTAAAATCAGGATGGAAGGTAATTTTACAGGGTAATAAGATTTAAAACATAGAGGATTCCCCTCTAGGCAAAACTTCAAAGTTACAAAAAACAGGGATAAACCTCCCTCTTAGCACAGGGAAAATTCACAAGCTAAAACAAAAGATAATCTAACGCATTTCCTTGCTATTACTTACTATTTCTGTAAGTTTAGATGTATCATTCATTAGGAGCTAGATTACTTGCTTGGTCTCTCTCTTTGTCTCCGGAGAGAACACCCAAACCCAAAATAAAAACCTTCCCCCACAGATTTGAAAGTATCTTCTCCCTTTATTGGTCCTTTTGGTCTGGTGCCAACCAGGTTATCTGAGCTTCTTAACCCTTTACAGTCAAAGGAGGGATTTTATGCTACCCTTAGCTGTAGGTTTATGACAGCTGTGTACTTGCTTGATTTTTAAGTAGCCTTTGTAAAGCATTTGGTCAGCTTCTTGAGAAAGGCATGTGCAAATTAAGTGCCCAATCAAGAAGCACTTAAGGGACAATGGATCTTGGAAGGCTCCAATCCACATAAGAAGTCTACATGAGGACGTTCAAGGTAGCAGGTAAGCAATGGCTGCTGCCTGTAAAAATTGAGTCATGCATGGACATGTGACTTGCCCATGTGACTCCAAAACTCCATCTTAGAGCTGGACATTGCATAGGAGAGAGAGGGGTGGGTCTCCACCCACAAGAGAAAGGACCCAGCAGATCGAGGGACGTGATCGTTCCCCTCTATTCGGCATTGGTGAGGCCTCATCTGGAGTACTGTGTCCAGTTTTGGGCCCCACACTACAAGAAGGATGTGGAAAAATTGGAAAGAGTTCAGCAGAGGGCAACAAAAATGATTAGGGGTCTGGAACACATGACTTATGAGGAGAGGCTGAGGGAACTGGGATTGTTTAGTCTGCGGAAGAGAAGAATGAGGGGGGATTTGATAGCTGCTTTCAACTACCTGAAAGGGGGTTCCAAAGAGGATGGATCTGGACTGTTCTCAGTGGTAGCTGATGACAGAACAAGGAGTAATGGTCTCAAGTTGCAGCGGGGGAGGTTTAGGTTGGATATTAGGACAAACTTTTTCACTAGGAGGGTGGTGAAGCACTGGAATGCGTTACCTAGGGAGGTGGTGGAATCTCCTTCCTTAGAGGTTTTTAAGGTCAGGCTTGATTTAGTTGGGGATTGGTCCTGCTTTGAGCAGGGGGTTGGACTAGATGACCTCCTGAGGTCCCTTCCAACCCTGATAGTCTATGATTCTATGAAAGTCTATTTAAGTCTGTGGGAGACCCCTCCATTTTGTCTTCAGCTTGCTCAAGAGATAGCCTCTCCACCCCCAAGGATACCTGACAGAAACTGGAACAAAGGACAGCACCTACAGGGGGTGTGACTGATTGCTGGACCCAGACGTAAAAGGAAGCTTACTGGGTGAGGTTTTTATCTGTATTCGGTTTTCTTACAGTATTAGGCATAGACCTGCGTGTTCTATTTTATTTTGCTCGGTAATTCACTTTGTTCTGTCTGTTACTATTGAACCACTTAAATCCTACTTTCTGTATTTATTAAAATCACTTTTTACTTGTTAATTAACCGAGAGTATGTATTAATACTTGGGGGGGGCAAACAGCTGTGCACATCTCTCTATCAGTGTTATAGAGGGCAAACAATTTATGAGTTTACCCTGTATAAGATTTATACAAGGTAAAACGGATTTATTTAGGTTTGGACCCCACTGGGAGTTGAGCATCTGAGTGTTAAAGACAGGAACACCTCTTCAGCTGCTTTCAGTTTAAGCCTACAGCTGTTAGGGGACGTGGTTCAGACCTGGGTCTGGGTTTGCAGCAGACTAGAGCGTCTGGCTCAAACCAGGCAGGGGCTGAAGTCCCCAGCTGAGAGGGCAGGGAAAGCAGGGGCAGAAGTAGTCTTGGCACATCAGTTGGCAGCCCCCAGGGGGTTTGTGTGATCCAACCCATCACACATATACACCCAACTGCAGCTTCACACACAGATGCTGAGTTCAGTTCTGCATGGGAATGCTCAGCTAAGGAACTGCCCAGAACTCAAGTGTCCATCCCCCTCTGGAGTGCAAACCCAAAATTGTACCATCCTACATTGCACAGAGAATTGCACAGCATGAGCTCATGAAACTCACTCCCTCCCTCAATGTGGAGAGAGATTTGCAACAGCTTTTTGCCCCCCAATTAGGAATTCCACACACTGGGCTTTTGACAAAACAAAATCAAGTTGATTAACTACAAAAGGTAGATTTTAAGTGATTCTGAGGTATAGCAAACAGATCAAAGCAGATTACCTAGCAAATAAAAGCCAACACACAATCTGAGGTCTGGGCTCAGCCCTCCAATCTCAATCTGGGCTCAGCCCTCCAATTCCAGCTCAATCTCTTTCTTTCTCAGGTGTTGCCAGCAGCCTTCTTCCTTGGGTGGGGAGTTAGTGAAGAACGAACCAAGATGATGTCACTTCCCTGCCTGAAATAGCTTTTGCCCATGGCAGGAACCGTTTGTCTCCAAATTTAGTACCCATGCCAGACAGTGAAAAAACACTGGTATTCCAAGATGGATTCCAGTATCAGGTGACTTGGTCACATGTCTCTGTAGGGCCATAGCAGCCATGAGTCAGAGGCTGATTGTAACATCCTCGGAAGCCTCCCCAGGGGGAGATTAGCATCTTCTAAGACCTATTGTTCTCTCTAATGGCTCCTCCTGACAGCCAGCCATCTAGACTGATTGCATTCTGTCTGGTGGGCGCTCCCCAGGTGTAAACACACTTGTAATAGATGCATAGACAATATTCCTAACCTCAAATACAGCAATGATACTGGCATACAAATAGGATAATCATGTCCAGTAAATCATCACCTTTCCAATGATCTCTCATAGGTCTTATTACATCGTGGTTATGCCATAATCATATCATAACAATCTCTCTATGATGAGTATGGGGGTGTAATGCCACAGCAGGGTCTGGGAGCTTTGTACTCTGAAGATGGCACACACCGCACTGGGTGAAGGTTGAGTATTTGTCACTAGACCTCAGCTGACCAGACCCTTTGCTCCCCCGTGTCCAGCTCCTCTGGTGGCTGGACACAGAGACACTGGGCTGCGGTGGGGCAGCTGCTCCTGGGGGTAGGACCTTGTTGATACGCCCTGGGAGCTTCTCAATGAAACCCCCCAAAAAGCCAAACACCTGGCGCCTGGTTCTCACCTTGAATTCCCCAACTACCAGGGGGTCTTCGCTGGCCACCTCCTGCCCCCGCCCGCGGTACAGCCTGAAGGTCTGGCAGAAATCCTGCAGGCCCTGGAACTCCGGCACGGCCTCCAACTCACAGTGATAGACCTGCCAAGAAACCACAGGCTCAGGCTTTGGACACTAACAGCTTGGTCGTGCAGAGTCTGTGCCATGGGGTCAGCGAGGGCTGGTACTGAGCCAGGGAGGAACAGGATCCCCCAGAGGCAGATTTCTACAGCAGGAGCCTGGACTGTCCTCCACTGGCACCATTGTGAGTGACCAGGCTAGCAGGGTGTGCCTGATTGTCCTGTGTTGGATGCAATCAGAACTGGCCAGCTGTGAATGCGTCATACGCCCCATCCCGCCGACGAGAGATCCACCGTTAGCTGTGCTTGTAGGGCAGCGGCTCTGAGCTCTCTCCATGAGGCTCCTGAGAAGCCCGGAGAGCAGCACAGTCACGAGGCCATGTATTCGTTACAATATCTTAGAGTCTTATAGAGCCCAACTGACTGGTCTGGGAATTACTGATCCCTAAACCACTTCACCTGCCACAGAAATGCAGCCATTTCTGGGGTGGAGCGTGGCAGCTGTATGACTGCAATGTACAGTTCTGGACAGGGAATGAGGAAGGACTTGGCATCCTGTTTGTGTGCCAAGGCCTATCTGGCTGCGAGCATCACAGCCTCTCCGCTGTGACTACTGTGGAATCTAGCTACTGAGGGAAACCCCTTGTGGCCAGCCAGGAAAAGACCAGCTCTGATTCCCCACAGAACTCCCGGGGCAAGGGGAGAAATAGCCCTCTTGCCCAGCTGTCTGAGGGCCAGACTGGCTGGCTGTGGGGACCCCACTGGCCTGCAGAAGGCAGGTTCCACCTGGGTCAGGGCAGTCATCATCCCCAGAGCAGAGGGGAAACACCTCTCTGCAACCCCCGGTCCAGGTTCTACCATGTGCGACTGCCAGCCAGGCGCACACCTTCAGGCTGTCCAGCCCTGTCTGCAGGTAGTCTCCGCTCTTTGCCAGATCCCCCGTGGCAGCATAGAACTTGCTCCACCAGTCGACACACTCCTCCTCCTCCTGGGGAAGAACAGAAGGGAAAGCAGCATGAGCCTTGCTAGACAGTGGGAGATGCAGGCGTCTCTGTTGCTCTGCTGCTGAGAGCTGCTCCCCCGCTGGGCATGTGGGGCTGCTGCTCCAAGTTCCTTCTGACCCCTCTGTGAAACCCACCTTCTCTGCTCTTGGTGTGGTTCGAAGCCACGACTCAGCAGCCATCCTGCCCAGCATCTGCAGAGATGAGGAGAGACAAATGTGTCACGCCCAAGGAGCTTAATACACCTTATGACACGGCACCCCGTGTTCTTCACAGTGATGTTATTATGATATGATTATGACATAATGATGATGCATTTTGTACAAGATGGGAAAAGTTTTCATTGGTTTTCATTCATTGCTGAATATGATTATCCTATTTGTATGCATCTGTATCTGAAGGTATGAATATTGACTGTGTATCTGTATTTCAAATGTGCTTACTCTGGGTGACACCCACAACTAGCCTTTCTGGTACAACAAGGAAGAAGCCAGACTGTGCTGATGGCCCATCAGCAAAGACAATCATAGAATCATAGAATATCAGGGTTGGAAGGGACCCCAGAAGGTCATCTAGTCCAACCCCCTGCTCGAAGCAGGACCAATTCCCAGTTAAATCATCCCAGCCAGGGCTTTGTCAAGCCTGACCTTAAAAACCTCTAAGGAAGGAGATTCTACCACCTCCCTAGGTAACGCATTCCAGTGTTTCACCACCCTCTTAGTGAAAAAGTTTTTCCTAATATCCAATCTAAACCTCTCCCATTGCAACTTGAGACCATTACTCCTCGTTCTGTCATCTGCTACCATTGAGAACAGTCTAGAGCCATCCTCTTTGGAACCCCCTTTCAGGTAGTTGAAAGCAGCTATCAAATCCCCCCTCATTCTTCTCTTCTGCAGACTAAACAATCCCAGCTCCCTCAGCCTCTCTTCATAAGTCATGTGCTCTAGACCCCTAATCATTTTTGTTGCCCTTCGCTGGACTCTCTCCAATTTATCCACATCCTTCTTGTAGTGTGGGGCCCAAAACTGGACACAGCACTCCAGATGAGGCCTCACCAATGTCGAATAGAGGGGAACGATCACATCCCTCGATCTGCTCGCTATGCCCCTACTTATACATCCCAAAATGCCATTGGCCTTCTTGGCAACAAGGGCACACTGTTGACTCATATCCAGCTTCTCGTCCACTGTCACCCCTAGGTCCTTTTCCGCAGAACTGCTGCCTAGCCATTCGGTCCCTAGTCTGTAGCGGTGCATTGGATTCTTCCATCCGAAGTGCAGGACCCTGCACTTATCCTTATTGAACCTCATCAGATTTCTTTTGGCCCAATCCTCCAATTTGTCTAGGTCCTTCTGTATCCTATCCCTCCCCTCCAGCGTATCTACCACTCCTCCCAGTTTAGTATCATCTGCAAATTTGCTGAGAGTGCAATCCACACCATCCTCCAGATCATTTATGAAGATATTGAACAAAACCGGCCCCAGGACCGACCCCTGGGGCACTCCACTTGACACCGGCTGCCAACTAGACATGGAGCCATTGATCACTACCCGTTGAGCCCGACAATCTAGCCAGCTTTCTACCCACAATGGACCATGGAAGAGCTGAGCCTTCCTGTGAACGCTCCAGACAGCCTGTCAGTAATGGCTGCTGTGACTCACAAACTATGCAAGGCCATGTGACCAGATCACATGACTCTGGACTCCATTTTGGGGTGTCTGTATTTTTCCACAAACTGGTCTGGGAACCAAGTTTAAAACAAAGGGTTCCCGCCATATGCAAATGCTATATAAGACAGGGAGTGACATCATCTGTTCTTCTTCACTTCCCACACAAGAGGACTCCTGGAAACACCTGAGGAACAAAGACTGAACTGGGGGAAGTGCTGGACCCAGGCACAAAATGGGAAGTGACCGCCTAGGAAGGATTACTGTGGAAAGGGATCTGGGGGTCATAGTGGACCACATATGAGTCAACAGTGCAACACTGGTGCCAAAAAAGCGAACATCATTCTGGGCTGTATTAGCAGGAGTGTTGTAAGCAAGACACAAAAAGTAATTCTTCCGCTCCATTCCATGCTGATCAGGCCTCAACTGGTGTATTGTGTCCAGTTCTGGGTGCCACATTTTAGAAAAGATGTGGACAAATCGGAGAAAGTCCAAAGAGCAAGAAAAATTATTAAAGGTCTAGAAAACATGACCTACGAGGGAAGAATGAAAAAAATGGGTTTGTTTAGTCTGAAGAAGAGAAGACTGAGAGGGGACATGATAACAGTTTTCAGTTACATAAAAGTTTGGTACAAGGAGGAGGGAGAAAAATTGATCTCTGAGGATCGGACAAGAAGCAATGGGCTTAAATTGCAGCAAAGGAGGTTTAGGTTGGACATTAGGAAAAACTTACTGTCAGGGTGGTTAAGCCCCGGAATAAATTGCCTAGGGAGGTTGTGGAATCTCCATCATTGGAGATTTTTAAGAGCAAGTTAGATAAACATCCATCAGGAATGGTCTAGATAATACTTAGTCCTGCCATGAGTGCAGGGGACTGGACTAGACGACCTCTCCAGGTCCCTTCCAGTTCTACGATTCTATCTTCTCTTATCTTCTAAAGGGATTTTTAGCCTGTGTATGAAAACCTGAGGAACCCAAGCTGCAAAGCAAATACAGCTTGTGCCTTAAGAATCTGCAAGCCTGCTTGTACCATCACTCAGGGTGAGAAACTGCTAATTCACATTCAATCTATCTAGTATGTTAAGCTCAGTTTGCATTTTTGTTTTATTTCTTATGGTAATCTACTTTGATCTGTTTGCTATCACTTATAATCACTTAAAATCTATCTTTTAGTAGCTAATAAACTTGTTTTATGTTTTAATCTAAGCCAATGTGCCTTGGGGAAAATCTCAGCTTGGTTAACATAAGTGTGCATTGTTCTCTTCACATTGAGGGAGAGGCAGACCAGCTATTAAACCCATATACTGGCCAAAATGTGAACAGGGCAGGATGGTACAGCTCTGGGGTCCTCGGCTGGGGAGATGGGCATAGGTGCCGACTCTGTGGGTGCTCCGGGGCTGGAGCCCCATGGGGAAAAATTAGTGGGTGCTCTGCACCCATCAGCAGCCAAGCTCCCCGCCCTGCCTCACCTCACCTCCTCCTCCGCCTCCCACCAAGTGAGCCATGTCCCCGTTCCTCTGCCTACCTCCCAGCGTTTCCCACCCGGCCACCGCCAAATAGCTGTTTGGCTGCTCCGGGAGAGGGGGGAGGAGCGTGAACATGGCGCGCTCAGGGGAGGAGGCGAGGACGAGGTGGGGCTGGGGCAGGGACTTTGGGGAAGGAGTTGGAATAGGGGCAGGGAGGGGGCAGAGTTGGGGCAGGGATTTGGGGAAAGAGTTGGAATAGGGGCAGGGAGGGGGCAGAGTTGGGGCAGGGGCTTTGGGGAAGGGGTTGGAATGGGGGCATGGAAGGGGTGGAGTGGGGGCGGGGCCGGGGGCAGGTCGAGCACCCATGGAAAAGAGGGGAAGTTGGCGCCTATGGAGATGGGGGCGTTTGGGGCTGCAGTCTCTCCACTGTTGGTTCATGCAGTGGCTGGCCAAAGCCTGCATGTAATTGCAGTTGGGTGTGTCCCTGCCTGTGTGAATGCTGGTGGGAGTGTGGGATCGCCAGTGGTCTGCAGCTTGTCACAGCAGCACAGTGCAAGAGGGAGCCCTGGCTGGACAGACAGAGGGCTTAGTGGCACCCCAGTTCCAGGTTGCACCCCGTGGGGACCAGTCACACACCTGATCAGCTCCTGCCTGGCCCACCAGATGCTGCCCTGCTGCTGGGCTCCTGATGGCTCAGGATGTGACCCCCCGAGTCCCCTTCGGAGACATTCTAGGAGCCATCTCACATCTCTCAGGTAAGTGGAGGACTGGCCAGGCCAGCTGGAGGGTCTGCAGGGTCCTTGTGAGGCGTGGTAACCCAAGGATCGAGCATGGGAATAGGGTACCTTTTCCTTCAGCTGGCATTTTGATCGTTAGCTTTGGCAGGGCTTTAACAGCACCTGTGTTAGTGATCCAGGCCCAGCAATGTTTATATGAACGGCCCGGCGTTATTGTAGGGGAGAGCTCTGTAGATAGGTCACTGCAGCAGGGTCCCACATGGCTCAGGGAGCCAGCATGGATGGGCAGGAGTGTCCTGCTGCTGGCTGTCTTTTCAGCTTCCTGGAGGAGGGGCATCTGAGGTGGGGAAACTGAGGCACAGTGAGTGCATAGCACTGGTCCAAGTTTACAGCAAGACTGCGGCAGAGCTGGGTATAGACCCCAGATCTCCTGACTTCTGTCCCCCCTGCTCTAACCCCTAGATGATACTGCCTCATAGGGCCCTTTAGACTGGTTAAAAGCCGGCTATGCGAGCACAAAGCCAATGCACCTTGGAATGAGGGGCAGCACTGGGGCTTCCTGTTAGAAGTGAAGTGAGGGGAGCCCTAAGGGTTAAAGCAGAGCTGAGGCCCGGGTCACCCCTCGCTGTATCTGTCAGTGGTGCTAGACCAGGAATGCCTATGGCACCGGGTGCCATTCCCCATGAGCGCTGCAGAGAGAGGGGACCCAGCAAGCAGGTGGCTCTGGGCTGCTGGAGAGTAGCACTCACCTTCGCGATCTTCCCCTTGGAAGCTACTGTGTGGGGCAGGGAAGGGAGGGGGAGAAAAGAGACACGGAATTAATGGCAACATCGAAATAGCCCCAGGAGTCTCCCAGCTCCTACAGCAGGAATGGCTAGGCCACACCAGCTCTGCATGACCACACGGGGCCCATCTGGCCTGAACGTCTATGAATTAGCCCTTTAATGCCACAAATGAGGAACAGAAACTAGGACTCCTTACGCTTACTGTGGGGCCTGGACTAAGCCATTGGTTACCACGTAATCTTGCCACCGCTGGAGGTCAGGAGTCCAACTGGACTCCCATGATGGGTCAGTGTGGTTATTCAGAGCCCAGCCCCTAGATCGCATTTCTTTACATTGCAAAAGTAACCCGGCATTTAGCAAATGACTGGCACAACTCATGGGAAGCCAAGGCTTCTCGCAGGCAGGCTGTTCAAGGCGAGGACTGATTGGCATGGGCACCGCTATGTGTGGGGAGCTCAGGGCTGGGCTAGCAGGGGGCTGCGGCTTGGGAGGGAGGGCCACTGGCAGAGCTGTGGGGCGGTGGGTGGGCACCCCACGACTGGAATAGCAGGCGACTGTGGATCCCAGGTATGTGCTCAAGGGGAATACAACTTCCTTTAGTTTTAATGTTGGGGGATGTGCAGTCCTGGCACTGCAGGGTTAAAAGATTCTGTGGGGCGATGGTGGGGGGGTGGGGGGCTGCGTTTCTGCATTAGAGTACACTGGCACCATGCTGGAGCCCGGCCTGGCAGAGCCGATGGCGCCAGACGGTTGGCTCTAGGGGAACACGTGGGGTTTGGCAAATAGTCCCACAGGAGGGCGACTGGCCGTGACAGACCGCGAGGTCCCTGCTAGCAGTGGGAGAAAGCCAGTGTTCTCCAGAGGTCCTGGGAGCTGGGCTGGATGTGGGGGATGGTGAGTGGGACTCATTGGTTGGCCTGTACCTGGGGGTGGCAGGCTGGGATGGTGCCCCTCTGCTGACGGCTCACACATGTACTGGCGCAGGGATCTCACGCTGGCCTGGCCCACCACTGGCTTGTACCCAAACTCCCGGTTGTCCACGACCTTCAGCTCGATGGGGGGCGTTAAATCTTCTTCCATGGGTAAGTGCTGTGGGGCAAGTAGGTCCATGAGCTCCATGGGGAGGCAACAGAAGGCGCAGGCAACTGGGCCAGCACCTAGACACGCAGCCATGGAGCACTGTATAGACAGACAGACAACGCCAGCCACAGGGCTAGCGGGGGTGTGGGCCGGTGGGATCGAGTGGTCCCTGGAACTCTCCAATCATCTCTGACCCCCAGCCAGCCACGTAGGCAGACGGGAAGGGAAGTGGCTGAGCAGCGGTGGGTGGAGCCGCCCTGCCCCATGCTCCTGCCCTGCTCACCACTCTCATGAGGAAGACATTGATTGGGAAGTTGGGGTTCTCGTGGAGGTCTCTGATGGGAGCCGTCTGGATGGCCTCTCCTGCACACTCCACCACCAGGCTCGGTGACATGATGCTCAGCAGCTTGTAGCTCTGCAGGCCCCGCAGGCCCCAGGCCAGGATCTGGAGGGGAGGAAGAGGCGAACGGCGTGGTTGTGCCATGGATGGACGTCACGAAGGAGGGCTGGGCTGGGCCCAGCTGGGCCAAGTCTGTGCTCAGTGATTCAGCACCAGTCCCACTGGCAAAGACACCAGGGGTGAAGCTGCCGATGTGGCTCTGGTGTGAAATCTGGACCTTTCAGAATCAGAACAGAGCTTAGAAGCCAGCCGGGCCAGAAACTCATTGGCCGAGAGCCCTGGCCATCCCCTGAGTGTATTGGACGCCCAGCAGGGAGAGGAATGGGCTGGACTGCTCTGGGACCCAGGGAGCAATGGAGGGGCTGGTGACAGAGGCTCCACGGCACAAACTCCCACCGATGTCCTGCCTGGCCAGGCAAGGTGGTGGGTGGGAAGAGGGAGACACTGCAGCCTGTGTTTGTGCCAGGCGGAAGGGATGGTTCTGGGTGACAGGAGAGTTACAGTCAGGAATGAGGGGCTGGGGTTAACCAAAGGGAGAAGCAGGGTCTGGAGGGAAGTGACATGGTCCCATTGCTCGAGACGCTCACTTCTTTGTGACTAGACTGGAGGGGCAACCTCGCCCTGGCCCCCCCGGCGATGAGCGGGCGAGACTTCCTGGGCATCTCCATCCCCATCCTGATGAGGAGGAGCAGCAGCCTGCCCTCTCGGGAGCGGAGGCACCTGCAAGTCATTCGGGGCCACGGACCTCTGCCCAAAGTGCTGGTTTGATCTTTGTAGCTCTGCCTGCAGCAGTCCCCATGCGGGGGGCCTCCCAGCTCCAACCCCACTGTCCCCCAGACCCTGCTGGCTGGAAGCAGTCAGGCCCTCCTGTGGGGTAGAGATAGTGGCTGATGCCCAATAGCTTGGCAGGGTCTGTGGCAGTAACAGGCATCACCTTTGGCAATGCAACGTGCCCTCCGCAGCAGGGGCTTGTTTCCTCCTCCCACCAAACAAGCTGCTTCTGCCCTGGAGTCCACGTGAGCAGAGGGGCCCTGGCTGTCACACTCACCTCAATGGCCATCAGTCTCAGTGTGGGCCGGATGCCGCTAGGGATGACGTAGACCCCGTTCTTCCAGGAGGGGGTGGGAAGGTGGCCTGGTGCACCATCCTGGGCGGGGAAGGACAAGGCTGTTGTGTGATGCTCGGCTCTTTCTTTGTACAAAATGGACGGAGGACTTTTGTGCCGGGGAAAGACCAGGACTGGCAGCCAAGGGCAATTCCTCTGGCTTCCACATTGTGCCCCATGCCAAAGTGACCCCTCCAGCCCTCGGGGACCTGCTGCATGGCCCAGGGGGCTCAGTCTCTGTTGCTCACCATTCTTGGGAATGCCAGCAAGGAGCCTGAGGAAGAGCGTAGCTTTTGTGTTGGAGACACTTGTTCGGTGGAAACTCTCCTGAGATTCTCCACCAGGATGAGTGATGTGATGTCTGCCAGTCCCAGGGACATCTCATCTGTCCCCCGTGCTCGGGCAGGACCAAGTAAACCTAGACCAGCCCTGACAGTGTTTGCTCACTTGTTCTTCAAAACCTCCAGTGACAGGGATTTCACAACGTCCCTTGGAAGCCTGTTCCAGAGCTCAACTATCCTTAGAGTTAGAAAGTTTTTCCTAATATCAAACCTAAATCTTGCTTGCTGCAAACTAAGCCAATTCCTTCTTGTCCTACCCTCGGTGGCCATGTCAAACAATTGTATACAGTGTCGTTTTAGCTGTGTCGGTCCCATGATTTTAGAGAGACAAGGTGGGTGAGGTCATATCTTGTATTGTACCCACTCCTGTTGGTGAGAGAGACAAGCTTTCAAGCCCAGAGCTTCAGGTCTGGGAAAGGTTCTCCGAGTGTCACAGCTAAAGACAAGATCGAACAGATAGCTTAGCATAAATAGCACATATTCTAAGGAACTCCTGTAGTCACAGGACAAGGCGGGGATAAGTGGGTTACAGATTGTTATAGAATTGTAGGGTTAGAAGGGACCTCAAGGGTCATCTAGTGTAACCCCCAATAAACCATTAATCCAGCATTTTATTAAGTCTTAATAAAGACACGGAATTTATAGTTTATTACAACAATTTGTAACCCACTGATCCCCCTATTTGTCCTGTGACTTCAGGGGTGTTAACAGGCCACTTCACCTTGGATGGTCCATTCCAACGTGTGCTAACTACTTACGCTAAACGATCTGTTCAATCCTGTGTTTAGCTGGGACACGTGGGGAGCCTTTCCCAGACCCGAGGATGAGCATCGTGTGGCTCAACTGCTTGGCGCTCTCGCCAACAGAAGTTGGTCCAATAAAAGATATCACCTCCCCCACCTTGTCTCTCTAATGGAAGACAGTTAATCACCATCTTCCTTATAACAACTTTTTACATATTTCAAGACTGTTATCAGGTCTGGAGTACTGTCCAGTTCTGGGCGCCACACTTAAGGAAGGATGTGGACAAATTGGAGAGCATCCAGAGGAGAGCAACCAAAATGATACAAGATTTAGAAACCCTTAACTAGGAGGAAAGGTTAAAGAAAATGAGCATGTTAACATTGAGAAAAGCAGACTGAGGGCACCTGATAACAGCCTTCAAATATGTTAAGGGCTGTAATAAAGATTCATGGATTCCAAGGCCAGAAGGGACCACTGTGATCATCTAGTCTGACCCCCGGTTTCTCAGAGGCCAGAGTCCTGCCCACTATAATTCCTAGAGCAGATCTGTTAGAAAACATCCAACCTTGATTTTAAAATGGTCAGGGATGGAGAATCCACCACAACACTCGGTAATTTGTTCCAATGGTGAATTACTCTCGCTGTTAAAAATTTACACCTTATTTCATAGAATCATAGATGATCAGGGTTGGAAGAGACCTCAGGAGGTCATCTAATCCAACTCCCTGCTCAAAGCAGGACCAACCCCAACTAAATCATCCCAGCCAGGGCTTTGTCAAGCCAGGCCTTAAAAACCACTAAGGAAGGAGATTCCACCACCTCCCTAGGTAGCCCATTCCAGTGCTTCACCACCCTCCTAGTGAAATAGTGTTTCCTAATATCCAGCCTAGACCTCCCCCACGGCAACTTGAAACCATTGCTCCTCGTTGTCATTGTGACGATGTGACGCAGCAGGGAGGGGGGAGTGTTGACCTGGGAATGTGCCCTGGGGACGGGAGACCTGAGAGCCTGTCACCTGAGCCAGGAGGGGGAGGGGGAGGTAACACCTCTGCCCAGGAATGTGGACGGAGGCTGCAGCAGGGAACCTGCTGGGTGGGTTTAGTTTCAGTTTGGGGCTGGGTGGAGGAACACAGGGAACCCCAGGGCTGGGGTCTAAGCTCCCTGCTCCCCCAGAAGGACTTCACTGAGGGGTCCTGGGTGTACCCACAAGCTCTGTTTTGGACTGTGTTCCTGTTGTCCAATAAACCTTCTGTTTTACTGGCTGGCTGAGAGTCTCAGTGAATCCCAGGAAGAGGGGTGCAGGGCCTGGACTCCCCCACACTCCGTGACAACTGGTGGCAGTGGTGGGATCTACTGCACCCCGTGAACGGCGCTTCCTGCAGTAAGTGACTGGGGAACAGTAAAACGAAGGGGGATTGACGGGGACCAGGCGTGCTGAAGATTCAGAGAGAGACGGTTTCAGGGGGCGGTTAACTCCTGGGAGTGTGTGACCAGAGAGAAGGACTTTTGCAGTAACAGGGTCCCCCGGGGGATTGCAGCGAGCGGTCCCAGGGGCGGAGGAGTCTGCAGCTCGACCCTGGCAAAGAGGTGGTGACCTCAAGAAGGACTGGCACACTAGGGGCTTTTCCTGGAAACCGTGGACAGCTGCCCGGCCTGCGAGTGGCCAGCCGGGAGATGTACGCTAAACGCCTTAAGAGCGACCTGGTGGAGCTGTGCAGGCAGAGGGGGCTGCGCGTCGGGAGGTCCACCAAGGAACAGCTGATTGCCCAGCTGGAGGAGAGGGATCGCTTGGATGACCCGATCCCTGTCCCTGAGGGAAGCCGCCCGGCGGACGCAGCGTGGGCCCTGGGGCCTGACCAGGCTGGGAGGGGTCAGACTGCTGCCCAGGACACCCCGAGACCCTTCCTACCTATGCCTGGGGGAGGGGTTGTGGGAAGCCCAGCGAATACCGAGGGCCCCCTGACGCCAGCAGCCAGCAGGGGATCCTCCCAGCGGAGCTCCCCATCCCTGGAGTGGATGCGGCTGGAATGGGAGAGGGAGAGGAAAATGAGGGAGCTGGAGGATCATGAAAAACAACGTCAACATGAGGAGAAACAACGTCAACATGAGCAGGCGGAGAAGGAGAAACAACGTCAACATGAGCAGGAGGAGAAGGAGAAACAACGTCAACATGAGCAGGAGGAGAAGGAGAAACAAAGACAGCATGAACTGGAGCTGGCCAGGCTGAGGAGCAGTGGGGCCCCGGCTGCGGTGAGTGAGGGGGGACCCAAGACTGCAAGGAGCTTTGATAAGTGCTTCCTGGCCCAGCGGAAGGAGGGGGAGGACATAGATAGCTTCCTGACGGCCTTTGAGAATGCCTGCGAGCTGCACAGGGTTGACCCTGCAGACAGGCTCCAGTTCCTCACCCCCTTACTGGACCCCAAAGCCGTGGAGGTCTACAGCCGGATGACAGGGGCAGAGGCAGGGGACTATGAACTGTTCAAACAGGCCCTGCTCCGTGAGTTTGGGCTGACCCCCGAGATGTACCGGAGAAGGTTCCGGAGTCAGCGTAAAACGCCTGAGGTCAGCTACCTACAACTGGTCAACAGGATGCAGGGATATGCCCGCAAGTGGACAGCGGGGGCCCAAACTAAAGAGGACCTGCTTGACCTGTTTGTACTGGAGCACCTGTATGAACAGTGCCCTTCCGACCTGAGGCTGTGGCTGGTGGACAAAAAGCTCGCGAACCCCCAGCATGCAGGGCAGCTGGCCGACGAGTTTGTGAACAGTCGGTCAGGGGGTAGCCGGGAGGAGTCCCAAAAGAACAGGCCCCCCCCGATGCAGAGAGAGAGTCACCATGGGGCCTCCCAGCGGGGAAATAGGGAGAACCCCCTCCAAAGGGGAACGCCTGGTGTCGGGCCCCTCCGACCCGTTCCAGGGGAACAACGTGACCTGAGCTGCTATCACTGTGGCCAGAGAGGCCACGTACGGGCCCAGTGCCCCGGGCTCAGGGACAAACTGAGCAGACCCAACCTACCCAGGGTTAACTGGGTAGGGACTCAGCTGGACGAGGGGCAGGCGACCCAGGAAAGGGGGGCTACCAGTTTGCCACCTGCTCAGGAGGGAAGAGTACCCCCAGCCAGCCCCGCCAGAGGGCTGGAGGCTCTGGACTCAGGGTGCTCGGTTTACAGGGTGGGTGCGGGGCTGTCCCTCCGGAGAGAGTGCCTTGTTCCCCTGGAGGTGGATGGGAGGAAGGTCAATGGATACTGGGATACGGGCGCGGAGGTGACGCTGGCCCGGCCCGAGGTGGTGGCCCCAGATCGGGTGGTGCCCAACACCTACCTGACCCTGACGGGGGTGGGCGGGACCCCATTTAAGGTGCCCGTGGCAAGGGTACACCTGAAATGGGGGACCAAGGAGGGCCCCAAGGATGTGGGGGTACACCACCATTTGCCCACTGAAGTTTTGATGGGGGGGGACCTAGAGGACTGGCCAAGCGACCCCCAGACCGCCCTGGTTGTGACCCGTAGCCAGAGCCGGCGAGGGGCACTGCGACCTGACCCTGGGGAGGGTACCACACTGGAGGCGCGAGACCCTACTCGGGTGGGGAGGGAGCGCCGAGGGGCACGGCTCAGAGAGGCTGCGGCCTCAGACCTGGCCACGGAGGGGGAACCGGGCCCCATCCCTTCCCCAGCCGCTGAGTTCCAGGCCGAGTTGAGGAAAGATCCCTCCTTGCAGAAGCTCAGGGACCTGGCCGACCTCAGTGAGGGACGGACCATGAGGAGAGGCTGCCAGGAGAGGTTCCTGTGGGAGAAGGGGTTCCTGTACCGAGAATGGGCTCCCCCAGGGGAAGGGGAGTCCTGTGGGATCAGGAGGCAGCTGGTGGTCCCCCAGAAGTACCGCCGCAAGCTCCTGTCCCTGGCCCATGACATCCCCCTCGCAGGGCACCAGGGAATCCGGCGCACCCGGCAGAGGTTGCTACAGAACTTTTACTGGCCCGGGGTCTTTACCACCGTCCGGCAGTATTGCCGATCCTGTGACCCCTGTCAGAGGGTGGGGAAGGCCCGGGACAAGGGGAAAGCGGCGTTGAGACCTTTGCCCATCATAGAGGAGCCTTTCCAGAAGGTGGCCATGGACATCGTGGGGCCTCTCAGCAAGACGACCCGGTCGGGGAAGAAATACATTCTGGTGGTGGTAGATTTCGCCACCCGCTACCCCGAGGCAGTGCCCTTAGCTTCCATTGAAGCAGACACCGTGGCAGATGCGCTCCTGACCATTTTCAGCCGAGTGGGGTTCCCCAGGGAAGTCTTGACAGACCAAGGCTCCAACTTCATGTCGGCCCTGCTCCGGTGCTTGTGGGAGAAATGTGGGGTCCGGCATGACTGGGCCTCAGCGTATCACCCCCAGTCCAATGGGCTGGTGGAGAGGTTTAACGGGACGCTAAAGATGATGCTGAAAACCTTTATGAACCAGCACCCGCAGGATTGGGACAAGTACTTACCTCACCTGCTGTTCGCGTACAGGGAGGTGCCCCAGGAGTCTTCCGGATTTTCGCCTTTCGAACTGTTATATGGAAGGAGGGTGAGGGGCCCCCTGGACCTGATGAGAGACGAGTGGGAGGGGAAGGCCACTCCCGATGGAGAGTCAGTGGTGGAGTATGTCCTGACCTTCCGAGAGAGACTGGCTGAACTCATGGGCCTGGCCAGGGAGAATCTGGCCAGAGCCCAGAGGAAGCAGAAGGTCTGGTATGACTGCACGGCGCGGGCCCGTGCCTACGCCACCGGGGATCAGGTGATGGTTCTCATCCCCGTGAGAAAGAACAAACTACAGGCCGCCTGGGAGGGCCCGTTCAAGGTCGTCAAGCAGCTCAATGAGGTAAACTATGTGGTGGAGCTGTCGAACCGGGCCCACCACCGCCGGGTGTACCATGTGAATATGATGAAGCCATATTATGCCAGGGGGAATGTGGTGTTAGCTGTGTGTGGTCAGTGGGAGGAGCAGGGAGATGACCCTTTAGTAGATCTATTCCCTGGGACCAGAGCTGGTTCCCCCCTGGAAACAATCCCCCTCTCGGATCAGCTCACCCCTGCCCAGCAAGCTGAGGTCAGGGGGGTGCTGCATCCGTACCGACAGCTGTTTTCCAACCAGCCTGGACGCACTAATCTGACTGTCCACCGGGTGCAGACAGGGTCGCACCCGCCGATAAGATGCTCCCCCTTCCGAGTCACAGGGAAAACTGCTCAGGACCTGGAAAGAGAGGTCCGGGACATGCTGGCTTTGGGGGTGATCCAGCCATCGGCCAGCCCTTGGGCCTCGCCGGTGGTGCTGGTCCCCAAAAAGGATGGGTCAGTCCGGTTCTGTGTGGACTATCGGAAGCTCAATGCCATCACTGTATCGGATGCCTACCCCATGCCCAGGCCGGACGAGCTCCTAGACAAGCTGGGAGGAGCTCGGTACCTTACCACCATGGACCTTACAAAGGGCTACTGGCAGGTGCCGCTGGATGCAGATGCCCGGCTGAAATCGGCCTTTATCACCCCTCTGGGGCTCTATGAGTTTCTGACCCTGCCTTTCGGCCTCAAGGGAGCGCCGGCCACCTTCCAGCGCCTGGTGGACCAGCTCCTGAGGGGGATGGAGAGTTTTGCCGTGGCGTATATTGACGACATCTGTGTCTTTAGCCAGACCTGGGAGGACCACGTGTCCCAGGTTAGACAAGTGCTGGACCGACTCCAGGGGGCTGGGCTGACTGTCAAAGCGGAGAAGTGCAAGGTGGGGATGGCTGAAGTATCTTACCTGGGCCATCGGGTGGGGAGCGGCCGCCTAAAGCCAGAACCGGCCAAGGTGGAGGTGATCAGAGACTGGCCCGCTCCCCACACCAAAAAGCAGGTCCAAGCCTTTATTGGGATGGCAGGATACTACCGAAGATTTGTGCCCCACTTTAGCGCCATAGCCACCCCCATCACTGAGCTATGCAAGAAGGGGAAGCCAGACAAGGTGGTCTGGACCGAGCAGTGCCAGGAGGCTTTCCGGGCGCTGAAGGAGGCTCTGGTCAGTGGCCCAGTTCTAGCAAACCCAGACTTTGACAAGCCCTTTGTGGTGTTCACCGACGCCTCCGACACGGGACTGGGGGCGGTGTTAATGCAGGAGGATGAAAAGGGGGAGAGACACCCCATCGTGTACCACACTACGCGGCCATCGAGAAGGAGTGCCTGGCCATGGTGTGGGCCCTCAAGAAACTAGAGCCCTATCTCTTCGGGCGACACTTCACCGTCTACACCGACCACTCTCCCCTGACCTGGCTGCACCAGATGAAAGGAGCCAACGCCAAGCTCCTGAGGTGGAGCCTGCTCCTGCAGGATTACGACATGGACGTGGTCCACGTGAAGGGAAGGGCCAACCTGATAGCGGATGCGCTGTCCCGGAGAGGGGGCCCCGAACTTCCCCAGGTCACTGGTCACAGTGACCCCGCTCAGTTCAGTCTCGAAGGGGGGAGAGATGTGACGATGTGACGCAGCAGGGAGGGGGGAGTGTTGACCTGGGAATGTGCCCTGGGGACGGGAGACCTGAGAGCCTGTCACCTGAGCCAGGAGGGGGAGGGGGAGGTAACACCTCTGCCCAGGAATGTGGACGGAGGCTGCAGCAGGGAACCTGCTGGGTGGGTTTAGTTTCAGTTTGGGGCTGGGTGGAGGAACACAGGGAACCCCAGGGCTGGGGTCTAAGCTCCCTGCTCCCCCAGAAGGACTTCACTGAGGGGTCCTGGGTGTACCCACAAGCTCTGTTTTGGACTGTGTTCCTGTTGTCCAATAAACCTTCTGTTTTACTGGCTGGCTGAGAGTCTCAGTGAATCCCAGGAAGAGGGGTGCAGGGCCTGGACTCCCCCACACTCCGTGACAGTCATCTGCCACCACTGAGAACAGCCAAGCTCCATCCTCTTTGGAACCTCCCTTCGGGTAGCTGAAGGCTGCTATCAAATCCCCCCTCACTCTTCTCTTCTGCAGACTAAATAACCCCAGTTCCCTCAGCCTCTCCTCATAAGGCATGGGCCCCAGTCCCCTAACCATTTTTGTTGCCCTCTGCGGGACTCTCTCCAATTTGTCCATATCCTTTCTGTAGTGGGGGGCCCAAAACTGGACACAGTACTCCAGATGTGGCCTCACCAGTGCCAAATAGAGGGGAATGATCACTTCCCTCGATCTGCTGGCAATGCTCCTACTAATGCAGCCCAATATGCCATTAGCTTTCTTGGCAACAAGGGCACACTGCTGACTCATATCCAGCTTTTCATCCACTGTAAGCCCCAGGTCCTTTTCTGCAGAACTGCCGCTTAGTCAGTTGGTCCCTAGTCTGTAGTGGTGCATGGGATTCTTCCGTCCTAAGTGGAGGACTCTGCACTTGTCCTTGTTGAACCTCATCAGATTTCTTTTGATCCAATCTTCCAAATTGTCTAGGTCACTCTGGACCCTATCCCTACCCTCCATCGTATCTACCTCTCCTCACAGTTTAGTGTCATCTGCGAACTTGCTGAGGGTGCAATCCATCCCATCATCCAGCTCATTAATAAAGAAGTTGAACAAAACCGGCCCCAGGACTGATCCCTGGGGCACTCCACCAACTAGACATTGAGCTGTTGATCACTACCCATTAAGCCCGACAATCTAGCCAGCTTTCTATCCACCTTCTAGTCCATTCATCCAATCCATACTTCTTTAACTTGCTGGCAAGAATACTGTGGGAGACCATATCAAAAACTTTGCTAAAGTCAAGGTATATCATGTCCACCACTTTCCCCATATCCACAGAGCCAGTTATCTCATCATAGAAGGCAATCAGGTTGGTCAGGCATTCCAAGTTCTGGCAGCATGAGACCTTCAGCATGTGTCATTCAGATTGAAGTCCCCCATGATAATGTATTTTTTCCCCTACACAGTGTGGATGGGTGCGTAAGGAAGCAGTTATCCTGTTCATTTGGGGGATTTGGTGGTTGGTTGCAGACCCCATCTTGCACTTTAGCCATTAGAACATTGATCCATAAGCATTCAAGAATGTTCTCTTCCAAATAATCAGCGACTCCGAAACGATAATGCCATTTCTGACATACATCTTTTGTCCACTTGCTCCTTCCTAAATAGGTTATAACCATTGATTTTAACATTCCAGTCATGGGAATCATCCCACTGCGTTTCAGTAATAAAGAGGACGATGACCAGTTGTTTGCCATGTCCACTGAAGGCAGGACATGAAGTAATGGGCTTAATCTACTGCAAGGGAGACCCTTTTTTGCACCATCACACTGTTCACTCATATTCAACGTGTGAGCCACTATAACCCCCAGATCCCTTTCACCTAGCCAGTTATTCCCATTTGTATCTGTGCATTTGAGTTTTCCTTTCTACAAGCAGTATTTTGCCCTTGTCGCTATTGAATTTCATCTTGTTGATTTCAGACCAGCTCTCCAATTTGTCAAGGTCATTTTGAACTCTCGTCCTGCCTCCAAAGTGCTTGTGACCCCTCCCCTCAGTTTGTACAAACACCTTCCCCCCAAATAAAACACGCACCCCTTTTACCTTGGGATTCAACAGGAGCTCAAAGGCAGCTAAGAGCTCGCCCGCTTCCTTCTGCTGCCTTGTGATTGGATACCACTGGAGGTGGGGGAGGTGTCGGGATCCGAGATCCAGACATACTAGTGGGGAACACATGCTCCTCCCCAGGAAGTCATCCTTGTCCTAATATAAAGAGGAGACGTGATCAGATCATGTGAGTCATGGGCCTGCAGATCCCCTTCACCTGCTCCTCCTTTACCCCCTTCCCTGGGATCTCGCACTTACAATGATATCCCGGTCAAACAGCTCCAAAACCACCAGTGGTGGGTCCTGCCGGGTGGCCTGGGGGTCTCCGTAAATCAGCACGTGGTCAAAGATTAGGGTCTGGTCCCAGCTGGGGCTCAGGGTGGCAGCCAAGGTCTGTGTGCGCTGGCTCATGTGCAGGAAGGACACGTGGGCATAGGGATCTGGGGGAAGGAGACGGGAGAGACGGGCGGTTCAGTCCTGTCAGAGCGGGCAGAGTGTCCCGTCCGGACACAGCGCCATGGGAGAGATGTAGAACTGGCCTATCTGAGCAGCACCTGTGCACCCCTTGGACACAGTGTACGCCCAGCAGTCGGGAACCCGTAGGGCCACTGTTTGTACAGAGTAGGTCATTCATGCCCAACAGAGGGGACCTGTCTGGCCTCGGTGGGTCATAGCAGGGGTGGCACCAAGAATATTTGTGTTATGATCTGGGGGTGCCAGGAGAGGGGTGGGGTAGAGCAGGGAAGGTCAGAAGCTACATGTGTTGAGGGTCATGGGGTTTGCCTCATGTCACCTACCGGAGGAGCTCTTGCCCTCGCTTGGTGTCAGATCCCTGGCTTGGTAGATGTAGCAGCGCAGCTGGTAGTAATTGGGCTCTGGAATATGAAGAGTTCACAGGTCTCACCCACACTCCTCCTTACCTGTTACGCAGAGGTGCCCTGCGGTGTCCCCCCACTCCTGCCACCAACCGGGGCCCAGCTGCAGAGGCTTCAATCCCTCACTCTGGCCATGGAGCGGGGCCCAGGAGGAGCCAATAAATCGCAGGGGCCCTGAAACAATCAGTGGATGGAGGGACAGATTTGGGGGGCCACCTTCCTGCTGGGGCTCTGCAGCCGGGTGCGATCCCCTCCATGCTAGTAACTCACTCTGGAAGACACAGGTGATCAGAGGAGTGTTCAGCTGCAGGATGTTCTGGGCTGGGGACCTCTTTTCTCTCTCTCCTTCCTCCAGGAGTTTTTTCTCTTGCTCCTTCTGTTTCTCTTTCTCCTCCTCCTCTCCTTCCTCCTTCTCTTGATCTTCCAACTCCACGCCCTGAGCAGAGAGCAACCCTCAGCCCCTGGGCACCCTCAGCTGCAGGATCTCCAGCTGGAAGTGCTGGGCCCCGGGTGGAGCTCTCACTGACCAGGATGCCCTCGCACCTCCTTCCGGCTGTAGGTTTCCAACTCCACTGGGGTCTATAACCCCCCACCCCCGGCTATACATCCTCACGAACACAACAACCACTTCCTCCCACCTCTCTTGTAACTATCCCCATCATCCCTCTCCGCTCCTCTCTACGGCTGCGTCTCCCTGGGGCTCAGGAGCAGCCTGCCTTGGGGCTGTGAGCTGCCTCGGGGCAAGTTGACCCTTGTGTGTCAATCAGCCCCCTCTGGCCTATGGGGACCCTGCTTTGTCCCAGGGGTTTGTGCTAGTGGCTGGACAGGTGCTTTCTGGGAGAGGAAAGAAGAGAGGCTCCAAGTGGAGACAATGGGCCAGAGGCTGCACCCCTCCCTCTCCAGCCTGGGACCACCCATGGGCATAAGGCTGCACGATCAGGTCTAAGGAGCGGCCAGGGGTTTCCAGCTGAGATCTGCCTGCCTCGGGAAGCCTCCTGTTGGCTCACTCTGCAAGACTGCTGCCTATGAGCCTCCCAGTTCCCGTCTGGCTGTGGTAACAGGCACAGTGCAGATACAGTGGGTCTGGCCAGCCGTTGTGGGGAGGTTCCAGCCATTCTAGCGTTTGGCCAGCTGGGGACAGGATCTTACCATGTGGGCTAGAACAGCGGCCAAATGAACAGCCAAGAGCGATGCCCCTTTGCTGCCCGGCCTCTTACCAGGGAGCCCTCCAAGAGGAAAATGGGAGCCACCCTGGTGGGCTGCACAGGCACGAGCTTCCTGCGCCAGCAGCGCCGCCGGTAAGTGTCATGCGGCCGGGGCTGCAGGTGGAACCTCCAGCCAAAGAAGGAGGCGTATTCCCAGGTGTCCTCTTCCGCCGGCTTCCCTGCAGAGTGCTGAAAAAACGGGGGAAGAGCTGCACAGCAAGGATCCAGCTCAGATTGAACCCGGACCCTCTGTAAGATTCCCCAGAAGCAATTCCCCTCCCCGGCCACCAGCTTTCACCCCAAGACATTTTGGAGCTTCCCAGCTCCACTCTGCAGACTCCAGAGGCTCAGGTACAATCCGTGAACCTGGAGGGGCGTCTCCAGACAGCTCTGTTGACTTTGGTGGAGCCCCGGTGATTTGCAGAGGAGCCAGGCCGCCTTACATCAGCTGAGGGTTTGTCCTCGCAGTGCAGTGCTCCTCTTTGTCACAAAGGCTCTCCAGAGCGTGTGCGTCTGAAGTTCCCTCACCCCGGGGTGCTGGGAGCAGCCCCTTCCAAGCCAGCCCCACAACAGGGACCATGAGCACAGCCCCTGACCTCAGCCGCTCCCACCACCTACCAGCTGGAGAAAGGAGGCGATTTCCTGCTCCTGGCCCTGAGCGTTCAGGTCCCGACAGCGTCTCCGCAGCCAGCGCCGACGCCGGTGCGTGTGGTACGTCTTCTCTGCAGCATTCCAGGCCTGGGGGGTTCCGGTGGGGGGGATGCCAATGCCGTACTCCCAGCCTGAGAGAGGAGCCCTGCTGCCATCAGGACCGGGGAGGAGGCCCCAGGCAGGCATGCTCACACCCTGGCGAGCAGACCCTCCCTCATGAAACCAAGCAACCTCCTGCCTGGCCTCTCCTGCTGCCCGGGCTCGCTCCCCAACCACCTGGGCTGGACAAGGTGCTGATCCTGTGACTGAGGCGGGAAGGGAGAAGCTGCACCCAGTACAGGTGTTCATGCACCAGCCCTCTCTGTCAGGGACAGCCTAGGAAACTCTCCTCCCCGCCCCTGCCACCATGTGCCCATCAGCCCAGCTCTGGAGCAGGCTCCTCTAAGGGCGAGAGGGGGACTCAGTCTCCATGGCCTGTCTGCTGAGGCTGCCAGCAAGATGGGCAGCTTGTGCCAGCGGTGGTGATCCTGTGATGAGGACGCTTGTCTGCTGGAAACCCACTAAACTCATTACTCTGGGCTGCTCAGTGGCCCCACAGACCCTTCAGGATGTGCCCAGGGGAACACAGTCAGCACTAAGCCCCACAAATCTGGGTGGGCAGCAGCTTGGTCCTGGCTCTCTGACCACTCCACATTGCAACCCCAGCAGCCACACTGATTCCCCTGGAAACAAGCACAGAAAGGCCACTTACCGGCCTCATCCACAGCTCGGTTCACCTCCACCCTCCAGCCTTCCTCGAAGTGCCAGCCCTTAGGGCACACGATCCCTTCCCTTGGGGAGACAGCGGCTCCACCCTGGAAGCGAGACAACAGGGGAAATGCGGAGCTGAGCATGTTCACGGGAGGTGCCCCAGAGCTTTCAGAAGGGTCCAGCAGCCACGGTGGGGGCCAGACACTCTGGAGAGCCCAGCCCGTCGGGGGCCAAGCCCGTTGACACACCCAGCCCTGAGTGTAACAGAGGGAGCTGCTGGGAGCTGAGCCCCTTTGCAAAGCATGTCCTCAGAGACCAGGGCCCAGGGAAAGTGTCAGCACCACGGAGACCAAAGCCTCTGGGCATCCCCTGGAAGGCAGGATGCAAACCAGGGTGGGCAGGAAAGCCAGGCTCAGGCTGCAGGCTGGAGCTGGCATGTATCCTGGACAGGGGCTGAGGTTCTGGTTTGACGGCACAGATCAAAATGAAAAACCACCTCCAAGATGACCCCTCCCACCAGCCAGTGCTGCCCAGGGCTCCCTCCTTTCCTCACCGCATCGGTGTTGGGAGAAGGGGCTGGGGCCCACTCTTCCCCTGGCTGCCGGCTCTCATTCTCGTACACCTCCTCCAGCACCTCACTGTGGTTGGTTTCAGTATCCAGCAGCAGCCTGTGCGGGAGGCCGGGGCAGAGTTAGGAACGCAGGAGTCTCATCTCATGGCTTTTCCAAAGGCTCTGCGTGGATCCTCCTGTCATCTCCTGTTCTCTCCCATCAAACCTCAGGGAGCTGAGTGCCTAGACGTCCCTCTAGCCCAGTACCCGGCACCTCCCTCTGGAACCCTCCACCAGTGAGGGAGGACGTTCCTCCTGACCCCAGCTGGCGATCCTCTTACAACTTGAGGCCTGATACAAGGTCTGAGAGCCCTGGGGCAATAGTCCTCGCTAGCGTGACTGCAGACACAATCCTGACTGGGACATGCCTAATCTCTCCTGGAAAGAGACTTATCTATTTGCTTCAATAGTATCCTGCAGCAGCGAGTTCCACAGTTTACTTGTGCAATCAGCTCTCCAGGCCCTTCACTAGCTCAGCTCTCCCCATCCTACTCAAGCACTGATGTGGGGGACTCAGCTGGAGTCACATTTAACCCTTTAACCACCTTCCCACTAGCCAGTGTCACAGGTTAACTATCTGTCGCATAGCAGGATGTTTCCCAGACCCCATCTAGTGCTGTTTCCTCCTTTTGCCATGTCAGGCGTGTCAGAGAAAGGTGTAACCACACCTCCTAGCACCCCTCATGGTACCGTACTACACACATGGGAGATTTCTCTCAGAGCCCCTGGAACTCCTCCCCCTCAAATGGTTTTTGGGCTTCTTCCTGGCCTGGTTGTCATCGTCAGGGAGGAGATGGCCCCTGTGAGGTTCTTTCAGCAGGACAGCATGTTACACGACTCACCTCCTCTGTGGCTCCACTGCCCAGTCGCCATCCCACTGCCAGCCCTTGGGCAGCTGGAACTTGTCCCTCGGGACACCAATCTTCCCGGTTATGTCCGAGAAGCTGGGGTGCTGCATCAGCCCTTTGGACCCCCACTTCCCAAAGATCTTCACCTGGTTCTCATACTGAGCAGGGCACAGGGGAGCGACAGACACAGACAGAAGCAGGTCAGAGCAGGGGCAATTCCACGGACACAAGGCAGAGTCCAGCGGCGGGGTGAACGCTGGGCAGCTCCAGCAAGTGTGGGGTGGCAGAGGGGCTGAGCGGAGCTGCTGTGGAAGGTGGGCGTGATGTGCGTGAGCTCTTTTGGGCTGGGCTTTGGGGTCACAATCGATTGGCCTGCTGGGGGGTGCGCCCAGTGTACGCAGCATTCCCTGTCTGTGCCAGCACCGCCCTCGTCCAGCAAGGGAATCACGCAGACCTCCCTCCCCACAGGGAAGCCATGGCAGATTATCCCTGCCCCAGGAACCAGAGGCCTCTCGCCCCAAAGCTGCCCTGCTCCTGCTCACTGTCTCTGCATAGACCCCGATCTTCCCCTCAAAGTGCCTCATGAACTCCTGGCTGTCGGACACCAGACTGAGCCACATCCGCATACGCAGCTGGCCATGGATGGTGTCCTTCCCGTCACTCTGGGGGCTCTGCAAGAGAAAGGCAAAGGGCCGCGCTGCACCCCCTCCAAACGCAGCCACCAGGCGTGGGCAGGGCCAGCTCCGCAGCTGCTTGGCTCTCCGGCTCCCCACAGCCCGAGGCGAGCGAGAGGGGCAGAGATCCTGGCACGTCTCCTACCTTCAGGAAGAGGGTGTGGGTTTTCCCGCACAGCTTGCCACAGGCGCAGGGACCGGCCTTGGAGAACATGATGGTGTGAGCCTTCACCCGGGCATAGGCCACCCGCTTCTCCTTGCACAGCATCCAGATCACCACGTCGGGCATGCTGGCTTGGGCCTGGGGGTGGCAGCACGTCACGAGAGAGAAGAGATTGCACAGATGCTATTGCAGGATACTCCTGGGCTGCTCTCCTTCCCATGGCAGGGGCTGTGCCAACTCAGCCCCTTAGGGTCCCCCCTCATGCCAGCCTGGCCCCCCTGCTAGGCCTGTCTGCAGGTGCAGCCCCCAGGGTGACCAAAGAGCCATTCTGCCCCTTTGCGAGCTCTGCAGCACTGACTCAGCATCACGCCTAGCTCCCAGTGACCAGGGAATGAACAGCGAGGTCAGAGACCGCAGAGTGCGGGCCCCATGGCTAAGCATGCCTCCCTTCTCCTCCGGAACTGGTCTGGAAGATGCTCAGCCCGGGAGAGCTACAGAACTGCAGCTATGGGGCTGCCACTGCAGAACTGCACAAGTTTCAGGAGGCAGCAGACACTAGGGGAGAGGCTGGTGGGCACGGCCGCTTGCGGATGGTGTCTGGGGGAGGGGTGCAAGGCCTTGGCATACCTCCGGAGTGACCAAGTCGATCCTCTGCAGCCAGTCCTCTACCTTGAGGATCAGGGTCTTTGGGTTAGTCCCAGTGCTCAGCCTCTCTGCAGACTTGGCTACTTGGTGGAGGAGCCGACCACGCAGGTCCCTCAGCTGTTGATCCAGGACTGTGGCTGTCATCCGACCTTCCAAACTGGGCAGCAGCCTTCTGCAAGGAGCATCAACAGGGAAAGGTCAGAATTCCCTCACTGCCACCAGCTACCCAGGGCAGAGAGAAGGGGGGTCTGAGAACTGACCTGCCCCTTGGCTCACAGGTGGAGAGATGAGAAATGTGGAACTGACCCATGGCATCATGTAGGTCAGAACTGGAAAAGACGTGGCCAGCCCCTCTCCTGGCCATGCAGGATTGCTCCCTGCAGCACTTTTGCCAGTGCTCTGTCCAGTCCAGTTTTACATGTCCCAAGCGATGGAGATCCCACCCCGGTCCCACATCCTCATAGATCTCACTGGCAGGAAGCTTTCCCTGACAGTCAGCCTTCGGTTTCCATTTCTCAGTTCTGTCCCATCGCTCCTACTTACCCCGCGTTCCCACCCTAAACAACCCCCTTTCCTCTTTGGGGTTCGCACCCCTCAGACTTTTCCAGACTATTATCACGTTCCCCACGCCCCAGACACTGCTTAGCTAAGACGTAACCCTGTTAGCTCTCCAGCCCCATTTCTCCTAACTCCTCCCAGCTGGAAAATACCCTTCTGGAGATAAAGACGTCATGAGGGCAGAGCCTGAGCTCCACGCTCGGCTAGGAAGCCAATAGATGGTGCGGACATGGACAGACACTGGAGATCCAGCATGGGAGAAAGGCACTGAGAGAGCTGGCACCATAGTCTGGCAATCAAAAGCCCAGAGTTGCCAACCTCTGGAGACAGGATTGTACGATACATCCTTCTCGTACAGTTCTGTAGCTCCTTTGGTAATAAATGATACTTTGCCCTTCTATGGCATCTTCCCCGGGAGGATCTCAAGGCCAGGTGCTCGCAGATTGCGATCTCAGTACCACTGGTGAAAATCTGGAGTGACTCCACTGAGGTCAATGTTGCTGCTAGGGAAACTGAGATCTAAGTCTGGTCCTTTAGGTTTAATAACATGAGGTGTTATTCCCATTCAACACAGTGAGGATCTAAATCACAGAGATTAAGGGCCAGGTTTCCAAAGGCGCTCAGCACATTGGGGGTGTGTAGGGTGCTGCACACTTGGAAATCTGGCTCTGAGGTCTGGTGTAAGGCTGGCCCATGCTGTGTTCAGGGTCACCCAGAGCCAGTGACAGTGTGGGGAATGGAACCCAGGAGTCCTGACTCACAGTCTGCGTACCATTGGCAAAGCACAGAGAGATCCTGGAGAGCTACAGGAGTGCAAAGCAATTTATTACTTTATTACACATCCTCAGAGATAAAAGCTGTTCACACTCCTGACCTGCCCACACGGGGGTGTCTATACTGCAATTAAAAGCCCGTGACTGGCCTTTGCCAGCTGACCTGGGCTTGCGGGGCTCAGGCTTGTGGGGCTGTTTAACTGCGGTATAGACGGTCGGCTCAGGTTGCTGCTGGAGCTCTGGGACAGTCCCATCTCACAGGGTCCTAGAGCCTGGGCTCCAGCCCGAGCCTGAATGTCTACACTGCGACTGAACAGCCCCTTAGCTGGAGCCCCGCGAGCCCGAGTCAGCTGGCCCGGGCCAGCCATGGGGGTCTAATTATAGTGTAGACATACCCAGGGAGACCAACACTTAGCGCCCTGGCTCACTTGCAGTCCTCCAGCAGCTCTTCCAGCAGCTTCTTCCAGATGTTACCCAAAGATGGATCCTCAGCATTTCGGACGGATCTCAGAGCATCCAGATTCAATTTCTGATGGAGAAGGAAATTAAGTCAGACTTTATCTGTGGCTCATCCTCCAACCGGTGGGCCAGGGCACGGAGCTACAGTGCAACTAGGGCTTGATTCAGCTTCCAGTCAAGTCTACAGGGAGTCGTTCCATTGACTTTAATGGACATTCTTCCCTCAGGACAGATCCAGCATTTGGGTCCATCTCGAGCTGTGAAGGGGAGGAGCTTAAAGAGGAGCCACAGGAAGAAAGGAGCGAGGAGAGCCTGTGTAGGAGGGGTTTGGGTGTGGCTGGCGTGGGAGCTACACGAAAGTTATAATAGTCATTAGAGGTAGAAAAGGCCTGTTAGTGCCCATCCAGACCATCTGCTGTGAATGCCAGATTGTTCTCTACTGTACACATGCCAGGGTTTGGTCGAGTCGAGTTTTTATTGTCTTCCACCCATAGGTGCTGGAATTAGGGGTGCTGCCACACTCCATGGCTTGAAGTGGTTTCCATTGTATCCAGGGTTTACAGTTTGGTTCACTGGCTCCCAGCCCCCCTGCTTCCATCCCTTTCCTTGGGAGACAGACGATTCTACAGTCTAATACATCCTGCTGTTTAATTCCACCCCTCACTCCTCACTCCCCCTCCTTGTGCCCCTAACCAGCCCTTCTCCTTCCTTGGCATTTTACCCCGTAACACACTTGCAGACTGTTATATTCCTGCCCGTAGTCACCCCTTAGCCAAGCGAGGGCCAGTTAATCAGTTGAATCGTCCCCTGCAGGCTCACCCCTCCAGCCCCTCGATGGTGTTTGTTGCTCCTCTCTGAGCTCTCTCCAGCCTGCCAATATCTCTCTGGCGTTGAGCGTCCACAGCGTTCCAGATGTGCTCGCATCAGAGCTGTCCCCTGTGGGCTCTGTGACGGGGTGCCCCTCTGCATGCAGCCCCAGAACGGCACAACCCCTTTCTGCTGCTGTCCCTCATCCCAGATTCATGCCTAGCTTTGCAGCCTGTTCTCGGTGACCTGCCCTGCTCCCTGCAGAGCCAGGACCTGCACTCACCAGCCTGTCCCGTGTGGAGTGCATGATGTTCAGGGCGTCCATGCAGTAGCTAGCGTCCTCCCAGAAAGAGGGGATGACCACCACTGGCTTGGTGTCGTACCACGGCAGATAGTGATAATGGTTTCCTGGACAGCAGGAAGGAAGGTGGATGAACCACTTGGCTCAGGGGAGCTCAGGCATGTTCCTTAGGGAGATGCCGGGTAGAAGCAGGCTGGGTGAGTTAATATTAGCAGTGTGCACCCTACGGAGCTTCTCTCCCCTGCTGCTGGCCCTGGGTTTGTAGGGCCTGACACGTGTCACTCTGTGAGGGCCCCATGACAGCTTGAGGAATAGGTCTGTGTCCAGTTATGAATTCCACCTGGTTTTATGAACACTGTTTGTAACTGTAACCATCACTGGGGATTAGGTCCCATGAACTGGACAGGGAGAGAGGGCTTGTCTGCACATGTAGTTATTCCAGAATAGCCTCTGAACTGTCAATTTACAGCCTGCCTTAAGTATAGACAAGCCCTGAGGAAGCTCTGTTGGGAAAGGCATGATAAGGCCATCAGGAGCTATCACCACTGAATGGCTCTCGCCTAGTGAACCATTGCCTTTGCGTGGACTCTCTACACAGAAACCTGTCTGGGGCAGGGGCCTGGAATCCCCACAGTCTGGGATGGCGGAGAGCGGGAGCGTCTCCACTTGATTCCCTGCCCCAGAGGGGCTGAGACCACTTTAAAAAGGAGTGCCTCTCCAAGCCAAAGGAGCAACTGGGGAGTGTAGGTGAGGGGTGGGGCTGGGACTCTGGTGTCAGGGTCTGGGTGGCTGGACTGTGGGTTCCTACTGCCAAGGTGGATGTCAGACAAAGGGTCTGCAGCTGGGACTATGCCCGAGGGACCCAGAGCAGTGACACTGACCACTCACCACTCAGACGACCCAGGGGGTTAGCAACACATGGGATGCAATGGTTGGATCTCCTCACAACATAGAATCATAGAATATCAGGGTTGGAAGGGACCTCAGGAGGTCATCTAGTCCAACCCCCTGCTCAAAGCAGGACCAACCCCAACTAAATCATCCCAGACAGGGCTTTGTCAAGCCTGACCTTAAAAACCTCTAAGAACATAAGAACGGCCATACTGCATCAGACCAAAGGTCCATCAGGCCTAGTATCCTGTCCTCTGACAGTGGCCAATGGCAGGTGCCTCAAAGGGAATGAACAGACAGGTTATCATCAAGTGATCCATGCCCCATCACCCAGTCCCAGCTTCTGGCAAACAGAGGCTAGGGACACCATCCCTGCTCATCCTGGCTAATAGCCATTGATGGACCTGTCCTCCATGAATTTATCTAGCTCCCTTTTGAACCCCATTATAGTACTGGCCTTCACAACACCCTCTGGCAAGGAGGTCCAGAGGCTGACAGTGCGTTGCATGAAAAAATACTTTCTTGTGTTTGTTTTAAACCTGCTACCTATTAATTTCATTTGGTGGCCCCTTGTTCTTGTATTATGAGAAGGAGTAAGTAACACTTCCTTATTTACTTTCTCCACACCAGTCATGATTTTATAGACCTCTATCATACCCCCCTTAGTCGCCTCTTTTCCAAGCTGAAAAGTCCCAGTCTTATTCATCTCTCCTCATATGGAAGCTGTTCCATGCCCCTAATAATTTTTGTTGCCCTTTTCTGAACCTTTACCAATTCTAATATATCTATTTTGAGATGGGGCGACCACATCTGCAGGCAGTATTCCAGATGTGGGCGTAGCATGCATTTATAGAGAGGCAATATGATATTTTCTGTCTTATTATCTATCCCTTTCTTGATGATTCCCAACATTCTGTTCACTTCTTTGACTGCTGCTGCACATTGAGTGGATGATTTCAGAGAACTATCCACGACTCCAAGATCTCCTTCTTGAGTGGTAACAGCTAATTTAGATCCCATTTTGTATGTGTATAGGAAGGAGATTCCATCACCTCCCTAGGTAACGCATTCCAGTGCTTCACCATCCTCCTAGTGAAAAAGCTTTTCCTAATATCCAACCTAATCCTCCCCCACTGCAACTTGAGACCATTGCTCCTTGTTCTCTCATCTGCTACCACTGAGAACAGTCTAGATCCATCCTCTTTGGAACCCCCTTTCAGGTAGTTGAAAGCAGCTATCAAATCCCCCCTCATTCTTCTCTTCCGCAGACTAAACAATCCCAGTTCCCTCAGCCTCTCCTCGTAAGTCATGTGCTCCAGCCCCCTAATCATTTTTGTTGCCCTTCGTTGGACTCTCTCCAATTTATCCACATCCTTCTTGTAGTGTGGAGCCCAAAACTGGACACAGTACTCCAGATGAGGCCTCACCAATGTCGAATAGAGGGGAACGATCACGTCCCTCGATCTGCTGGCAATGCTCCTACTTATACAGCCCAAAATGCTGTTAGCCTTCTTGGTAACAAGGGCCCACTGTTGACTCCTATCCAGCTTCTCATCCACTGTAACCCCTAGGTCCTTTTCTGCAGAACTGCTGCCCAGCCACGCGGTCCCTAGTCTGTAGCGGTGCATGGGATTCTTCCGTCCTAAGTGCAGGACTCTGCACTTGTCCTTGTTGAACCTCATCAGATTTCTTTTGGCCTAATCCTCTAATTTGTCTAGGTCCCTCTGTATCCTATCCCTACCCTTCAACATATCTACCACTTCTCTGGCTGGTGTGTGTCCAGAGACTGGGACCGGCCCCAGCCCAGATAGAAGGGGCTCATGGCAATCTGCCCCCCGGAAGAGAGCTCGTCAAACATTTTCCAATAAACATTTTGCTATTGGAAAATGCCACTTTGTCAAAACTGAACCTTTCTGTGAGAACAGGGTGATTTTGACATCATTTCGTTTAGGAAAAAAATTGACTAGAAGTGTTTCAAGAAGCTCAAACCAGAACATTCTGACCTTATAGGAGCAGAATGTTTGGTTTCAAAATTGATATTTTTGTAATATAAAATTAAAGCAGTCGAAATCGGAAGGGAATGTTTCCGTTTGATTAAACCGGAACACTTCAACTGACCCCAGTGACATTTTCTGGATAATTTCACTTTACAGAAAAGTTTGGAATTTTTTTGTTTTCATTCTGACTTGGAAGAGAAACAACCACTGAAATGTCTGGATTTCCTGCAGAACGGAAATTCTGCTCTCTCTGAATCTGGCTCTTCAATCCCTCCATCTCAACAGAGCTCTTCCTTCTCCTGACTTCCTCCCTGCTTTCCCACCCCATCTTGCGCTTCCTGGCCAGCCTGTCTCGTCTCCCCTTTCCTTGCCTTGCTCCTACCGTCAAACACAGCTTGGCTGTACTGGGTGGTTGAGGCACAGGGCTTGCATGTCACGTCAAACTTGTTGCCATAGTTCCCGATGCTGACCTCAAATTGGATTAGCTCCTTGATAGCGGGCAGCATGGTGGCTGAATAGAAGATGGCACACAGGCCATACTTGCGCCGGGACAAGTATCGCTGGCAAAGGAAAGACCCAACAGGCAGGGTTAGGATGGGGAGGGAGCAGGTGATGGTGTCTTGGTCACTATCACCTGTCCCTGCTGGTCATCAGCAAGGACCCAACCTGAGACCCGCTACAGCAAAAGCACCAGCCTCTGCTGTGTGAGCTGAAGGAGTGACAGCCCTAGCTGATGGCAGTAGCAGGCTTTTATCCTCTGTGTGGGCCAGTCACCAGCAGGAGATGTGATCATACTGTGACATTCTATACCTTGGGGGAGCATCCTGGGACCCCCATATTCCTTATTTTCATATAATTGTGATCTTACATATAAAGCAGGCCTTGTAAGGTATCAGGGGAAAGGTTATGATTTGCTGAAAGTAATTTCTCTGTCCATAGATGTGTATCATTAACGCATATGAAGTTGTGAGAATTGTGTTGTATGGTGGTCACTCAAACATGCTGTAAGTTGGGGAATCAGCGAGATAAAAGCTCTCCAGAGGCAACATCAAGGAAAGAATCAATGCCCGGGCGGGGTGTCAAACAACCCATCAACAGCCATTGTCCAGCAAGGGAGCGACAATGCAATGACTCACCTGCATGAGGCCACACCAGGGGAATTGCTCAACCTTGCATAGTTGCCAACTTTCACGCAGTAAATAAGCACCCCGACTTTCACAATAAGTCAAAAATCAAGCAAATCCCATTTCAAAACAAGGCCAAAACAAGCCAAACCCTAGGAACCCCAACACTCTACGTCACTAGATTCCCCCGGCATGCAGTCTGGGACTGTGGTGGGCCCACTGTGCACCCCGACTCTCTCCGCTCCTTGCCCCTGTTTGCCAGGAGCTAATAAAACAAAAGAAGCAACAAGCTACAACAAGCAACAAGCTACAAGCCAAAAACTAGCCAACAAGCAATTCACAAGCCAATTAAGCCAAAAACAAGCCCAATTTCTGCATTTTTTTCGCAGGTTTGGCATGTCTGCAACCTTGCTGGGTGACTCAGCAATGCCCCCAGACATGCCTGGACTTGTGCTCCCCAAGCACATGGACGAGGGTGTAAAACAGACAGAGTGGACACACACTGGGCCTTCTCCTGGACCCACCTACGCTGCAAGCAACCAAGACACTGAGAAGAAGACAAGACTCCAACAGAGGAGACCGGCACAGGTTTAAGGAACAAACCTGTATATTGAGGACTGCAATATCCAATGGGGAGAGAAAAACTGCTTCATCTAGATGTTGCTCACTCTAATCAGGTTGAGAGTTCAGACTGCGTGCTGATATTTTACTTCTTTTGGTAACTAACTCTGACTTTTTGCCTGTCACTTAAAATCTACCTTTTATCATCAATACATTTGTTTAATTGTTTATCTTTATCAGTGAGTTTGTATGAAGTGTGGGGCAAATCTGCTCAGATTTGACAAAGGCTGGTGTCTGTCCACTTTCCATTGATGAAGTGGTGACAGTATATTCCTGGAGTACAGTGCTGGGAGCTGGGGGGATTTGGCTGGTGCCTTTCTCTGTGTGATTCGTGAGTGGCTGTGGGAGCATTCATGCAATTTAGCTGGGGGTGGGGCTCCACATGCGGTTGTGCTGAGTGATCACAGCGCCTGGAGGGGTTTGCTGCTGGTCACTAGCCAGGCATTGTGAGAGACAGCCCAGGCTGGAGAGAGTTCAGGGGGCACAGTGGTCCCACGCTGCACCCAGGGATATCCTGTCACAGCGGTGCAGCGAGCAGCGAGAAATACACAGCTTGTTGTACTGAGCAAGATTTGCACTTCATACACTGGTGTAAAGGCTTTAAGTGTGGTGGCTAAGGACAGTCAGGAGGAGGCTACCGGTTTGTTATTTTTTGTTTGCTTGTTTCAGGAAAGGGAAGTAGGGACAGAAAAGCAGGAAAATGAGTGAAAGCAGAGAAGTGATTGCGAAGGTGGAGCTTTTTAGGCTGCAGGTTGCAGAAAAAGAAAGAGAACACCAGAGAATATTGCTACTAAAGAAACTGGCCATGGAGGAGAAGGAGAGAGAGAGAGAAAACACAAACTGGACTTGCTAGAGAAGCAGAACCAGAAACCACTGACCCCAGCCATTCCCATCACTCCAAAAATCCGCAACTGGGGCCACCGATGGCCTGCATACAATAAGACGAGCTCCTGCACTGCAGCTGGAGGCAACACCGCCTCAGGAAGGGATGGGGTGTGATGCCTGCCAGGGAGAGAACTGCCCAGGTTGTCAGCTGCCAGCAAATTTCAGCTGAACCAGAGACAGACCCAGCTCTAGGGAGCAGAGAGAAATGTGTCCCAGAGGAGAGCCCAGAGAAGGGGCAGGGAATCTCAGAAACCACTGAGGTGGGTGAGGATTCCTGTGACTCTGTAACCCAGGGAAGCAGGGTGCTTCCAAGTATGGGAGGGGCTGAGACAAGCTCCTTTCCAGCAGAAGGCAACATGCCCTCAGGCGCAGGGGCAGGAGAGGGGTTGTCAGTGATTAAGGAAACTGTCCCAGTTGTTAGCTGGCAGGGTTCTGCAGCTGAACAAAAGATAGAACCCTTCCTAGGGAGCACAGAGAAATGTGTCTTGGGAGGGGGCCCAGAGGAGGAAACGGGGGAAGGAACAGTGGGGGTACAGGAACGTCTCCACCCTGGTCACTTGGGGCAGGATGCCCAGGACACTAGCAGGATGGCTGGGTCAGCATCTGTGCACCCAGGCACTCAGCCCATGACCCAGGTTTTGAGAGGGATTTGTGTAACTGACCTCCTGGAGGGGAGCAGTCACACAGCTGACTTCTCAGGGACAGAGAAAGGGGTGGCAGAGGGCACCCCAATCCAGGTTCCAGTTTTTCAGGATGCTATTCCTGATAACTGTTTGGAAAGTAACTGTCTCTCTTTACATCAAGATGCAGCTCCAACGCCTGTGACAGCAGAGGAGTTGGGACCAGGAAATTGCCAGGTGGTCGTTTGTGAGAATGCAAATGATCCAATGGGTGGTGGCGGTGGGAGGGGGGTTCCTCCAGGCGGGTGAGAGACAGGGAGAAGTTATGGAAAAGCTGCTGAGAAAAGGTGAATCTGATCGAAGGTTAAACACCCCTAGCCCAGAGAGCAGGGATCACAGCCCTCTAGGGGGCAGGGAAGGACTCAGTGCGGGGAGGGGAAACACAGGGTAACCCCCAAAAGGGAGCTGGATTTTCTGCATATGTACAGTTCAGGGGTTGGGAGACCGCTCCCCAAAGGGCCAGCCAATGTGCAGGATCCCCCTGAACTCCTATCTTGCCAGACCCTGAGGCACCAAAATTCCAGAAACATGATTAAATTAAGAACCCAGGCAGAGGGGAACACTGGAGGGAAAGAAAAGCCAGTGACTGATGACACGGGAAAGAGTCAAATGACACCCTGGGTTTCCTGTTCTCTAAGTCACATACCCACCAGGAACACACACAGCCTCTGATCCCGGTGGGGAAAGAACCAGACTCATGGGATCACCAGTGATGGGACCTTTGGAGGGAGGCTTTGCCGAACCTCAGGCTGCAGCCCTTCTGTACTTTCCTAGGCACACGGGGATTGCCAGACGGGATCAGGTCCCATCTAGCCCCATGTCCCACAAGGGCCACCACCACCTGCTTCAGCAGAAGGTGCAAAAACCTCACAATAGCAGATGTGGGATAATCTGCCCCCACGATGGTCTCATTCTCACCCTGGAAAGTTAGTAGCTACACCCTGAAGCTTGGGAGGTTTTATCTCCCTTCCAAAAAGGGATTACAGCGCTTTATTTTGTCATTCCCCATCTACATTTCCTCTGAACGAGGAGGCCAAATGTTCTGTCTCAGATGTCCCTGGTAGCAGAGGCTACAGAGCTGCTGAGAGGTGCGTTGGTGGGGAGGGACCAGCGATGGTTGTGGTGTGATCAGCGTAACTGGGTGAGATGTGCTCCAACCTCTTTCCGATATTCTCCCAGCACCAAGAGGACAGATTCTGGGGCCCTGCCTTTCTCACGGATACAAGACATGTTTTGTTGTCAAGTTCAAGTCTGCTCTGAGATGTGGCAGTAAGAACCGCATGGTGAGTTTATTATGGTTCCTATCTCAAATGGGCTCAGGGGCCAAGTGAACATGTGTTTCTGTCTAACTGCTGTGGGCTCCTGGAAGAGCCATTGGGAAGCTCCCAGGGCAATCACTGCTCATACAGGGCTGGCTGGGATGCTCACACAGCATTACAATTCATAGATGATGTGCAGCTTCCCTTCTGCTGGAACTGTTTCCTGAGAAGCTTTGTCCCCCTGCTCCCCTTCCCAGCCCCGTTCGCTGTTAGGCCATGGCTGGCTGGGGTGTCGGGGTCACACACTCAGTCAGGGCTAGTTACCTCCACCCTGGCAACAGCCTCTGCAGGGATCTCCTCTATTTCCTGTTCGGGGGTCCTATCCATGCTGGTGTTTAATTCCACTAGAATCCGACCTCGATAGGCCACCCCTTCCTCCTGGAAGATAAATGGGTCCTCAGAAGAGGGGCAGGAAGGGGATAGAAGAGCGAGGGAATGGGAGACCCTGTAAGAGGGGTAAGAGAAGAGCGGGAGGAGCACCGGGAAACCTTTCTCACTCTTTTTCCAGGCCTGACATCAAGCGCAAGCAGCACAAACAACTGTCTGAGCCCCTCGCTGAGATGTTTACGGGGGCTCCATGCAGGCCAGGCTCTGCAGCACATGGGACAACTCAGGGCAGCAAGAGGCAAATTATGGGCCGAGCAGGAGGATAAAGGTCTCTGGCAGATTTCTTCCTGTTGCAGATTGCCCCCCTCCCAGGTCTGCCCCTGCTCCTCCAGACCTCTTCGCCGCCCCTCCTAACTTCCCCTTCAACAACAGCGAGAGGTAGCTCAAGCTGACGATGCAGGCTGGGAGCACTAGTAGGCTGGAAGTGGCCTGCTATCCCAGGAGCGACCATGCCTCCGTGCCTTGTGCTCAGAGGGGAAGGCGGAGGACAGACACTGTGTGTTTGGGGAGATGGGTTGTCACCTACTGGTCACACTCTCATTCCCCTGGTACAATTCACCGGTCTCTGGAGCAACTTGGGGAACTGTAGGGTGCTCCCGTCAGTGAGGGGCCAGGGTCAACCCAGTGCTGTGGTGGGCATGCCAGATGCCATGCTACGACCCACTGGCATGAACTCATGGCAACCCCAGGGCTTGGGAGTCATGAGGACCCTGCCCCCAGGCCATGGTCTTCCTGGGATCCAGGCCATGAACGGAAGGGAGACACTTACGCTCCCAGAGTTGAGTTTCTCATTCGGGTCGTGGAGGCTGGTGAATTCCCTGGGGCTCCCGTAGAGGGTCAGGAAGCTGGGTCCAAAGCATGGCAGGAACCCGGAGAAATCCCCTGGAACCAAGAGAGGAACCTGAGAGGAGAGAGCCCAGAATGAAGCCAGCTCTCGATGTGCAGTCAGAGCGCCTTACCTTCTATCTCAGCCCCCGTGGAGGACACCTGGGACAGGCTGATGTACGTGGTCCCAAGGATGTCCGTTTTTCTTGCTCGGTCCCTGGAAGTGCAGAGCAGACAGCAAAGAGCCTTTCTGAGGCATTGGAGCGGGCTGGGGGTGCTGCTGAACAAAAGGCCCACCAACCTCTGTGCGCCCCTACCAAACCTTGGGGTCTACAAACACTGTTTTCTGCCTACCCAGTCCTTGTCGTCAAGGGGCTCCAAAGCCTGGGACCAGGGCATTTAAAACTTGGCCAAGGCTCTGGGATGAGACTGCGGTCAACACCGGCACTGCTGTGGCCCAAGGGAACTGTCTGCTGTAAGGATCGTCAGGGCAGGAGACAGAACTTCCTTTGGGGCCAGTCGCAGAATGAACTTCCCCAGAACTAAGGGCCATCCAGACCTCCCCCTTCCCGCTGCAAGGACCAGGCACACTTCCCTGACCTGCCTTCTCTAACATAACATGTCTGTGTATTTATGAACCCCACGTGGGTCCCTTCCCTTCCACCCACCACAGTGTCCCTGCTGGCTCTTCCCTCACCAGACTGGCCAGCCTCACCCCGTCCTGCTCTCCTCAGTTACTCCCCTTCCTCTGGGGGTAACGCCAGGATCGCCTGCTCCAGGCGGGGACTATCCAAAGTGCTGCTTACCCGTTCAGAACGGTTAGCTTGATCTTATCATACACGGATGGTAACTGCAATGGGAAGGTGGCAGGTTAGAAGGGCATACGTCCCTGGGGCCAGGCCCAGTGTGCCATTTGACACAGCAAGGCTCTTCCTTCCCACTGTTTATATGGCAGGGCTGCCCTGCTTTTGTTGGCATACTAGGAAGGATGTTGCCGTGTGGACTGGTGCCAAAGCCATTGGATGCCCTATCTGGCTCTTCAGCTGTGGGAGCTGGGGATGGTCAGTGGACGGAGAAGCTGAAGCACCGTCTAGGGGGAGCAGAGGGAGGCACCCGTTATGGGGAACTCCCCCTCTTGAAGGGCTACTAGCTCCACAGAGCAGGTGCCTTCCTTCCTTCCCCTCCCTGCAGACAGGGCTTCCAGCCTCTCCCACTGCCGCTTCACTACAGCAATCCCTAGTTCCCAGTGTCAGGAACGTGTGCAGGGAAGAGACCCAGCCCCCACAAGAGGGAAAGGACATGACCTTCCACAAGCTCTGTGTGTCACTTCTCCTGCCCCCCTGTCAATACTCCTTGGACTCTGGGCTGCAAATGCCAGCCCCCCCCAGGGAGAGACACTATTAGGGTGTCTATGGCAAGAACTCCCTTAATCCTCTTTCAGGAAATGAGAATTTGGGTAACCCAGGGGGAAAGAAGGGATGCGGGGGAGATATTCAATGCAGATTGTCAGGGCTCTGACAACATCCCCTTCCTGCCGAGTCATCCATCTCACCTGGGCAGGAAAGAACAGCACCTGGTTCCACTCTGGGTTGGCATTTCTTGGCATCACTCTGGTGCAGTGCTGAGAACATTAAAGGACACTATTAGCAACCAGAAATCAACACCTCTCCTTCCAGCTACACCCTCTGCAGGTCAATCCCTTCCTTCACCCATCTCAGTTCCCTGGGTCATATTTCCCCCCAGCAAACAAGAGTTTGCTCTCCAGGCAGCACTGCAGAGCCTTAGCAGCAATGGGGTTTGGTTCTGTCTCATGCACCATCAGCTCCATCACCAGTTGCACTCCCATCATGGGATCATCAGGACTGGCGTTGACTTGGGGAGGCTTAGAGAAGTCACAGGAATGAGGCATCCTTATGTGAGGGGCCCTGCCTGGCATTTCTCAGTGTCAGAATCCCACCGTCGCTTTGCTCCCCACAAGATCATTGGGAGAAGGGCAAGGAAAAGCAACCCCGCTCTCTCCATCTCAGCACATCAGACTGCCCTAATGGCAGGACGTATCTGCCGACACAGCAGAGGCAGCTCCTCCGTGACTGTTAACACACAGAGTCAGGGTGTCACAGGGCCTGTCGATCAATCCTGACACGCAGGGGCTGTTGTGATAATTGGGCCGACGCATTTACCCTTACTGTGAGTTTAAGTGTAAAGGTGAGTGTACATTCATAAGATCTTACAATGAACTATAACAACAAGCACTGATGGGAATAGATACAAGAAGCGAGGACAGAAAATCTATTAATCTAAACCAAGAAGGCCACATTGACATAATCCAAGGACAGGAAATTCTACTTGTTAAAAACAGATGATGTGAAGCCGGATGTTAATGAACCAGAATTGGTGTTTCAGAGGAGCAGCCGTGTTAGTCTGTATCCGCAAAAAGAAAAGGAGGACTCGTGGCACCTTAGAGTGTGTTGGATATTTGGCCTAATTAGCGGACAAAATAATGAGGGAATGGGCTATTGCATCCAGCACTCCCTTTCTGAAAAGCAAAAGGACAGAGGTTACTGGAGCAAGCTTCACCATCTTGGCTACGACCCCCGGCCTGGGACCATGGGCCTTCATCATCCTCCTAGGCGCAAACTCCGTGGAGAAAAATTAGCAGGTGCTTAGCACCCACTGGCAGCCAAGCTTCCCTCCCTCCCCCCAAGTCCCTCCCGCCCGCCGCAGGCCCCCGCCGATCAACTCCTCCCCCTCCCTCCCAGTGCCTCCTGCATGCCGCGGAACAGCTGTTCAGTGGCGTGCAGGAGGCGCTGGGGGGGGGGAGGAGCAGGGATGGGGCGTGCTTGCGGGAGGGGACGGAAAAGGCAAGGTGGGGGTGGAGCGGGGGCAGGAAGAGGAGGGGTGGGGCGTTGGGGGAAGGGGTGGAGTGGGGAGGCTTGGGAGCAGGGCCTGGGGCTGAGTGGGGTTTGAGCACCCCCAGGGAAAATTAGAAGCTAGTGCCTGTGATCATCCTGATCCTGAGAAGTGTGCTGATCAGACCAATCCCGAAAGAGGGACCCAGATGACATCGCCACCCCTGCCAGCTTCAAGAGAATCTCAAACACCACCTGGGATGTAAGACTGTCTCTCTCTCTCCACTTTGTGTGTCCTTTTCCTTTCCTGCCTTAGTTCTTCTCTTTCCTATCTCTCTCCTTTTCCCTTCTGCTTAACAAGAGACTGGCTTAGCCAGCCAAGCCTGGATATTTTTAGCACTGCTATAAACCTGTGACCAGAAAGAGGCAGCTAAAAGCAAAGGCCTAACCATCGCAAAGCTGGTACGAGTTTGCCAGGCCTCAGAGTGCCTTGTGCCTGTGTTTCTCCAGCAGGGAGGCTGCAAGTGAGAATCAACACCAGAGAGAGAAGCTGCATTTTCTATCTTTCCTGTTCTTTCCTCTCGCCTTTTGTGTGTGTTTTTCTTGGTGTGTCTTCTTAAGAAACAGGATCAGACTTTAACAACAGCAGCAGCAAGGACAGCTCCAACCCTTCTCAACTTGCTTCTTCTCTTTTCCCCCAAAAGGACAGTTATTACCATCTGAGAGACTGTCAGACAACGGTGCTTTTCCTTCAAAAACTGACTTCAGCAACAACAGTGACATCTCCAGCCTATCTCAACTAACTCTGGGCTTGTCTTCAAGCATAGAACGGTAGCTGCGCCCTGTAGTGGTGTAGTGAAGACGCTACTATGCGGATGGGAGAGCTTCTCCCGAGGGCATAGTTAATCTCCTCCCCGAGAGGCGTAGCACTGTCTACACAAGGGGCAAGGTCGGTGTAACTACGTTGCTCAGGGGTGTGGATTTTTCACACCCCTGCGCAACGTTGTTATACCGATACAGACCTGTAGTATAGCCCAGGCCTTCTCTTTTACTCAAAGAGACAATTTCAGACTTTAACCAACTGCAGCAACCACAACTCCAGCTCATTTCAACTACTTTCTTCTCTTTTACCCCTCCCACTACAAAACCCCCAAACCAGTTATTACCGTCTTTAAAACCATCTAAGAGACTGTTTGCAGTGATGTTATAACTGTGTTGGTCCCAGGATATTAGAGAAACAAGGTGGGTGAGGTTATATCTTTCCTTGGCCCAACTTCCGTTGGTGAAAGAGACAAGCTTTAGTACAGAAGAGCTCTATGTAGCTTGAAAGCTTGTCTCTTTCGCCAGTGGAAGTTGGGCCAATAAAAGATATCAACTCCCCCATCTTGATTCTTTAAGAGACTCTCAGACAAGATGGATTTTCCTTCTAAAAACTTTCTCTAGTTAAAGGGAAAGGGAATGAGGATTGTTGTTAAAATTAAAGCCTTACTTAATACTTTATATTTCAGATGCTTTACTTGTGTTTCCTTCTCTTCTGTATCGTCAATAAAAAGTTAAAAGAATTTGTAATAGTGTGTTTGCCACGCTGCTGAGCAGGCTGAGGTCTCTGTGTACCAAACCTTGGACCTTGTTTAACATGCTTAATGTTGGACGGTGACTGGCTCATATTAACACCTTTGGCCCACGTATTCCATCCGAACTAATACAACAGGGCCCAGTTTGACTCTCAGCCCGCAGGGATGGAAGTTGTTTGGCTGTGCGGCTGCAAACAAATCTTGCTTGGACTCCAATAGAGCAAGTTCGCTATGGAAACTGCCGCAGGATAATAACTACCAGCCCGGCCGTGGTACCAGGAGTGCACTGGGCGACTCGAGCACTCATGTGTTACTATATGAATGGGATAGGGATTCAATCCGTGGTGATGTGTAGAAATTCCTACTGCTAGGTTTACTTTACAGGTGTATCCACACGTCTGCCAGACGGCCTGACGGCATCTGTAACGAACGGGCCCGCGTGTGTCTGCCGCCTACCGGGTGCAATCAGTCCTGCTCAGCCGTGTGTAACAGGCTCTTTACTGTACCCCCAACAGCTCATGGGGATTCTCCTTTAGCTCAAGGGGGGAAGCTGAATTCTATCACCTCCGTTTCCATGGCACTTCTAGGGGCCACACATTTGTTACTGCACTGATGTGTTAGTGTTTAGAGTACAAGACTGGCTGTTGGTGAGGAGACTGAAGTTGCCAGATGCTCTCCCAAGAGGTCACTTTTCTGACCAGAGCAAGCCGTCAAAAACACTATCCCCGATAATGTCACGGCTAACCTGGTGGCTGAACTTTGTGACTTTGTCCTTACCCACAACTATTTTACATTTGGGGACAATGTATACCTTCAAATCAGCGGCACTGCTATGGGTACCCGCATGGCCCCACAGTATGCCAACATTTTTATGGCTGACTTAGAACAACGCTTCCTCAGCTCTCGTCCCCTAACGCCCCTACTCTACTTGCGCTATATTGATGACATCTTCATCATCTGGACCCATGGAAAAGAAGCCCTTGAGGAATTCCACCATGATTTCAACAATTTCCATCCCACCATCAACCTCAGCCTGGTCCAGTCCACACAAGAGATCCACTTCCTGGACACTACAGTGCTAATAAACGATGGTCACATAAACACCACCCTATACCGGAAACCTACTGACCGCTATTCCTACCTACATGCCTCCAGCGTTCACCCAGACCACATCACACGATCCATTGTCTACAGCCAAGCTCTGCGATGCAACCGCATTTGCTCCAACCCCTCAGACAGAGACAAACACCTACAAGATCTCTATCAAGCATTCTTACAACTACAATACCCACCTGCGGAAGTGAAGAAACAGATTGATAGAGCCAGAAGAGTTCCCAGAAGTCACCTACTACAGGACAGGCCCAACAAAGAAAATAACAGAAAGCCACTAGCCATCACCTTCAGCCCCAACTAAAACCTCTCCAGCGCATTATCAAGGATCTACAACCTATCCTGAAGGACGACCGAACACTCTCACAAATCTTGGGAGACAGGCCAGTCCTTGCCTACAGACAGCCCCCCAGCCTGAAGCAAATACTCACCAGCAACCACATACCACACAACAGAACCACTAACCCAGGAACTGTGTCCACATATCTATTCAGGGGACACCATCACAGGGCCTAATAACATCAGCCACATGATCAGAGGCTCGTTCACCTGCACATCTACCAATGTGATATATGCCATCATGTGCCAGCAATGCCCCTCTGCCATGTACATTGGTCAAACTGGACAGTCTCTACGTAAAAGAATAAATGGACACAAATCAGATGTCAAGAATTATAACATTCATAAACCAGTCGGACAACACTTCAATCTCTCTGGTCACTCGATTTCTGATCTCAAAGTGACTATCCTTCAACAAAAAAACTTCGAAAACAGACTCCAAGGAGAGACTGCTGAATTGGAATTAATTTGCAAATTGGATACAATTAACTTAGGCTTGAATAGAGACTGGGAATGGTTGATTCATTATAAAAAGTAACCTATTTCCCCTTGTTTATTCCTTTCTCCCCCCCCTCTTGTTTCTCAGACGTTCTTGTTAAACCCTGGATTTGTGCTGGAAATGGCCCACCTTGATTATCATACACATTGTAAGGAAAGTGATCACTTTAGATAAGCTATTACCAGCAGGAGAGTGGGATGGGGGGAGAGAAAACCTTTTGTAGTGATAAACACCCATTTTTTCATGGTCTGTGTGTATAAAAACATCTTCTGTATTTTCCACAGTATGCATCCGATGAAGTGAGCTGTAGCTCACGAAAGCTTATGCTCAAATAAATTGGTTAGTCTCTAAGGTGCCACAAGTACTCCTTTTCTTTTTGCGAATACAGACTAACACGGCTGTTACTCTGAAACATGTTACCTACCGTTTTCCCTGCAAAACTAACTTCCACGGAAGGGTCAACGCAGATCCTTTTGTCGACATGTATCTGGAACATGGACCTAAAGTAATGCAGAAAGGAGTCCTCCACTGGAGAGGGAAGAGAGACGCATTCGTGTCAGATAGCTTTCGGCTGGCACAATTAGCTCCTGCTGACCGTCTGTGCTTGAGTGGGAGATCCAAAACCTCCCCTCGGCTGAGGGACGGGATTCGAGGGTAACAAGGGTCTACAAGGGCAGAGGAAGCTGATGACATTGGAAAGCAGGCAGGCAAAGTGGGGGGCAGGCCACCCTACAATAGTGGGCAAAGATCCTAATGCATTTGTCTCCAGCCCCTCTAGGAGCTGTCACTGCAGAGGGGTGAGCCACAGGGACTGTCAAACCCTTGTGCTTCCTGTGTTGTGGTAGCAGCCATAAGTGTGCTAGGTGCTGCGCAAACATCACAAGGCCCAGACCCTGCCCAAGGAGCTGAAATGACCGAGGAATAGTCCCTGGAGTCCTGGCTCCCATCCACCAGCTCTGACTCCCAGGCCATGGAGAGGTATCCTCTGCGCTATATGACACATACTTTGGGGCATATCCTCAGCTCTGTATATGCGGAGCTGAAAGGTGGCCATGCATACAGGCATCGCTGCAGGCTTGAGAAGGTTGGACTCGACATCCTCGCTCTCCATAGGCTTGTCCAGCTCCTGAGAGGAAAGAAGAGTGCTGGGAATGTAGACAGGCGCAGAACACAACTGCAAGACAGTCCCACCAGCAGAGCAATGGAAGAAGCAGAGGAGGGGATGTGGTGTGTCTGAGACCAGGTGTCTCACTGCTCCAGAGAGAGCCAAAGGCATGTGGTGAGCAGGTTACTTTGCAGCCTGTGCGGTGTTAGGGTCAGATCCTGATGCCCCTGGAGCAAGGAGGGCTCTGCCAGGGGCTCCAATGGGAGGAAGCCTGAGCCCTTGTGCTGCGGCCAGGAGCCATCTTAGGGCACTTGTGTATGAATGGCGGCCTGCAGGGGCCAGAGAGCACGGCCTGGGGTGGGCAGAGCATGAAGCCAGGTATGGAAGGGTGAGAGTGCAAACGCGAACAGTGACCTGATCTGCAGAGACGCTGAGCACCCACAGCTGCCTCGACGTGCCGCGGGAGCTCAGCGCTTCCGACAACGCAGGCCTCCTCTGCTGAATCACCCTCGACTCAGGCTAATCACTGCTGAGCCTTGCTGGTCGGTGGTTCAGTGAGTTCCAACAAGGGCCCGAAGCATGGTTGGCTGGTGACCCGGCCATTGGGGGAGGCTAGCCCCCGGCCCCTCCCCTTGTGCCCAAGGCCCTGCCCCTCCCCATCTGACCCCCCTTCCGCTCCCCCTCCCCCGCAGGAGCCCAGGGCACCCCCACCGCAGCCCCCAACCCCAGTGCCGGGCCGCCAGGGGGCGAGGCCCCAGCCCTGGTGCTCCGGGTGGTGCGGCCCCAGCACCGGCTGCCCTGACTCCCTGCGGGAGGCAGGCCAGCCAGCTCCAGCCAGCCCGGGCCAGCCAAGGCGGAGTGTCTGGGATCCGCAGGAGGGGGCCCGGCCTGGGGCAGGGTGTGGGCGGGGCCATGCTAGGCGGTTCGGGAAGGCACAGCCTACCCCTGGCCACGATACCCGCTGCCCACGGCCTGAGGCGGGGTCCTGGAGGGAAGCCTCGGAACAGCCAAGGGCAGGTGCAGGCTGTGTTCGTATTTTGCAGATATCAGTAGACCCAGGACCGTGGGAGGGACCTGCGGTGGTTTGGGCACGGACTCAGGATGGGGCAGGAACTCAGCGGGATCACTGCCGGTGTCATGTCCCTTTCACAGGTGGTGTTTACCGGTGCCTGGTCCCCGGCTCCTAGCACACAAAGGCTGACTTTCAAGTAGCCTCTCAAGCCCGCATTCAGATGAGTAGGGTGGTAAAGGCTGAGCCATTTCCAGCTGAGAGCATGGCCTGGGAGAGAAGGACAGCAGCGTCTGCTATTTGTGCAACTCATCGTATTCTTCCCACCCCACGCTCAGCTTCTTTCCAGTCACAGCTTCCAGGGCCACAAGGGACCACTGTGATCCAGAGAAGCTGGCTAGGAGCCAGCAGCGTGCCCTCGTTGCCAACAAGGCCAATGGCACATTGGGCTGCGTTAGTAGGAGCTTTGCCAGCCGATTGAGGGACGTGATTATTCCCCTCTCTTCAGCACCGGTGAGGCCACACCTGGAGTACTGCGTCCAGTTTTGCGCCCCCCACTACAGAAGGGATGTGGACAAATTGGAGAGAGTCCAGCGGAGGGCAACGAAAATGGTCAGGGGGCTGGAGCACATGACAGACGAGGAGAGGCTGAGGGAACTGGGCTTGTTTAGTCTGCAGAAGAGAAGAGTGATGAGGGGATTTGACAGCAGCCTTCAACTACCTGAAGGGGTGTGTGATCTTTCACTCCATATTCTTTATGAAAATATGCTTATGTTATGAACAGGTCATAACTGAGATGTACTTTATGCAAGATGGGTCTTGTAAGGTATAATTGGAAAGGTCGTAATTTACTGAATGTGATTATCCTATTTGTATGCCTGTATCATTTCTGTATCTGGAGTTAGTAATAGTGACTAGGTATCTGTATTTCAAACAGCCTTCACCTACCGGGAGAGTCGTACACATGGCCAACCTCAAGCTGTGGAGAGGGAAATGGAGCGTGTTAGGGGATAACAGTAACAACACCACCCGGCATTCCTCTAACACTCTCCCTCTCAGGATCTCCATACAGGTGGGGAAAGTGAGGCACAGAGCAGCAAAACGATGTGCCCAAACGGCAGAGCCTGGAATAGAACCTGGACCACTTGACTCCTTGTTCTGTACTTAAAAGCACGGCACAAGGCCACGCTGACGCTAAGGGCTGGTCTATACTTACCATGCTGCTGCGTTTCGCTGGTAGCCGTTCTGCTGTAGCACTTCATGAAGACGCTACGACGCTGACGGGAGATCGTCTCCCTTTCACGGAGGCGCTCCACCTCCCCAAGGGGCGGTAGCTATAGCGACAGGAGAAGCCCTCCACCGACATAGCGCTGTCTACACCGGGGGTGAGGTTAGTATAACTGCGTCGCTCAGGGGTGTGTTATACCCACATAGGTTGGCCGTGTAGATCCAGCCCTATGGCTACGCTACAGAGCTTACAGAGGCACGGCTGTACCAATGCAGACGCTCCAAGCCCAGAGGGGAGAGCTCTCCCGTTGACTTAATGACTCCAGCCCCACGTGCGGCAGTAGCTATGTCCCCACCGGCGCTGAGGTCGGTGTAACTTATGTCACTCACGGGGTGACTCATTCACACCGCTGAGGGACATCACTTATACCGACGTGAGTGATAGCGTGTACGTAGCTCAAGCCTAAGAGACACGAAATCAAAGGCAAAGTAGAGCTAAGCTAGCCGCTGTTGTTCCGGTTCTGCTCATTCCTATTGTGACGTGATGCTCCATATTCTGTATAGAAATATGCTTATGATATGAATATGACATAACTAAGATATACTTTATGCAAGATGGCTCCTGTGAGGTCTCATTGGAAAGGTTCTGATTTGCTGAATGTGATTATCCTATTTGTATGCCTGTATCATCTCTGTATCTGAAGTTAGGAATGCTGACTATGTAACAATTACAACTGTGTGTGTACTTGGGGAAACACCCACTGGACAGCAGGCAATCTTCCTGAATGAGCCATTTAAGAAGGACAATACAACTCTGAAAACACTAATCTCCCACCTCCCTGAGGAGCTTCCTGGGATGCTGCATTGACACTACAAGGTCCGGTGGTAATGTCACCTGATGAAAAATACCCCTTAGACACGGCTGGTACTTTTCCACTGGAAGCAAAGGCTTCCCGCCTTATGTCAATTCTATTCAAGGCTGGGAGGCAAGGCCAATGGGATTCTCCTCCATTGCCTACCCAAGAAGAAAGACTGCTGAAAGTACCTGAAGAGACAAAGGAACTAAGCTGAGGGAAAGGCAAGGGCTGAGTCCAGACTGAGACAGTCTAAAGAGTCTAAAGAGAAATAACTGGAACTCTGAGCTACAGAAATTCTGCATCCTGCCCAAGTCAACATTTAGGGTGAGAAATTACATGTTTAACCTGTTTCCTTAGTGAATCAAGCTTAGTTTGCGTGTTTTGTTTTATTTGCTAAGTAATCTGGGTGTGTGCTGGAAAGGGGTTAGAGAGCCTGGCACAGCAACCCAGTGCAAGGGAAACCCCAGGCTGGCAGGGCTGAGTGGGATCCCAGCACATCAGGTGGCATCCCGGATTGGGGGAGAGGTCTAAGCCATCACACCTGTCATGCGTGGTACTGGGAAATGGGGTGGGGGAATTGGGCTGGCTCCAAAACAAGATTTAATGAAAAATCTTGATGTTTCAACATTTGCTTCCATTCCAATGCAGAACAAAACTAAGACCTTTTAAATTGGGGAGAGGGATTGACCAGTCCGTCCCAGAATGGCGAATAGCTGGCCGTCTAAGGCATTCCCTTCATTCAGGCTAGGGACTTGAACCTTAGGGCAGGTCAACACTATGGGGCAAAGTCGACCTAAGTTACACAACTCCAGATATGTGAATAACATAGCTGAAGTTGACATACCTTAGGTTGACTTATTGCGGTGTCTACACCGCGCTGGGTCGACGGGAGAAACTCTCCCGTTGACTTACCTTATGCTTCTCACTCCAGTGGTGTACCAGAGTCGATGGGAGAGCGATCAGCAGTCGATTTAGCAGGTCTTCACTAGACCCGCTAAATCAACCCCTGGTGGGTCAATCGCCATGTGTCGATCCCCCGATAAGTGGAGACAAGCCCTTAGACTCCTACATCCCAGGTGTGCTCTAGACACGTAGCTATTCTGGCAGTCTCTTGCTCTGGTTTTGATCAGAAATCCCATCCTGGACCTGAGAAACCTTTCTGGCAAAATTTCAGTCAAAATAGATGTGTTTCTGTGAAAATGTCCAGTTTCAGAAAACCAAGATTTTGTTAAAAAGTGCCTGACCAGCTTCAGTCAGCAGTAGATGAAGTCATGGTTCAGGGACAGCTGTTCACACCCAATTCCTGGCTGCCTAGAAAAGTGGTGACTGACTAGGAGAGAGACAGGGGCAAAAATCTAGGAACATACGTTACAGTGGACAAGACAGACAATTTCATCCGCACGTTACCACAATGTGCCAGAGGCAGGAGCAAGGTAAGGGGGAGAGTGTTCATAGGTAAAATTTTAATGAATGACTGGAGTAAGGATAAGTTATTGACCCACTTGAGAACTGTAACCAATTGTGGAGATCGCTACTTGGAGACAATGGATGATTCCTAAAGAGCCCCTTGGGAGCAGGGCTGGCCAGAAAACAAGAATCCCATTTCACACATTTTCACAGTTTTGGCCTTTGTTTTGTTTTGCACTGGGACAAGCAGAGCCCTTTGAAACCTTTCACCAAAACCAGAGCATGAGTGCGCATCACTAGAACAGCCCACTGGTTAGGGCACTCAGCTGTGATGGAGGAGGAAGTAGCTCAGGTCCCTGCTCTGCCTGATTCAGAGGAAGGACATGAAGGTGGGTCTCCCATACCCCAGGTAAGTGCCCTAACCACCTGGCTATTGGCTATTCTGAGATGGGCTGGTCTCTCTCTCTCTCTTGCTCCCTCCCTTCCAGGAAATTCTCAACCAGCTCTACTTGGGAGTGAGCATTGCCTGTACGCTGGTTGCCACACCCATGCATGCAACATCACCAGGGAAATATGACCAGGAAAATATCTGCTGGCATGGTCCAGTCAGCTGGCTCTGCCAAGATTATTACATCAGCTGTCACTCACCGTGAACACTCCAATGATGGAATCCGCTCGCACTGCCCTTGAGTTCAGCACCTAGCAAACAAACCCAAGACTTCAGTTCACCATTCTTGTGCTAGGAGGTAAAGCCCCCTTCTTCAACCCCACCCACCTGAGGGACAGCATGATGGATCTATTACCCATAATTCCCAGCTCTGAAGCACTGACATGAAGGGTCTGTAGGCCTGATTCTTCCATGCCTTGCACCCTGTCTCATCACTTACACCTGTGTAAAATTCTACAAAATCAGAATTCTCCACGCAGCTTGCATAGGAGAAATGACTGCATAAAGTGCAAAGCAGAGAAGAATTGGACTTCAAGTCTTGAAAGCTCTAAATGGCAACTAGGCTCTGTGAATATAAAGTCCATAGATTCATAAATCTAAAGGCCAGAAGGAACCATTGTGATCATTTGGTCCTGCATAACACAGGCCACCAGACTTCCCTGCATTAATTCCTTCTTTGAGTCCAATAGCTGTGGATGAACTAGAGCAGATGTTTTAGAAAAATATCCAATCTCGATTTAAAAATTGTTAGTGATGGAGAATCCATCATGACCTTTGATAAGTTGTTCCAATGGTTAATTACACTCAGGGGTAAAAATTTGCTCCTGTATTTGCCTGGCTTCAACTTTCATCTATTGGATTTTGTTATACCTTTGGCTGCTACACTGAAGAGCTCTCTATTCTCGAATTTCATTTCCTCATGCAGGAATTTATAGACTGTGATCAAGTCACCAGATGTGTCACACGCCCCTTAATCTACCCTTTCGATAAGCTAAATAGATTAAGGTCCTTGAGTAGGGTGACCAGATGGCCCGTTTTTATAGGGACAGTCCTGTTTTTTGGGACTTTTTCTTATATAAGTGCCTATTACCCCCCCACTCCCTGTCTCGTTTTTTCACAGTTGCTATCTGGTCACTCTATCCTTGAGTCTCTCACTATAAGGCATGTTTTCTACTCCTTAAACATTCTCATGGCTCTTCTCTGAACCTTCTCCAATTTATCAACATCTATTTTAAAATGCAGGCACAAAGCTGGACACAGTATTCTAGTATTGGTCTCACTAGTGGCCATACTGGAACGAGAGATTTTGAGCTGCTCTATTTTCCTAAGCACAGCACTGAAAATATTGCTTTGACACCATTAACTGAAAATAGGGGAAGAACTAAAAATTTTTTGAGTGACCAGGGAGATTGAAGTGTTCTCCTACTGGTTTTTGAATGTTATAATTCCTGATGTTAGATTTGTCCTGACATCCTGGAATTATAATGTTCAGATTAGAACACTTTAATCTCCCTGGTCACTCAATAACAGACTTAAAAGTGGCAATTCTTCAACAAAAAAAACTTCAAAAACAGTCTCCAATGAGAAACTGCAGAACTGGAATTAATTTGTAAACTGGTTTCAGAGTAGCAGCCGTGTTAGTCTGTATTCGCAAAAAGAAAAGGAGTACTTGTGGCACCTTAGAGTGCTGGTAATATCTGACCTTAAGTGATCACTCTCGTTACAGTGTGTATGGTAACACCCATTGTTTCATGTTCTCTATGTATATAAATCTCCCCACTGTATTTTCCACTGAATGCATCTGATGAAGTGAGCTGTAGCTCACGAAAGCTTATGCTCAAATAAATTTGTTAGTTTCTAAGGTGCCACAAGTACTCCTTTTCAATTTATAAACTGGACACCATCAAATTAGGCCTGAATAAAGACTGGGAGTGGCTGGGTCATTACAAAAACTAATTTCCCTCTGCTGATACTCATACCTTCTTGTCAACTGTTTGAAATGGGCCACCCTCATTACCACTACAAAAGTGATTTTTCCTCCCTTGGTATTCTACTGTTAATTGAATTGTCTCGTTAGGACTGACCCCCCACTTGGTAAGGCAACTCCCATCTTTTCATGTACTATGTATAAATATACCTACTACTGTATTTTCCACTCCATGTATCTGATGAAGTGGGTTCTAGCCCACCAAAGCTTATGCCCAAATGAATTTGTTAGTCTCTAAGGTGCCACAAGGATTCCTCATTGTTTTTGCTGATACAAACTAACACGGCTACCACTCTGAAACTTGTTAATCTATAATTGCTTTGACCTACTCCACCCTTGTACCAAGACTCAGGTTACACTGTCCCGTGATAGCCATGTATGGACCATGATTAATTCTTATGCAGTCAGAAGACACCACTGAGCATGCTCAGGGAATGCACAGTAATGGCCCATTAACACTGATTGACATCAAGATTGGTGCATCAGCAAACAGACTCAACATCCAACTGTTAGAAGAAAAGACTTAGAGGGCAGGGTGCTTCAAGGTTCTCCAGCGCCAGGAGAGCAAAAGTGGGGACTCGGGTCAACCAGGTAGAAGAGACGTGATGCGAGGTGTGTCCTGCCCTTCATCTGGCCTATACCTGGAGTAGCAGGGAGGGTCCTGCCAGTGAGCTGTGAGATGCAGGAAGCCAGCTCCAGAGGTAGAGGGGTTCTGGTCTCACTATTGTACCTGTATGTTTATGGTCTCGTCAAAGACCTGAGTAGGCGTCTCATGGAAGTTCCGGAAAAATATCTGAGGAAAATGAGGAGAGGTAAATTTAGCGCAGTCCCAAACCTGCCTGCGCTCTCTGGGGAGCTCAGGGTCCCACTCCCATGCAGCGAGGGGTTGCCAGGTTTGGCTGGACATATTCCTGGAGGTTCCATCACGGGACATAATCTTTAATGAAAGATTAACCTTTAATTCCTGGAGACTCCCGGAAAATCCTGGAGGGTTGGCACCCTACATGCACCACCAAGGAGTGCAGTCCAGACACTGCCCTGGGAAGGAAGACTGTAACTCACAGGAACGTCCGCATCCCTCCTCAATCACGCCTCCAACTCCTTCAATAACTGGTGCCCTGGGACCATCCTACATTGACTTTGGGATTGGCTCACAGACTAGAGAGCCCTCTCCAGCACAGGCTTGGTAAGTCCCCAAAAGCAGGTGTGGAACCACAGGATGCTCACCCACCTCATTAAAATAGGGGTTGTTCCCCATTTTGATTCTCGTCCTGTACACGTGGTCTCCAATGAAGACCTTCACCACGGGCTTGATGTTGTTTCCCTGGAGCTGACGGCCTTCAATGATCCTCACACGCACCTGCAGTGAGAAATACAGTGGTATGATTTAAAGGGTCCCAGGGCAGGGATGTTCTGTTAGCCCAGCTGGGCTCCACTGCTGGAACTGGTCCCAATGCCACCCTGACCTGAGGCACCATTGGAGGTGGGACGTGCCAATGACAAAGCAACCCCAGAATAATAATATCCATTTCTGTTATTTCCCAAGGCATCCGCTCCATCCAAGGTAGCAGGATGAAGCCCATGGATGAAGGAACATAGAGCTGGGATCCTCGTATCCTACGATGGAGAGGGAACTAATCCTGGTACACTAGGTCTATCGCTGTGGGGAAAGGACTGACTTGGCCATTGAGACCCATGTACTGACCACCTTTACTGCTGGGCCTGGGCTATATCGGGGGGGAATCTCTCTTTGACAGATCTCATCTTGGCATGGTTCGCAATACCTGGAAGTCCTGTTTTTTGTCTGCGAGTTCTCTTCTGGGATTTATTCGGCTGCTGATTCCTTCCCTCTGATGATCCTTTCCTGTAATACTCCGGATGGCTGTGGTGACCCCGCCGTGTGCCCCTGGGGATGGTCAGAAAGGGAATGGATTGGTCTGGGGTGGATGACTGGAAGAATCATCCTTTCCCACAGACCAAGTCAGAAGAAACATTCTCTGCTCCTTCTTTGGCAGTTTTGTCAAGGAAGGTGTCAGACATAGGAGCTTTAATTCCACTTGTTTGACACATTGTGCCTGTGATTGCAAAGTGTTCAGGGTCAAAGCAGTTAAGTGAGAATCTGTGACACAGACAACTGGACGTGAGGAGGCTAAAAGCATGTCCCATTATAAATGCCCCATTACATGCAGTGTGCATGATCTCCTGAATACACACGTATCACATTGTGCCAATGCGGGGGTGAGCTCTGATCTTCACAGGGATCAGTTGTGAGTCCTGCTGCACACCTGCACAGATGGGTAAGGGGTAAAAGGAGATCCCGTAAATCCCTGAGCAGGCTACCCACGTTGCTGGAGGCTGTGCAGGGGGTGAGGGGCTGCATGTGGGCTAGGCGGGGAGAAGACTGAATGAGTCTGGTCACTGCCCCTCACAATTCGTTGGTTCCAAGGCCAGAAGGGACCACTGTGATCATCTCATCTGACCTCCTGTATAACACAGGCCAGAGACCTGCCCCACAATAATCCCTAGCGCAGATCTGTTAGAAAACCACCAAGTCTTGATTTGAAAATTGCCAGTGATGGAAAATCCACCATGACCTTTGGTAAGTTTTTCCAATGGTGAATTTAATTACTATTGCTGTTAAAAATGTATGTCTTATTTCCAGTCTGAATTTGTCTAGCTCCAACTCCTAGCCATTGGACTGTGTTATGCCTTTCTCCACTAGACTGAAGAGCCCATTATAAAATATTTGTTCCCCATGTAGATACCGATAGACTGTGATAGCTCAGTGGTTTGAGCATTGGCCTGCTACACCCAGGGTTGTGAGCTCAACCCTTGAGGGATCTGGGGCAAAAATTGGGGATTGGTCCTGCTGTGAGCAGGGGGTGGGACTAGATACCTCCTGAGGTCCCTTCCGACCCTGATAGTCTATGATATGTCACCTCTTAACCTTCTTTTTGTTAAACGAAATAGATTGAGCTCCTTGCGTCTATCACTATAAGGCAGGTTTTCTAATCCTTAGATCATTCTTATGGCTTTTCTATGAATCCTCTCTAATTTATCAACATCTTTCCCGGATTGGGGACACCAGAACTGGACAAAGTGTTCCAGCAGTGGTCGCACCAGTGCCAAATACAGAGATAAAATAAGCTCTTGACTCCCTCTCAAGATTCTACTTGTTACGCGTCCGATGATCACATTAGCCATTTTGGCCATTTTCCAGGGACCTTATGCATAGCCCCCAGTTATTTTTAGTCACTGTTTCCCAGGATAGAGTCCCCCCCGTGCTGAAAGTATGGCCTACATTTTTTGTTTTATATTTAGCCATATTAAAACACATATTGTTTGCTTGTGCCCAGTTTACCAAGTGTATCCAGATCACTCTGTATCAGTGACCAGCCCTCTTCATTAGTTATCACTCCCCCAATTCCTGTGCCATCTGTTAACTTTATCAGGGATGATTTTATGTTTTCTCCCAGATCATTGATAAAAATGTTATATAGCGTAGGGCCAAGAACAGATCCCTGCAGAACCCCACTAGAAACACACTTGCTTGATGATGATTCCTTTTGTACAATTATATCTTGAGACCTATCAGTTAGCGAGCTTTATATCCATTTAATGTGTACCATGTTAATTTTATATCATTCTCATCATAAAGTTAGTTTGACAGGATCTATTTTCCATAAACCCATGTTGATTGGCACTAATTATATTACCCTCCTTGAATTCTTTATTAATTGAGTCCCATATCAGCTGCTCTATTACCTTGCCTAGGATCGATGTCATACTGACAGGTCCATAATTACCCAGGTCATCCCATTCACTGTTTTTAAAAATTGGCACAGTATTAGCCTTTCTCCAGACTTCTGGAACTTCCCCAGTATTGCAAGACTCATTGAAAAATCAAATTAACAGTCCAGTGAGCTCCTAAGACAGCTCTTTAAAAACTCTTGGATGCAAGTTATCCGGAGTTGCTGATTTAAAAATTTCTAATTTAGTCACTTCTGTTTAACATCCTCATGGCATACTAGTAGAATGGAAAGAGTATTATCATCACCATATGAAGAAATTACATCCCAAATATGTTTTTATTTGTCCCTAATGCACACCAGAAATATTTATTGAACACTTCTGCCTTTTCTGCTTTATTACTTATAATTGTACCATTTCCACTGAATAATGCACCAATACCATTGTCAGGATTCTTTTTGTTCCTAATATTCTTAAAAATCTCCTTTTTATTGTCCTTAACTCTTCTGGCCATAGATTTCTCCTTCTTTCCCTTTGCTTCCCTTTACAATTTTCTACAATTAATAGCTTGATTTATATTCATGACTATCAACTTCCCCTGTCTTCCATTTGTTATGTATATTTTTTTATTTTTCATATCCGCCTTCACTTCCCTGCTAAATCAGGTTGTTTTTTTTAAACTGGTATGGCTTTCTTTCCTGGTTGTGGGATTGTGGCTTTTGGGACATCTGTTACAGTGTTCTTAAACAATTTCCAATGATCTTTCATATTTTCCTAATTAAATTCTTCCTCCCAGATTATTTGGATCATAATTGTTTTCAGTTTTGTGAATTTGGCTCTTTTAAAGCACCAAGTCTATCTATCTATCTATCGATCTATCCTCTTCCTCCCCATCTATCTATCTATCTATCCCCATCCACCCCATCTATCTATCTATCTATCTATCTAATCTAATCTATCTATCTCACTTGTCAGGACTTTATTCTGTTTGCACATTATATAGATGATCAAATCATGATCCTCTCTACCAAAGCTACCATTAATTTTTAGTCCTGTAATAAGTTCCTCTTTATCTGTTAAGATGAGGTCTAATATAGATTTCCTCCATGTCGGATGCAGCACTTTTAGATTTAGGAAATTGCCATCTATAATATTCAGAAATTCCAGGGATGTTCTGGTACTGGCAGCATGAGACATTTAACAGGTATCACTCAAACTGAATTCCTGCCCACTGTGTCAGCCCATGTCCAAGTGTTGGTGCAGAGAGGGAAGCAAGCTATGTTAGCCAAAAGGCTGCTACTTCACTTCCCCATGGGAGCAAGGGGGAAGTAGGGACTAGACCGTGACTCCCGAAGTCACAGTGTGGCCCCAGCCCACAGAGATTAGAGTTGGCAAAGGACCTATCAGATCATCTTGCCCATCCTCTCCTGAGCCAGGTGGTGCTGTCCCATGTGCCCCATTCTCCAGGGCGTTGTCCAGTTCAGTTTTACATGACCTAAGTGATGGCGCCTCTACCACTTCTCTTAGGAGATGATTCCTCAGGGCACAGGGAGGAAATGGGCATCATAACGGTCTCGGGAACTGGTAGGAACAGTCACGTACTCATCATGGGGTGGGGATGTGTGAGATGAAGTCAGGTTGGGGGTACTTTTCCCCTCCCCCCCATGCTTTTCCCCCAAACTCAAGAAAACTCCCCTCACAAGAAACCAAGGCCAAGTTGGTTTGGAAAATATAAACAGGATAAACTACATTTACAGCACAGGACTGACACGCCAACAGATGCTCACTTACCTTCACCACTGGCTTTTTGTTTTCCTGACTCCCCTATTGCCTTGAGTCCTGGAGGGGTGTAGGAGGCACTTAAATTGATGGTACACTGAAATTCAGCAACAAATAGAATTAAAGCACCTCTATGGGTTTGAGAGTAGCAGCCGTGTTAGTCTGGATCCGCAAAAAGAACAGGAGTACTTGTGGCACCTTAGAGACTAACCAATTTATTTGAGCATAAGCTTTCGTGAGCTACAGCTTTGGGTGTAGGTGTAGTGACACTGTTCTGGGCCCAAGAGCAGAGGGTACCCTACCCAGAGTTCATTGCAGAGTTGCACACAAATACCATGCAGGCTCTGTTTGTTTCCAATACGCTAATGGCCCCAAACACTGCACATTACTCTAAGGGTGCAGGGGCTTTTCCTTTAGTGCAGAGGTCCCCAAACTGTGGGACGCACCCCCCCAGGGGGGCATGGAGGAATGAGCACAGGTCAGCCCCCATGAGGGGGCAGGGAAGGAGCGCTGCCAAGCCCCGCTCCTGGCCCTGGCCCCAGCTGCGGACCCTGCGCCTAGGGCTCCGCTCCTGGCCCCGTGCCTGGGGTCCTGGCTGCTGGCCCTGGGGCTCTGCTACCAAACCCACCCCTGCTCCCAGCTAGGACCCCAGCCTTGGCCCTCTTATCCCTGTCCACATCCCCTCCTCCTGGAGCCGCAGCCCTGCTGCAAGGTAAAAAGATTGGGGGCCATTGGGGTAACCTGTGTGTGTTGGTCTAATTCTCTAGGTGCCCATCCTTGCCCCCCAAATGCCCTGGGGCAGGGTAAGTGTGAGGAGGCTGGTCCTAGGGTCCCCATCCCTGTTACCATTACCCAGCATGCCCAGTGCTGTCCCGCCATCCTGCTGCCCAGCCTGCTCCACGGGACCTGCACAGCACTGCAAGAACTCACTCTTTCTCCCGCACCCCTGGCTCTCTGTCTCTCACGCTCACCCTCCCTCCAGGGGGAGACTGTCAGGGGATTTCCTGCGCTCCCCTCAGGAGGGAGAGACAGTCAGGGGATTGCCCGCACTCCCCTCAGGCCGGGGGACACAGTCAGGGGATCTCCCGCACTCCCCTCAGTCAGGGGGAGACAGTCAGGGGATTGCCCGCACTCCCCTCAGACAGGGGAGACTGTCAGGGGATTGCTCGCACTCCCTCAGGCAGGGGAGACAGTTGGGGGATCACCCGCACTCCCCTCAGTCCGGGAAGACAGTCAGGGGATCACTCACATTCCCTCAGGCAGAGTTGTCCTCCTCTCATTGTCCCAGCGATCGCATTAGTCAGTCTTTCATCCCCACAAGGTTCGCCCAATTACAAGGCTCAACACCGTTGGCAAGGTGAGCACACTGCAGTTTTCACCATCTCTCATCTACCCAGCAACAAGTGTGGCTCCCTTTCTCATCAGACTCATTAACCCAGGTTACAATCGTTAGACCCATTTTACAGATGGGGAAAACTCCAGCAGGAACCATCCCTCTACTGATGATCAATCCAGGAGAGACCCATCAGACCCTAACACTGTCTAGGAGGATGTGAGTATGACTGTAGCTATGTGCATGGATGTATCTAGGATTTGATATGCTGTGATATTCATAACTTTGCTGGTAACTTGAATAAAATTGATAAAATATATTAGACCTTGTTCTTGTGAGTGTCTGTGTTACTTTCCTTGGTCTTCATGTGTTCCTGTAAGCTATAGATCTGAAACAAGTGGCAGTGGTAACTCTATTGAACTTTCAGAGTGGGAGCCATGTTAGTCTGTATCAGAAAAAACAACGAGAAGTCCTTGTGGCACCTTAGAGACTAACAAATTTATTTGGGCACAAGACTTTCATGTGTTAGAACCCACTTCATCAGATGCATGGAGTGGAAAATACAGGAGCAGGTATCAATACATGAAAAGATGTAACTTGCCTTACCAAGTGTGAGGTCAGGCTAACGAGATAATTCAATTGACAGCAGGATACCAAGGGAGGAAAAATAACTTTTGAAGTGGTAATGAGAGTGGCCCATTTCAGACAGTTGACAAGAAGGTGTGAATAACAGTAGGAGAAAATTAGTATTGGGGAAAATTAAGTTTAGATTTTGTAGTGACCTAACCACTCCCAGTCTCTATTCAGGCCTAATCTGATGGCATCCACTTTGCAAATTAATTCCAGTTCTGCAGTTTCATGTTGGAGTCTTTGAGAGTAGCAGCCATGTTAGTCTGTATTCGCAAAAAGAAAAGGAGTACTTGTGGCACCTTAGAGACTAACAAATTTATTTGAGCATAAGCTTTCGTGAGCTACAGCTCACTTCTTGATAGCCTCTAAGGTGCCACAAGTACTCCTTTTCTTTTCATGTTGGAGTCTGTTTTTGAAGTTTTTTTTGTTGAAGAATTGCCACTTTTAGGTCTATTACTGAGTGACCAGAGAGATTGAAGTGTTCTCCTACTGGTTTTTGAATGTTATGATTCCTGATGTCAGATTTGTGTCCATTTATTCTTTTGCGTAGAGACTGTCCGGTTTGGCCAATGTACATGGCAGAGGTGCATTGCTGGCACATGATGGCATATATCACATTGGTAGATGTGCAGGTGAACAAGCCCTTGATGGTGTGGCTGATGTGGTTAGGTCCTATGATGGTGTCCCTTGAATAGATATGTGGACAGAGCTGGCACTGGGGTTTGTTGCAGGGTTTGGTTCCTGGGTTGGTGTTTCTGTTGTGTGGTGTGTGGTTGCTGGTGAGTATTTGCTTCAGGTTGGGGGGCTGTCTGCAAGCGAGGACTGGCCTGTCCCGCAAGGTCTGTGAGAGTGAGGGATCGTCCTTCAGGATAGGTTGTAGATCTTTGATGATGCGCTGGAGAGGTTTTAGTTGGGGGCTGTAGGTGATGGCTAGTGGCGTTCTGTTACTTTCTTTGTTGGGCCTGCCCTGTAGTAAGTGACTTCTCAGTACCCTTCTGGCTCTGTCAGTCTGCTCCTGTATTTTCCACTCCATGCATCTGATGACGTGGGTTCTAGCCCACGAAACCTTATGCCCAAATAAATTGGTTAGTCTCTAAGGTGCCACAAGGACTCCTCGTTGTTTCTATTGAACTTGAGAGTGTAGCCACCAGAGCCGAACTCACAGTGGTGCAAAACAACATCGCTAAATTCACGTTAAATAAAAATAGGCTACACTATTGTGATAATTAACCCTACAAATTTACCCTAATTTCAAATTCAACTGTAAAAAGTGAGAGTGAGTTTATAAGATCACAATTACTTATAAGAACAAACATCGCTGGGCAAAAGTAGGAAAGGGAGACAGACAGACTGAATTAGTCCCAACAAAGAGGCCTCCTGATATAACTCAAGGACTGTTTTAAGATCATGCCTGGTAACAAGAGAGATGGGTTATTCTGCCCACCCATCCCTTTGTGGGTCTGTCATGGGGTGTATGTACCCCATGCTAGCCCAGCAACCAAAGGATTAATATAGGCACTGCCGGCCACTGCTGATTGGCAGTCTCTCAGCAGCTGGGAAGCAGCGGAGCAGGGTGGCTACCAGAGGAGCGAGCAGGCTGCAGAAAGGAGCTCCTGCCAGCAAGCTACCAAAGACCCACCCAGAGACAACAGCTCAGAGATCCAGGGGAGGGGAGGAAGGAGCTCAGGGCATTGTCAAAGTTGAAGAATCCTGATCCTGCTGATCTAGCTTAAGGGCCCGAGGTGGACTGGTCAGGCCTGGGTTCCCCTACTCACCCCCTGATGGAATTGGGCGTGGAGAAAAGATAGGCCCCCAGTCACCGGGAATAGACTGTCAGTCCCACTAGGCTGTGAGCCCAGAGGCTGTGCCATGCTTGGCCAGAGGGGGCACTGTTACACTGATGCCCCGTCTCACAGGGTCCTTAAAAAAAGAGACTTTGGGGAGAAAAATTGGCTACTGGAGTGAGCTTATCATTATGGCTGCCACCCCACCCATCTCCTGGGACCCTGGGACGCCACCATCATGATGCCGAGCGATGTCCTAACCAGACCGGGCCAGAGAGAGGGACCCAGATGACATCATCACTCCACCGGCTCCAGCTGAATCCCAACCTGGGATGAAATGGGATCGGGCTAATCGCAGCTCCAGACAGCTCAACTAACTTCTTTTCCACTCAAGGACAGTTAATACCATCTTCGATGCTATCTAACAGACTGTCAAACACCGGGGAAGCGGGAGGTTTCCCTTCTGAAAACTCTCTCCAGCGAACGGGACCGGGAACAAGGGATGTAGTTCAAAGGAACACCTTACTTAATGTTTTGTATTTCAAAGGCTTTCACTGTTCCCTCTTCTTTTCTGTACCTTTAGTAAAAGGCTAAAATGTTGTTTCCTTGTGGGTTTGCCATGGTACAAAGCAGGCCGAGATCTCTGCACACCAAACCCCGGATGTTTTTGGACACTGTTTGACCTTGGACAATGACCGGGTTACGTTAGCACCTTTGGCTCATTTATTGCATCTAAATTAAGACAACAGGATGCCCCTTCTCTAAATCCTTCTTACTTACGCCTGTCGGTTGGTGGCCACTATCCAGGAGGGGCAGGTCCTTCAGGGTGAGTACGCTGCTTGGTTTTGCAGCAAGAGATGTTAGAAATACAGTAGCGGAGCCCAGATCCCTGGAGGATAGAAACACCTGCTTGTCAGTAGCACTAACATTCCCCCGGCCCCAATGCCAGGAAGGGAGTCTCACCTTGATGGACTCAGTGAGGGTCACAAGATGTGAGAAGGGCAGCCAGTGCTTTGCTTTGAAAGGATGGAGGAGCCCTGTGGCCCAGCAATTAATGCCATACAAAAGACTTGGTTAGATTCCTCAGTGCCGGACTCCCCTCTTTGCAGAGAGAGGGTCCTGGGCAGGGGCAGGGGCTGGTACATTCTGATTTTGAGAGGGTATTTGGGGGTACAGCAGAATTGTTACTGCTTGGAAATGACCATTTAGTCTTTGTCTTGCCCAGGAAAGGCAGCAAAGCTTAGGTCAGGGGTAGCTGGCATGTGTTAAATCCAAGCTACATGTGACCATATTCCTAGTTGAGACCAAGCTTTAGAAGAAGGAGCAACAAGAGAACCTCATCTGGTCTCCTTGGCTGGAAGGCAAATACTGTATTATGTGTGGGAGTGTGTGCGTGTGGATACGAAAGGCTGCAAAAGGATTAAGAAGGGCCCTCCCCCAAAGAGCCCAAGAGGCTCCGTCTTTACTTGCTGTTGGCAATTCACCTTTTTGTAGCCAAGTGACCCCACTCCTGGAGCTGTACGTCCACAAAGGAAGCGCTGTCCAGGGGCCGATCACCCAGGAACCACACCAGCGTCTGCAGGCGAAGCAGTACAATATACACTTCACTGTACACTGTGGGTCTGATCCTGATTTCACTGACACTGGAGTTACTCCCGATTTATACTGGAGTGACATCTGAATCGATCCCCGGAGAGGGGCAAGGAGACAAAGATGAACAGGTCTAGAATTGTTGCTCAGGTTAAACATATATAGCGCCCACGGCATTGCAACCAATGGGGGATACTCATGAGTTTGAAGAGGGAAGTCGGGGCTGGCGGTCAGGAAAACCCCAGGTGTTGTGAGAGGGCCTCCAAATCAGTTATGCTGCCCCTTGCAATTGCGTGATGAAAAACAGCTAGAAGACCAGCCCCTTGGGGGCTGTTGATTGGCCTCTGTTGCATATCTGCTCTCTCTGGGTCACTGGTTCCCTGTGGGCTCAATTTTTACCTCTTCTCTTACTAACCCATGTTGCTCAGTCGTCTGCTATTCTGGGTATGTCTACACTGCAAAGAAACACCAGCAGCAGTGAGTCTATAGACCCAGGCTCACCGGGCTCAGGCTACAGGGCTAAAAATAGCCAGGGACATGTTCCCACTCTGGCTGGAGCACGGGCTCTGAAACCCAGTGAAGGGGCAGGTCTCAGAGCCTGAGTGTCAATGTCTACACTACTATATGTAGCCCGAGCCCTGTGAGCTTGCATGTGTAGACTCAGGCTCCGTGACTCACTGCGGTGGGATTTTTTTTTTTTTTTTTTTTGCAGTGCAGATGCACAGTGGCCTGGAGGACTTAGACTCATAGACTTTAAGGCCAGAAGGGACCATTGTGATGATCTATTCTGACCTCCTGTGGGGGGAGGGATAGCTCAGTGGTTTGAGCATTGGCCTGCTAAACCCAGGGTTGTGAGTTCATAGAATCATAGAATATCAGGGTTGGAAGGGACCTCAGGAGGTATCTAGTCCAACCCCCTGCTCAATCCTTGAGGGGGCCATTTGGGATCTGGGACAAAAATTGGGGATTGGTCCTGCTTTGAGCAGGGGGTTGGACTAAATGACCTCCCGAGGTCTCTTCCAACCCTGATATTCTACAATTCTCCTGCACATTACAGGACACAGAACCTCACCCACCCGCTCCTGTAACAAACCCCTAACCTCTGGCTGAGTTACTGAAGTCCTCAAATCATAGTTTAAAAACCCCAAGCTACAGAGTATCCATCATTTACTCTAGTTCAAAACAGCAAGTGACCCGTGCCCCACGCTGCAAGGAAGGCGACCACCCCCACCGCGCCCTGGGTCTCTGCCAATCTGACCAGGGACAATTCCTTCCCGACCCCAAATATGGTGATAAGTTAGATCCTGAGCATGTGGGCTAGGCCCACCAGGCAGATACCTGGGAAATAATTCTCTGTAGTAGCTCAGAGCCCTCCTCATCTAGTGTCCCATCTCTGGCCATGGGAGATATTTGCTGCTAGCAGTCACAGATCGGCTACATGCCATTGTAGGCTGTCCCATCATACCATCCCCTCCATAAACTTCTCAAGCTCAGTCTTGAAGCCATTTAGGTTTTTGCCCCCCCACTGCTCCCCTTGGGAGGCTGTTCGAGAACTTCACTCCTCTGATGGTTAAAAACCCTTGTCTAATTTTGAGCCTAAACTTGACAAATGTGCTAGCAGCATGGAGTCTGCCAGGCTGAAACAGAGGCCTGAGGTGGCTGCACCCATGTATTCACACCCTACACACTAGTGTAATAATCCTTGTACAAGGCATGCTTGGAGGTATCACCTGAAAACTCATAATTTGCTGGTCAGTATCATCATGGTAAAATGCATATAGTAACATTATATGTAAAGTTATGAACATAAGCTGAAATCATGATTGAAGTATGTTTCCCAGATAAATCTGGAGAGTGGTTAAACCAAAGACAAAAGGGCAAGCTGACACGCCAGCCAGGTATCAGCAAAGCTAATGGGCCTTTACCTACCAAGTGGCCGGTCTTTGGCAAGGAAGGGGGGCAGGGACAAAGAGATCTGCATCTTAGCAAAGAAACAGCAGGAAGTCTCCTTCTTCCTGCAGACTGCCTGTCTCCTGGTTTTTAGCTGGAAATGCTTTTCAAAGAGGGACTAAAAACTATAAAAAGGAGGGGGCAAACACCCAAGTCACCCCCCTCTCTCTCCCTACCTATCTCATTCTCTGCACCTGAGAAAACAAAAGAAGCAGCCATTGGACCCTGGGGGAGGGGAACTGACATGAAGAGTTTGGTCAGTAATGCTGCTGGAAGCATGTGGTGAGAAACTTTGCTTTGGAACTAATATAGTTTGTTACATTAGACACTAGAAAGTGTTTTATCTGTATTTTTCTTGTAAGCCTTTCTGACTTTTATGCCTCATTGCTTGTACTCTCTTAAAATCTCACCCTTTGTAGTTAATATACTTGTTCTATTGTTTTATCTAATATAGTGTGTTTAAAGTGCCTAGATAACTCCATTGAGGGTGGCGAGTTGTGTGTATATTATTCCCTTGAAGGAATAATGGACTTAATAGATTTGGACTGTCCAGGAGAGGGGTGGGCAGTACAAGACATACATTTCTGGGGGAAAATCCAGGACTGGGGGTGTGCTCGGGTCACCCTGCAGTATAACCACGGCTGGTAAAAGACAAGAGGATAACCCAAGTGTGGCTGGCAGGCTGCAGTACACACAATCTGGGAGTGACTTGCATGCTGGTGGCTGTTTGAGAGCAGTCCACGTTGGAGGCTACAGCAGCAAGGCACTGCAGAGGCATCCCAAGTTACAGGACAGGGGTGACACAGCTGCTCATTGGTCTGGATTGTACCCTGGTAGGTCCCACCTATTCCAAGCTTTTCTTTGACCATCCTGTACTCGTAGTACATATTCATATATGGTTCAGTCATGGATTGCAAAGGTTTCAGGGACCTATATGATAAGGTCATGTTCTAGGACCCTGTAGAGAGCCGTAGGGCTGGTGGCAGGTGCTAGGAATAATTTCTGCTGACTCACCTGACAACCAGATGGGAGAAAGCTTGGGCTGAGTTTTCTGTTTTGTTATAAAAACCATAATACATGCAAACCCCAGGGAGATGGTAAATTCAGAGCAGTGTATATGTGTGCGCTTGCATGCACATGCTGTGTTAGGAGCAGAGTGGGAACACCACCTGCTTACAGGGTCTTACCTCATTCCAAGTAGGATTCTGTTCCTTCTGTATGACTCTTGTACTTCTTGTGACATCTAAGAGAAATTAGACATACCATGGATTCCCCCAGCTTGCAGCTCCATGGAAGTGGTGGTGTCTGAAAGTGTGTGTGAGGAAGGAACACAGCCCATGTTTACTGTGTTCTCTGGGTCAGGTCTCTTTTTCTTATGATATCCAGTGTTGACCCCAGCCTGCTTTTGCAGGGAACAATCTTGCACTGGGAGGGAGATGGACTGGATGAGTGAATTGGTCTTTTCCATCTCCAGGCTATTTCATAAATTCAGAGATTCCAAGGCCAGAATGGACCACTGTGCTCATCTAGTCTGACCACCTGGATACCACAAGCTAGAGCACAGCCCTGAAGGTCAAATGCCATACAGAAGTCTAAACTTCCAAAAGTTTCTAAGGGATATCGATGGCCAGTTGCCATTAATTTTAATGAAATCTCGGCATCCAAATCTCCCAGGGGGCTTTGAAATCTCAGCCTTCATGTCTATGAATCTACGCTTTCTTCTCTTGTTTTTGTTTTGACCTGCTCTGTGCTTTGGGCAGACCCCTTAAAAATGCTGCTCTGAGCCCCTTTAACTCCTGAAGGCACTCCCCTTGGGAAATCCTTGAGACACTCCTCTCCCCAGCCCATCACTACCCCAAAGTCTGTGGATCCTGTCACAGGGGTGAGATTGGCCCTTTCAGAGAGAGCAGGGCCAGTGCACTTGTGTCACATCAGCTGACCCAGATTCAACTTTAAAAGAGGACACCTGGATCTGGGGAAAGAGAGGCCAGGTGAGTGAGAACTCGGAGGCTGCCGGAGGGCTGTCAGGGTCCCCTGGGAGGGGAGGCAGTGAGCGCCTGAGAGGAACTGTTCTAAAAGGGGGCCTCCAGGGAGAAAAGCCCTGGGGGGTGGTGCTCTTGAAAGAGAGCACAGAAGCAGGAGTCAGGAGCTGCAGGACTTCCTGGGGAGGGGAGGCCATGAGAGTCTGAGAGGGAAAGGGGAGAAATCCCTTGGGAATTGTAGCCAGGGTGAGATTTTGTTTAAGTTTGGAAAATAAACCTGCCGAAAAGAGACGTGGGTGTGGCGGAGTCGTTACCAAGATGGGGAGAAGCCCTGCCTTGTTACAATCCCCAGCTGCACAGTTCATGCACGGAGGGGCTTCTTGTCTTGTCCTTCTATACTTAGTAGATTCATTTCCTCTGTGCCACTCAGCCAGGAAGAGGAGGAGGCCCTTAATGTCCAGAGACCACTTTGTGATCCTCAAACAAAATGCACCCGAGAAAGGCAGAGGAGGATCAGTTATCTCCTGGAAAATGCTAAACAAACTGCTGTTACCTCTGAAGCTGGCAGACACGTGTGAGTCGGGTGTGGTGAATTTTGCAGTTGGGATGTTAGCAGACAGAATGATGAGGTGTAGCATTTCTGCTCCCTTCTTCACGGCAAATGGCTTTATTCTGCAATGATGCAAGCCCTTCAGTCCTTTCTTATTTCCCCTTCACTCTGCCCCATCCCTGTTTTTGTCCCGCTGGGGGGCTGTTAGTAGTAATAGCTCCTGTGTTTACAGCTTACCTCCTAATGCCACTCGGTGGTTTTGTCTCAGAAGTCCTGTCTGGATGGAATGCGATTTCCGTTTCCAGGAAGTAGATCAGAACAAGGAGTGACATCATATAGAGGAAAGGGTCAAATAGCGCATCCAGGAAGTGATGCCATAATAGGAAGGAAAGAGGCTTCCATTCATAGACCAGCTATGTTCAGCTGTTTAATCATGTGGTATGGTTTTTGAGATAAAACCTGACGTGCTGACCACTTTGGGTATTGGTAATACCTGGACACTTTCTGGAATCTTGAACAAATTCCCACTCTGGTACCTGCATTCAGCCTGCCGTTTCAATTGGATGCAATGCTTTTTTCACTGTCTGACCTAAGACGTTCTGTAGTGTTGATATGAGTTTTTAAACAATGGCCAAGCTACTCTCCAGAGTTGGCTACATTTAATTGGTGGGCAAATAAACCATAAGCACCCTCTTTCTTAAAATGAAGCTTTGCTCTGTATTTTGAGTCACTTATAACATTTTGAAGACTTGATATAATAATAAGTAATCATTTTCAGACAATGTCCTTTCCTTCCCTGAAAATGTACCTAGTTACCAAGGGTGTGAGGCTTAACTAATGTTCAAGTGCTTTGAGATTCCTGGAGATAGAGAACAGCAATTAGTCAACAGAAGATCTAATTATTTATTACTGCTTATTTCAGCAGCTTGTGGAAACTTCCTAAGCAGAGTTATAGGCTGCTGGGGATCCATGCAAACCCTGAGGGAGAAATTCTGCCACCTTGAAGTGGAGGGGTATTTTGCCACTGACTTCAATAAGGTCTGGGTTTTCAGCCTGACCATCTAAGTTCCACTGTTTCTCCGTATCATGGGACATGTCTTGCTTCAGGTAGCCAGTTATGTGGCTGAAACAAGATATGTGCTGGTATTTAAGAGCATAAGAATGGCCATACTTGGTCAGACCAAAGGTCCATCTATCTCAGTGTCCTGTCTACCAACAGTGGCCAATGCCAGGTGCTTCAGAGGGAATGAACAGAACAGGTAATCGTCACGTGATCCATTCTCTGTCGCTCATTCCCAGCTTCTGGCAAACAGAGACTCGGGACACCATCCCTGCTCATCCTGGCTAATAGCCATTGATAGACCTGTCCTCCATGAATGTAACTAATTCTTTTTTGAACCCTGTTATAGTCTTGGCCTTCACAACCTCCTCTGGCAAACAGTTCCATGGGTTGACTGTGTGTTGTGTGGGAAAAATACTTCCTTTTGTTTGTTATAAGCCTTCTGCCTATTAATCTCATTTGGTAACCCTTAGTTCTTGTGTTATGAGGAGTAAATAACACTTCCTTATTTACTTTTTCCACACCAATCATGATTTTATAGACCTCTATCATATCCCCCCTTAGTCGCCTCTTTTCCAAGATGAAAAGTCCCAGTCTTATTAATCTTTCCTCATACGGAAGCTGTTCTATACCCCCAAACATTTTTGTTGCCCTTTTTTGAACCTTTTCCATTCCAATACATTTTTTTTGAGATGGGGCGACCACATCTGCACACAGTATTCCAGATGTGGGCGTAGCATGGATTTATAGAGAGGCAACATGATATTTTCTGTCTTCTTATCTATCCCTTTCTTAATGATTCCCAACATTCTGTTTGCTTTTTTGACTGTCGCTGCACATTGAGTGGATGTTTTCAGAGAACTGTCCACAATGACTCCAAGATCATAGAATCATAGAATATTAGGTTTGGAAGGGACATCAGGAGGTCATCTAGTCCAACCCCCTGCTCAAAGCAGGACCAATCCCCAACTAAATCATCCCAGCCAGGGCTTTGTCAAGCCTGACCTTAAAAATATCTAAGGAAGGAGATTCCACCACCTCCCTAGGTAATGCATTCCAGTGTTTCACCACCCTCCTAGTGAACCCCCTCTTTGGAACCCCCTTTCAGGTAGCTGAAAATCTCCTTCTTGAAGATCTCCTTCTTGAGTGGTAACAGCTAATTTAGACCCCATCATTTTATATGTATAGCTGGGATTGTGTTTTCCAATGTGCGTTACTTTGCATTTATCAACATTGAATCTCATCTGCCATTATGTTTCCCAGTCATCCAGTTTTGTGAGATCACTTTTGTAGCTCTTCGCAGTCTGCTTTGGACTTAACTGTCTTGAGTAGTTTCGTATCATCTGCAAATTTTGCCATCTCACTGTTTACTCCTTTTTCCAGATCATCTGTGAATATGTTGAATAGGACTGGTCCCTTTACAGACGCCTGGGGGACACCATTATTTACCTCTCTCCATTCTGAAAACTGACCATTTATTCCTAATCTTTGTTTCCTAACTTTTAACAAGTTCCTGATCCATGAGAGGACCTTCCCTCTTATCCCATGACAGCTTACTTTGCTTAAGAGCCCTTGGTGAGGGACCTTGTCAAAGGCTTTCTAAAAATCTAAGTACACCATATCCACTGGATCCCCCTTGTCCACATGCTTGTTGACCCTCTCAAAGAATTCAAGTGAATTGGTGAGGCATGATTTCCCTTTACAAAAACCACGTTGATTCTTCCCCAACAAATTGTGTTCATCTGTGTGTCTGACAATTCTGTTCTTTACTATAGTTTCAATGAGTTTGCCCATTACTGAAGTCAGGCTTACCGGCCTATAGTTGCCGGGATCACCTCTGGAGCCCTTTTTGAAAAATTGGCATCACATTAGCTGCCCTCCAGTCATTTGGTACAGAAGTTGATTTAAATGATAGGCTACAGACTACAGTTAGTAGTTCTGCAATTTCACATCTGAGTTCCTTCAGAACTCTTGGGTGATACCATCTAGTCCTGGTGACTTATTACTGTTTAGTTTATCAATTTGTTCCAGAACTTCCTGTACTGACACCTCAATCTGGGACAATTCCTCAGATTTGTCACCTAAAAAGTATGTCTCAGGTGTGGGAATCTCCCTCACATCCTCAGCCGTGAAAACCGATGCAAAGTATTCATTTTGTTCCTCCGCAATGGCCTTATCGTCCTTGAGTGCTCCTTTAGCACCTCGATCGTCCAGGGGCTCCACGGGTCGTTTAGCAGCTTCCTGCTTCTGATGGACTTACTTTTTTTTTTTTTTTGCTATTACTTTTTGAGTCTTTGGTTAGCTGGTCTTCACATTCTTTTTTGGCCTTCCAAATTATATTTTTACACTTCATTTGGCAGAGTTTATGCTCCTTTCTATTTTCCTCACTAGGATTTAACGTCCACTGTTTAAAGCATGCCGTTTTCCCTCTCACTGCTTCTTCTACTCTGTTGTTCAGCCGCGGTGGCTCTTTGTTGGTTCTCTTGCCGTGTTTTTTCGTTTGGGGCGTACATTTAAGTTGTTCCTCTAGTATGGTTAAAAAGTTTCCACGCAGCTCGCAGGGATTTCACTTCTGGCACTTTACCTTTTAATGTCTGTTTAACTAACCTCCTCATTTGAGTGTAGTCCCCCTTTCTGAAATCAAATGCTACCGTGTTGGGCTGCTGTGGGGTTTTCCCCACCACAGGGATGTTAAATTTAATTATATTATGGTCACTATTACCAAGCGGTCCAGCTATATTTATCTCTTGGACCAGATCCTGTGCTCCCCTTAGGACTAAATCAAGAATTGCCTCTCCTCTGGTGGGTTCCAGGACCAGCTGCTCCAAGAAGCAGCCATTTAAGGTGTCAAGAAACTTTCTCTCTGCATCCCGTCCTGAGGTGACATGTACCCAGTCAATATGGGGATAGTTGAAATCCCCCATTATTAATTATTATTATTATTATTTAGTTTTTTATTTTAATAGCCTCTCTAATCTCCCTGGGCATTTCACCACCACTATCCTAAGGGATGTCTCTGTCCGAACCACGTGCTCCTCTGCACCTGTCGGCTTTCCTCCAGCCCTCAGTTTAAAAACTGCTCCAGGACCTTTTTAATGTTAAGTGCTAGCAATCTGGTTCCATTTTGGTCTAGGTGTAGCCCATCCTTCCTGTATAGGCTCCCCCTTTTCCCAAAAGTTTCCCCAGTTCCTAATAAATCTAAAAAGAAAAGGAGGACTTGTGGCACCTTAGAGACTAACCAATTTATTTGAGCATAAGCTTTCGTGAGCTACAGCTCACTTCATCTTTATGCATCCGATGAAGTGAGCTGTAGCTCACGAAAGCTTATGCTCAAATAAATTGGTTAGTCTCTAAGGTGCCACAAGTTCTCCTTTTCTTTTTGCGAATACAGACTAACATGGCTGCTACTCTGAAACCTGTCATTATGCAAGGTAATAAATCTAAACTCCTCCTCCTGACACCATCTTCTCATCCACGCATTGAGACCCTGCAGTTTGCCTGTCTAACTGGCCCTGCGTGTGGAGCTGGGGGCATCTCGGAGAATGCTACCACAGAGGGCCTGAACTTCAATCTCTTACCTGGCAGCCTAAATTTGGCCTCCAGGACCTCTCTCCTACCTTTCCCTATGTCATTGGTACATACATGTACCACAACCACCGGCTCCTCCCCAGCACTACACAAAAGTCTATTTAGCTGTCTCGAGAGATCCGCAAACTTCACACAAAGCAGGGAAGTCACCATGCGGTTCTCCCAGTCATCGCAAACCCAGCTATCTATGTTTCTAATGACCGAATCCCCATAACTATTACCTGTCTCTTCCTAATAACTAGAGTTCCCTCCCCTGCAGAGGCATCCTTAGTGCGAAAGGATACCACGATATCATCTGGAAGGAGGGTACAAAGATTGTTTCCCTCTGCTCCAGTTGGATGTTCTCCTTCTCTGAGACTTTCATTCTCCTCAACAGCACAGAGGCTGTCAGATCGGGGGTGGGACCGTTCTATTGTGTCCTGGAAAGCCTCATCTATGTACCTCTCTGTCTCCCTTAGCCCCTCCAGTTCAGCCACTCTGGTCTCCAAAGCCCGTACACGGTCTCTGAGGGCCAGGAGCTCCTTGCACCGAATGCACACATACGCCACTTGCCCATAAGGCAGGTAATCATACATGCTGCATTGGGTGCAATAAACTGGATAGGCCCCACTCTCTCGCTGGACTTCTGCCTGGATTCTCTTTGGACTCGTGAAGCTCTTTCCTTTGTTGTTGTGTTTTTATAAGGGGATGTTTTGGGTCTTAAGTTTAAAGAATTTCAAATGTATGTAGCCCCTCACAACTCGTTTGCAAAACTTCCTTGTTCACTAGCTTCTCTGGTCGCTAGTGGGCTTTTTAAAGCCCTGGTCTTCCTGAGTAGCCCTGCCCCCTGGCTAAGGGTTGATGGGTGCTAAAGGGCTTAGGGATCAAAGCCCCATTAAGAAGCTCTCAGCCTTGCCTAGCATGCTGCTAGGCTCAGCACACCCCAAACTAAGAGACCACAGGGTATATTTCAGTCAAGCAGCAAGTACACCACAAACACACACACTACTGAGAACAAACTTACCCCCAGAGTCCCGTAATCACTCCTCCTTCACCTGGAGAACTCCCTCCCCAAACTCCCCTGTTAGCCGCTCCTGGTCGCTAGCGCCAATCAGACTGGAAAACGGATACCCTAGGATGCCCAGAAGATGCTGTGTTATTTCAATCCCATAACTGAGTCCCTGGCTCACTAAAAAAATCGGTGAGAACCATGAGCACAGACACTAGACCCCCGTCAGGCTGATGATGGCGGTGGGGCAAGCAGCTTAGACCCACGGTTCAAAAAAGGCCTCCAGCGGTATTGCCCGAAAAATGCTGGGGCAGGGGAGCTATGGTCTTGTGGTAGGTGCCATGGCTCATTGGGGGGCCCTGTGTCTGGGCAGTGGGCACCATGGGGGGGGCCCTGTGTCTGGGCAATGGGCACCATGGCTCGGGGGGCACTATGGCTCGGGGGGGGGCTGTGTCTGGGCAATGGGCACCATGGCTCGGGGGGGCCACCCCGGCGCGGGTGTCTCCGGCCTGCTGCCCTCGCCCGCGGCTCCCCAAGCGCTGCCCCTGGGCCCCCCCGCCGTGCCTGGCGGCGAGCCGGCCAGCTCCGCTCCGGGCGGGTCGCGGCCCACCCGCCGGGTTGTCTCAGCGCCGCCGGCTCCGCTCCGGAATCCCGGCAGCCGGGTCTTGTGGGAGCGGAGCGGAGCATGCGCAGTGCGCCGGGGCGGCCGGGGCTGCGGCGAGGCCTAGTGCAAACGCCGAGCGCCGGAGGCGCGGATCCGCCCCGCGCGGTGAGTCCCGCCCCGCCCCCCCCCGCGCCCCCCACTGCCCCCAGCGCCCCCCCCCCTAGTCCCCCCCCCCGCTACCCGCCATTGCCCCCCCGTGCCGCCAGCTCCCCGCCCTGCCCCCCAGACCTCCCACTGCCTCCCCGCGCCCCCCATTGCCCTCCACTACCCCCAGCGCCCCACCTAGTCCCCCCTGCTACCCGCCATTACCCCCCAGCTCCCCGCCCTGCCCCCCAGACCTCCCACTGCCCCCCAGCCCCCACCTAGTTCCCCCTGCTACCTGCCATTGCCCCCCCGCGACCCGCAGTTCCCCACCCAGCCCCGAGGGAGGCTGGCTGGCTGGGTGGGTGTTGCAGCAGGAGGTCAGGCTGTGGGGGGCATTAAGAGGGATTTGGGAGGGGGTGGTGCCAGATGCTCTGCCAGCGGGAATCTGAAGGGCAGAGGGCATTGGGTTGTTTGGCTGGGGGTGTTATGGGGTTGGAGCTGGATGCCGTAACGTGCCACAGAGGTGTCTGTCTCCCGGGGTCTGGTGGGGGGAGGCTGCTCTGTCTGGGCTCTGCCTTGTCATCTGTGTTGGGGACGGGGCAATACAGCAAGGGCCATTTCCCCACAGTGTGTTTACCTCCTTCTCCCATGTTGCCCCAGCGCAGGGTGGACAGGATGAGGAGCCGTAAGAAGCATTTACATTGGCGCTAGAAGCGGGGGCGCCCCAGAAGACATGTCGTACCGAGGCAGCGAGCGGGACTTCCAGACTTCAGCCAGGAGGATGGGAACCTCGTTGCTCTTCCAGCTCTCTGTCCATGAGAGAGAGCTGGACCTGGTCTTCTTGGACCACAGCTATGCCAAGCCATGGAGTGCCCACCCCGATGCTAGCAGTGCCCAGCCTACTCGGATGCTCTTTGTCACCCCCAGGAGGCACCAAGACAGCACCATGTGAGCATAGTCTTTTCTGGTGCTACTGAGTTGATTGGCTTTGGGTTCACGCGTACCTTGTATATTCCTTTCCTGTGCTCTGATGGTTCACTCCTTGCTTTCTGTGTCTGTTTACAAGGTGCTTTTTATCACATTAGGTAACACATGTTGAAACCCCAGTCTAAGAACATAAGAATGGCCAGACTGGGTCAAACCAAAGGTCCATCTAGCCCAGTATCCTGTCTTCCAACAGTGGCCAGTGCCATGTGCCCCAGATGGAACGAACAGAACAGGGAATCATCAAGTGATCCATCCCCTGTCGCCCATTCCCAGCTTCTGGCAAACAGAGGCTCGGGACACCATCCCTGCCCGACCAGATCTACGTGCAGTATTCCAGATGTGGGTGTAGCATGGATTTATAGAGAGGCAATATGACATTTTCTGTTTTATTATCTATCCCTTTCTTAAAGATTCCCAACAGTCTGTTCGCTTTTTTGACTGCCACTTCACATTATTCCAAGATCTCTTTTTTGAGTCATAAGAGCTAATTTAGACCCCATCATTTGGTACGTAGAGTTGGGATTATGCTTTCCAATGTGTATTACTTTGCATTTATCAACACTGAATTTCATCTGACAATTGTCTAGACAGGACAATTTGTATTTGAACATGTTAGCTGTAGAAGGTCTCCCCTAGAGGGCAACCTGTGCTGTCTAGTGTAGATTTTTTTAAACATTAACACATGCTAACTGAGCTGGGTGGGAGGTTTTCAATTAAATGTTTGTCAGAAAATGCTGATTTTTCTAAACTGAAGCTGTTGCAGTTGAATTTCCCCTTTTGAAAAATGTTTGAAAAAAATGTTTTGGAATGATCAGCATGTTCCCTTTTGACTTTTTTAAAAAATGAAATATTCAGTTTTTCAGTTCAAAACAAAAAGTCACTTTGGAATTTAATTCAGTAAAAAAACAAACTAAAAAAACTAAAAAGGTTGAAATAGAAATGAAACAGTTCAAAATTATGCATATATTCTGAGGCCAGACAGATCATCTGGTTTAACCTTCTGTATAACAGAGGACAGAGAACTTTCTCAAAGTAATTCCTGGAGCTGATATTTTAGAAAAACATCCAATCTTGATTTTAATATGGTTGGTGGTGGAGAATCCACCACGATCTTTGGCAAATTGTTCTATGGTCAATTACTCTCGTTTTTGTGTGTGTGTTTGTGAATAATGTCTTATTTTCAGTCCAAAATTATCTAGTTTCAGCTTCTAGCCATCGGATTGTGTTGGACCTTTCTCTGCTAGATCAGTGATTTTCAATCTTTTTTCATTTGTGGGCCCCTAAAAAATTTTGAATGAAGATGTGGACCCATTTGGAAATCTTAGACATAGTCTGCGGGCCCCCAGGTGTCTGTGGACCACAGGTTGAAAACAGTTCAGTGGTAACAACCTTTTGCAGACCCCTTAAACATATTCTGCGGCCCCTCAGGGGTCCGCGGACCACAGGTTGAAAACAACTGTGCTACACTGATGAATCCATTATCACATATTTATTCCCCATGTAGGTACTTGTAGACCAGTGGTTCTCAAATTTTTGTACTGGTGACCCCTTTCACACAGCAGGTCTCTGAGTGCGACCCCCCCACCCCCTATAAATTAAAAACACATTTTTTATATTTAATACTGTTATAAATGGTGGAGGTGAAGCGGGGTTTGGGGGTGGAGGCTGACAGCTCACAACCCCCACGTAATAACCTTGTGACCCCCTGAGAGGTCATGACCCCCAGTTTGAGAACCCGTTATAGACTGTAATTAAGTCACCCTTTAATCTTCTCTTTGTTATACTAAACAGGATGAGCTCCTTGATGTCTCACTGTAAGGCAGGTTTTCTAATCCTTTAATCATTCTCATGACGCTTCTCTGAGCCCTCTCCAATTTATCAACACCCTTCTTGAACTGTGGGCGGCAGAACTTGTCAAAGTATTCCAGCAGTGGTCGCACCAGTGCCAAATTGAAGTGAAATTACCTCTCTACTTTTTCTCCAGACACTGAAATTAAATGTTTGAATTGACTTGAGCTGAAACTTTTTTGCATTTTCAAGTCACGTAAATTTTCAAGATTTTGACTTTTCACCTTTTCAGGGAGTGGGGAGGTTGGATGGGGGTGGGGTCCCGGGGGGGGGAGGGGGCGGTCAGGGGACAAGGAGGTGGGGGGGTTGGATGGGTTGGGGGCAGTCAGGGGCGGATAGGGGGTGGGGGCCAGGCTATTTGGGGAGGCACAGCCTTCCCTACCCGGCCCTCCGTACAGTTTTGCAACCCCAATGTGGCCCTCGGGCCAAAAAGTTTACCCACCTCTGTGCTAAAGGAGCACTCAAGAAAGACAAGGGCATTGCAAACACATTAAATGAATTCTTTGCATGGGTCTTCACTGCAGAGGATATGAGGGAGATTCCCACACTGGAGCCATTCTTTTTAGGTGACAAATTTGAGGAACTGTTCCAGATTGAGCTGTCAGTAGAACAAACTGATGAATTAAATAGTAAGAAGTCACCAGGACCAGGTGCTATTCACCCAAGAATTCTGAAGGCACTCAGATATGAAATTGCAGAACTATTTTTTGAATGTAACCTCACGCTTAAATCAGCCTCTGTACCAGATGACTGGAGGACAGCTAATGTAATCCCGATTATTAAAAGAGGCCCCAGACACAATCCTGGCAGTTACAGGCCGGAAAGTCTAACTTCAACAGCAGGCAAACTGGTTGAAACTTTAGTAAAGAACAGAGTTATCAGACATGTTCATGAAACAGTATGTTGGGGAAAAGACAACACAGCTTTTGAAAAGGGAGATCATGCATCACCGATCTTTGAATATTTTGTGGGGGTCAGTAGGCATACGGACAAAGGTGATTCACCTGATTTGGTATACTTGAATTTTCAGAAAGCTGTTAGCAAGGTCCCACACCAAAGGCTCTTAAGCAAAGTAAGCAGTCAAGGGGTAAAAGGGAAGGTCCTTTTCTGGATCAGTAACTGGCTAAAAGATAGGAAAACAAAGAGTAGGAATAAATGGTCACTTTTCACAATGGAGAGTGGTAAATAGCAGTGTCACCCAAGGATCTGTACTGGGACAAGTGCTGTGCAGCATATTCATAAATGATCGGAAAAAAGGGTTAAACAGTGATGTGGCAAAGATTGCAGACAATACAAAATGATCCAATATCGTTAAGTCCAAAACTGACTGTGAAGAATTACAAAGGGATCTCACAAAACTTGGTGACTGAGCTACAAAATGGTAGATGAAATGCAGTGTTGATAAGGGCAAAATAATGCACACTAAAAAAATAATCCCAACTATATCTACAAAATGATGGGGTCTAAATTAGCTGTACCACTCGAGAGAGATCTTGGGGTCATTGTGGATAGTTCTCTGAAACCATCCAGTCAATGTGCATCGGCAGTCAAAAAAGCTAACAATGTTTGGAACCATTAGGAAAGGTAGAGATAATAAGACAGAAAATATCATGCCACTAGAGAAATCCATTGTACGTCCACACCTTGAATACTGGGTGGAGTTCTGGTTGCCCCATTTCAAAGAAGATAGATTAGTATTGGCAAAAGTACAGAAAAGGGGAACAAAAATGATTAGGGGTATGGAACAGCTTCCATATGAGGAGAGATTCAAAAGACTGGGATGGTTCATCTTAGAAAAGAGATGACAAAGGGGGGAGGGGATACAATAGAGGTCTATAAAATCATGAAATGTGTGGAGAAAGTGAATAGAGAAGTGTTTATACTTTCTCGTAACACAAAAACTAGAGGTCATCTAATGAAATCAATAGACGAGGTTTAAAACAAACAAAAGGAAGTACTTCTTCACACAACGCACAGTTCACCTGCGGAGCTCATTGCCAGGGGATTCTGTGAAAGCCAAAAATGTATCTGAATCCGAAAAAGAATTAGATTAGTTTGTGAAGGTTAGGTCCATTAATGACTATTAGCCAAGATAGTCAGGGATGCAATCCTATGCTCTGGGTGTTCCTAAACTCCTGACTGCCAGAAGCTGGGAATGGATGACAGGGGATGGGTCCTTCGATAAATTGCCCTGTTCCGTTCGTTCCCTTTGAACGATTTGGCACTGGCTGCCATCGGAAGAGAGGATATTGGATTAGGTGGACCTTTGGTCTGATCCAGTATACCAGTACTTATGTTCTTAAACTGTATTTGACCCATGTTACCAAACTGCTACCACCTCGGGCCATTGAAGGCCCCAGTGGGGCTAGGAAATCTCCAAGCATGGACCACTGCGTGTATGGCGTCCCACTGAGTTCACTGGAACATCATGCAGACGCACAGGTGTGTGCTACAGGATCTGTGCCTATGACTGGAGTGGGTTGGGAGACATGGTTAAAACCTGATTCAGGGCTCATCAGCACTACAGGCTGCAAGTAACCTTGTCAGGAGACAACCATGTTGTTAGATGACATTTCATAGTATTACCAGGATAGCTCAGTGGTTTGAGCATTGGCCTGCTAAACCCAGGGTTGTGAGTTCAATCCTTGAGGGGGCCATTTAGGGATCTGGGGCAAAAATTGGGGACTGGTCCTGCTTTGAGCAGGGGGTCGGACTAGATGACCTACTGAGGTCCCTTCCAACCCTGATATTCTATGATTCTGTAGCGTAGCCTGGCCCCAAGACAGAGTGGTGCAGAACACTGTTACAAATACAATGGAAAACAGCGCGATTCCACCTTCTGCTCCAGTGACAGCAGCTTCAAAGGCTGTCTCTCAGTCATGGTCCGATATCTGAGGATGAAATAAGCTTGAAGGAGCCTTGTGCTTTCAGACAGGTGGCACAGGTGTGCTGTCTCAGTTCCATCTTGGCAGGCAGGTACCTGTAACCCGCTGCAGGTTGTTTCCAGTTCCTGTTTTGTGTTGAGAAACCAGCTGCTCTGAGGCTGCTGTGATACGGCAGGGTCCTGTTCTCTGAAATCCCAGCTCTCCTTTCAGTGAGGTGGATGTCCCCATCGACGTGGAGACTGTCACACCCACACCTGTCCCGCTCTACGACAACCAGAAAGCGCGCAGTGTGATGAACGAGTGTGAGCGCCACGTCATCTTTGCCCGTACGGATGCCGATGCCCCTCCTCCGCCCGATGACTGGGAGGAACACATGAACAGGTCACGTGGCTGGGATGCTGTGGGGGGTTTCTGTGCGGCAGTGCTTACCGAGAGGCTGTTAGCTGGGAAGAGGAACAAAATAAGCAACTTGGAAATGGTAGTACGTAGAGACAGTGATCTAGTGGTCCTAGCGGAAGATTGGGATTCAGGAATCCTCTTGTTGGTTGTATTACGCTAGCATAGAGAGCCTGAGCCGAGATTGGGACTCCATAGTGCCAGGCACTGTGCATACAGATAAGAAAGGGTCCCTACCCCAAGGAGTCTGCGGTCAATACAAAGGGTGTGGGGGGGGGAAACTGAGGCAGAGGTGAAATGACTTGCCCAGGTTCCCATAGCAGGTCAGTGGCAGAGCTAGGAAGAGTCTCCTGACTCTGTCCATGCCCTAGCCACTAGTCCATGCTGTCTCTGGGTTCTGTGTTTGCCTGGGAGAATTAATGTTTGTAGAGTGTTTTGAAGTCCTGATGCAAAAAAAGCTATAAAAGGACAAAGTGTTATTAATTTGCCGACATTAAGCTGACTTGCATTCTCATGTAAAACCAATGACTGATCTGTAATGTTGTCTTGTGCGATACAAGATGGGTAGATCACAGACGTAGGGTTAGTTTATTCTGTAATGTGCATTGGACAGCAGGCCTTTTCTTGCTTTTGCATTGGGATTGTATATATGCAGTGTTTGGCAGTGAGTGTTTTGCAGGATGAGGGCCTTGGTTTGGTTTTTCTATTTGTTTTAATGTGTCTAGACATGTACTGTTCCACTTTAGGTGACTTTTCACATCCTTCTGGGCTTTATTTTTTCTTTAGTATTCTTCTTATGTTCAGATTTCTAGAAATACATTTCCCAGAATTCCCAGTAATTTGAGACTTTAGTTCCTTTATAAACTGTGGAACTTTCACTTATTTCATTGCACAGGTATTCAAAGGAATGTGTAATCCAGCTGTTAATTTTACAATGACATATGAGCCGCTGAAGTCAACATCTGAAGATAGGCTGCAGTTGCTCATAGTCTAGCCACTTCCTGGGGCTTTAGTTACCAGTCTAAATAAATGGATTTTCTGTCCTTTTCCCCCACTATGACCCCTGTTAATTCTTGTGGCTTTCTAAATGTAATGTATCATGTTTGCCCTGAATTTTGCACACAAGTACAACTGGATCAGATGCTGCTTGTTTTTCACTTGCATGAGAGTTCACATTGGTCCAAGCTCCCTTCCCTTTTTTCCTCAGTCAGTCTTCAATCAAGCAAAATATTCCTAGGAAGAGCTTTCAGTTGCCTCTCTATATGTGCTAGCCATCAGTCTCCTTTACAGAGGCCTTTCTCTTCAGAACTTATGAAGACTGTCTGTAGTCTGAAGCAGACACTCTTCTGTTCTGTGTAAGATACTGTACATCAGTTTTGCATCTGCATGTGTAATTTGGATTGAAGCCTGGAGCTAGTAACTGTGTTTCTTCTTAAAACATTGTTTGAAAATGCTTTTTCTGCCTGAGTGCTTTGTTTATTAGGAAGGAAAGGTGATATTTTGTCTAAGGAATGGGGTTAGAAATCGTCTAGAGTGCAGGTCACCCATCTATCTGTGGGTTTTTGTCCCCGGTTGTGTAATGTCTGAGTGCCTCTCGACACTGTAATGTCTGAGTGCCTCTTGTGAGACAGAGGAGCAACGAGGAGCTGAGGCACCACATGTGTGTTGGCCAAGATCACACAGGAAATCTGTGACAGAGCTGAGAATTGAATTCAGGTCTTCTGAGTCCCAGGTCTGTGTTGGTTAGTGGTGTGAAAAAACAAACTCACTAGTGACACAGCTGTGCCAACAAAACCCCAGTGGAAATGCAGCTATGTCAATGACAGAGGGCTTCTGTTACCATCGCTAATGTCATTTGGGGAGGTGGTGTTCCTGGGCCAGCAGAAAACCTCTTTCTGTTGGTGTGTGCTGTGTATGCCCTTGGGGATATGCTGATGTAGGCTGTGTAGTGTAGACATAGCCCTAGCCTGTTCCTGGCTTACCACTGACTTGCTGGGTGAACTTTATATTCATTATAATCTTAAATTTTAGAAACAAAATTCTGGTAAATGTAAACTAACCTCCCAGAGTCACAGAAAAATCCCCACAGCCCTGAGGTCATGAGTGAGATCCTCATTGCAAACCGAGGGAAATCTGCCTGTAAAGACAAAGGTGGCACTTCCAGCTCCTGATCATCCACGAGACTTGAGCGTGACTATCTGGACATCCTCTGATGATAGATGCGTGGGTAGCTTTCACGTAAGGTGGATGGTATTTCCTCAGTCTGCATTGCCCAGATCATATATGTAGCCAAAGCCATAAGACAGTGTAGAGACAATAATTATTGATCGTGAGGCATGGGATCTGAGCGCAGGAGTGGGAGCCATTAACTCCTGGGTGCTAAAAGCTGATAGATCAGCTGCACGGTCTTACCTACCTGCACCCTTACTGCTTCGTTTTAAGAGTTAGGAGTGAAAAAACGTAATGTTGAGCTAAACTCTTTATATCCTATCTAAACTACCCTCTTGGATTTCCTTTCAGGTCGGGTTGGACGATGGCCCAGAACAAGCTATTTAATAAAATCCTTAAAGCCCTGCAATCTGACAGGCTGGCCCGCTTGGCCAATGAAGGGGTAAGATCTTTCTTCCCCCATCCCCTCTCCTTCAAGCTGCAGCAGCTGCATTGCCTCCTTCTGCACCCAATCCTTCCTGGCAGCGGCCATGAAACGTAGGACAGTCTGGATCCTCAGCTCTTGTAACCTCCACCATGAGCACGTTTATGGCTTTGGTATGGATTAGAATGTGGTCTTCAGTGGGAGAAGGATTGGCCCATGCTCACTCACCAGAGGAACAGAGGCTGTAGCAGCGAATTTTGCCCTGGTGGATTCTGTATGGTCCTGGCACACTCACTTTCCTTATGCCCATGTGGTCTGCTCCCCTTGTTTTTAGGCTTGCAATGAGCCAGTGCTGAGGAGGATAGCAGTGGACAAGTGCGCCCGGCGGGTCCGCCAAGCTCTGGCCAGTGTGAACTGGGACACCAAGCTGATCCAGTGGCTTCACACCACACTGGTGGAGACGCTCAGTTTACCTATGTTGGCTGCTTACCTGGATGCTCTGCAGACACTTAAGGGAAAGGTGATAAACACAATGAGTTCTGGAATGTACTTTGCTTTCACTTAATACCACTTTCTCTTCAAATGGTTTGTTCGGGGGAAGCTGAGGGGACATTGATCTCCTTTCTGGGTGACTGGGGGAAGAGTAGCTTCTTTGCCCCGTTCTCCTTCCCTTTTCCCCACTGCGCTATCTTGGGGAGCTTTTGCCTTGAGGATTAGGAGGGAGGACTCCTAGTTTTTCTGTGGCAGTACTGGGTGATCTTCAGCGTGTCACTTCACCTCTTTCTGCCTTGGTTGCCCTATCAAGAGAGTGAGGAAAGGAGAGGCCACTAGCCTGGGACTTGGGAGAGGCTGGGTCAGCTCTTCGCTCTGCCACAGGCTTCCTGTGTAACCCAGGCAAATCCCTTATTTTTTGTGTGCCTCAGTTCCCCTCTGTAAAATGAGGATAGCAGCTCTGCCCTGCCACAGAAGGGGCTGGGAGAATAAATACAGCATAGCATGAGGGGTGCTCGGTTATCGTAGATAGATAGATTTTTGTAAAAGAGGACTAATACTTTACAGGCAGGTTGTAAACAATTGACAAACAATTAAGTTTGCAAAGCCCCTGGGGCTCCTGGGATGAGAGTTATAGTAACATATGAGTTTCTAAACTTTTATGGAAGTGATTCAGAGAAATACAGGGGACTTAGGAGGTGCTGTGCTAGGAACAAGGGGACTTGGGCTGTTTTCCTTGCTCTGCCACTGGTCTGTTGGATATCCTTGGCCAAGTCTCCTCACACCTCTGTGCCTCAGTTTCCCCATACATAAAATGGGAGTAATGATACTGAGCTAGTTTGGAAAGTGCTTGAGATCTATGGATTGAAAATCATGAGATCAGAGCAAGGTGGGGGTGATCGTGTTAGTAGCAATACTATTCAGTACCTTCTTTTATGCTTTGTATGCAAGAGGCACGTGCCACAGTTAAATGTTCTCGGCAAACAGAGAAGACTTTGAGGAAAGGTGCTACAGGAATGTTGTGTTTTACTAAAACTTCATTAATTGATCTTTTTCTCTCAATTCAAGTGGAATTGTGTGTTTTATTTGTTTGGATAAGCACTTTCAGTACAACGTTCCCATCCCATGAAGGCAGGGTGAATTGGTACAATACAGCTGTACTTTTGCATAGCATCCGTCGTACAAACTAACTCCCCAAATGGTTAAATACAATAAATATTAGAGGTGCAGAAAGATGAGCAGGTTTGAAAAAGACATTTACAGCAGAGAGATCAGCTAAGATTTGGGCCGTCAAACAATTTAAAAACACAGTTGCGATTAATCGCAGTTTTAATCGCATTGTTAAGCAATAATAGAATATAATAGAATATCACTTATTGAAATATTTTTGGTGTTGTGGGGGAAGTGTGTGTGTGTGTGTTGGGGGAGCAATGGAGCAGGGTGGCAGTAGGGGGGCACCCGTGCCCTGAGGCACGCACTGGCGCCCCCCCCGAGGATGGCCCTGGTGTGCAGTTAACATTTGTTAAAAAAAAAAAAAAAAAAGCGTTAATTTGTTTTGAGTTAATCGTATGCGTTAACTGCAATTGATTGACAGCCCTAATTATTATTTTTTATTACAAATATTTGCACTGTAAAAAAGAGGGTGCAATCTACAAGTCGAAGCATGAAGGGGCATACAAATGCTTAGCACAGCGGTTCTCAAACTGGGTCGGGACCCGAAAGTGGGTTGCGACCCCTTTTTAATGGGGTCACCAGGGCTGGCTTAGACTTACTGAGTCCTGGAGCCGAAGCCCAAGGGCTTCAGCTCTGGCAACAGGGCTCAGGTTATAGGCCCCCTGCCTGGGGCTGAAGCCCTTGGGCTTTGGCCCCCCCGGTGTTCAGGCTTTGGCCCCCCACCCGAGGCGATGGGGCTCGGGCGGGCTCAGGTTTGAATCCCCCCCTCCTGGAGTTGTGTAGTAATTTTTGTTGTCAGAAAGGGGTCGCAGTGCAATGAAGTTTGAGAACCTTGGGTTAGCATATCTGGCACGTAAATACCTTGCAACCCCAGCTACAACAGTGCCATACAAACACCTGTTCTCACTTTCAGGTGATGTAAATAAGAAGCAGGAAGCATTATCTCCTGTAAATGTAAACAAAGTCGTTTGTCTTAGCGATTGGCTGAATAAGAAGTAGGACTGAGTGGACTTGTAGGCTCTAAAGTTTTACATTGTTTTATTTTTGAGAGCAGTTATGTTAAAAAAAAAATTTCTACATGTGCAAGTTGCATTTTCACAATAGAGATTGCACTACAGTACTTGTATGGGGTGAACCGAACACTACTATTTTTCTGACCGTTTTTACAGTGCAAATATTTTTAATCAAACAAAATATAAAGTGAGCACTTTGCATTGTGTGTTGTAACTGAAATCAATATACTTGAAAATTCAGAAAAACACCCAAGATAGTTGTAATAAATTTCAATTGGTATTCTATTAGTGTTTCAGTGCGAATAAAACTGTGATTAATGATGACTGATTTTTTTAAGCTAATTAATTTGTTTTGCGTTAATTGCTTGGGTTAACTGCGATTAATCGACAGCCCTTGCTAAAACGGAGAGTCTGTGAAGTAGAGGGAGATTGTTCCACCGGATGGCAGGAGGCGCAAAGGAGAAGGCTTCCGTGGCAGCGGCGATGCGGTGCTGTAAAGGGATTAAAGAAGAGCTCAGTGCTAGTTGAGTGGAGGGAGCAGAGAGGGCAGAAATCAGCCAAGGTCTGGTCAGGAGGCTGGAGAAGTGCATGCAGGGTTTTAACAACAAAGAGGTCATTTATTTAACTGGATACTGCAATGAAGGAGAGCCAGTGGAGCTGTTTGGGGGTGAAGGTTGCACGTTGAGACGAGAGCGTGCAGATATATCAAATACAGACTCTCCCTTCTGGTGGGTTGACACTTCTTGGTGCTCATGCAGTATCTGCGGAATGAGTCTCTGCTAACAAAGGTATTGGAATCGGTAGTGACATCTGTTCACTGATGTGTTGTCCTTACCTAGTGCCCTGAGGAGGGAACATTTACTGGTCAATTTCTGTGCTCTAAAGGTCTCATTTTCTCCAACTAAATTCCAGTGCCCTGAGTCAGCAAGTTCCTTGATGTGCGAAAATGCAAACTCTGTAGTCCATCAGTCATGGTCTGCGAGCAAATATTCCCCAAAGGGCAACTTGGCTGGACCTGTGTCTGAAGACAGCTCCTCCTGAGCTGTGGCCTGGGCAATCCCAGCTGTGCTGCTCTGGGTCTCCTCCACAGCAGTGCAAAACCCAAGTACTAGCCCCTGGACTCGTACCCCATAGTGTGTGTGGCAGGGGAGTGCCAGGTGTGCATTCTCCCGTTGCTGGGGAAAAGCTACCTGAATTTCCCATGCTCTGGTATAGACATTGACCTGCCTAGTGAAATCAATTCTGAAGGAAGATCCCATAGGATATCAGGTGTGTGGTTAATTAGTTTCTTCAGCCATGGTCTGGCCTTTGGTTTCAGATCCCCACCCTGATTGACAGGATGCTGCTCTCGTCCACCACAAAGACAGGGGCAGCAGGGGCTGAGGCTCTCTCCCTCCTCCTGAAGAGACCATGGGACCCAGCTGTGGGTGTCTTGTCACATAATAAACCTGTGAGTACATCCCTGGGCTTGCAAGGAGGGAGGGGCTCAGCTCAGTGTCTGATTGGTGCCCGAATCTGTTCGCTCTCCCCAGTCCTCTCTCTGTGCTTCTTCGTCCAGGTCTCTCTTGTACGCTCGGCATCATGGTCTCTGTCATGGTGTCTCTACCCCGAGTACCTCCTGTCTTCAAAGTGCTCAAGTGCCCTCTTCTCCTTCAGACCCAGTCCTTGGAGAAATCCATACTGCTTTTTCTCTCTGAGATGAGCAAGGCAGGGGGTCTAGTTTTCCCTTCAGTCTGTGCCTTGGGGATGCTGTTTAGCCCCTGTCCTAGGAGGCCTGGGCTGGGCTTGTCCTTTGTCGATCATCCCTAGCTGTGTTTGATTGTTTAGCAAGGGTTGCTCCAAGATCATCACTGGTGCTCGTAAGTACTGCTGGTCATGTCATGTTCTTGGCACCTGTGGCAGAGGGTGCTCGAGTGCATGTTTGGGCTTTGTAGCAGCTCTGGTTCAAATGATCTGCCGTCTTAACTTGCACACGGCTTTTCAGTAGCTCAGCCTGACAAACTCCTCTGTGTGTGCTGTGCTGGTGCAGATGTCCGAGTCGTTTGCTCAGAGCAGCCGGGGGGAGGGTGTGGCTTGACTGGTACTCTTCGCAGGCTTGTCCTGGGGACCATGCCTGGGCCTGTTAAGGATGCGGGGGAGCGGGCAGGTCTCAGGGAAAGGAAGCGGCTTGTCTTATCTTTCTATTGCGGTGAATTTTGTAGAGCAAGTTGCCTGGTTCTCCTCTCATCCTGATTGCGTCTTCCGGACCCTCCAGTTCTATGTTCCCCACCTCTCGCCGGCACCGGTTCTGGCAGTCGCAGCTCTCCTGCCTGGGAAAGGTTTGTAACTTGGCATGTTTTTGAAGGGAGGAGGGGCTGACGTTCGTACTAGCAGCTCCTCAGGGGCATTTAGGGGCAGTGTGACTGCTGTTCAGCTGGCTTCTGTGATCCTGCAACTGCTGTCAAACACCCAACAGCTAGGTCCTCCCCTGGAGCAGCTCCCCTGCGACCCACACTGCTTGGTCTTCCAGGCAGGGCTCTCCACACCTCTGCGGCCATGGGCCATAGCAGGAGACCTACTGTCCTAGCACATGATTCTGCTTCAGGGATTGCCCAATTGAGTGGATTGAAGACTGTGTGGCTGGGATTCTCCAGTATAAACAGGTCACGGGAAAGGGGTTATTTGGTGTCTGGTAGCCTGTCTTCTGCCTGGGTGAAGTGCTGCTCGAAGCCTTCCTTGTGCATTGACTGCATGAGCACTCTAGGAGAAAAGCCAGTAGCAGGTGGGGTGGGTTGGTAGGGGAATGACCGTAAACCCCTGAGTCCTGACTCTGTGTGTTCACCCCTGTCAGAGCATCCATACGAATGGTCATCAGGACATATTGCTCCACAGTGGAACTGCTGTGATTTATACGGTGCTCTCTTTGCGGCTTGTGTTCCAGGTGATCCCTGTTGCCACCCACCTGCTGAATAATGGTAGCGGGGTGGGAGTGTTGCAGTGTCTTGAACACATGATTGGTGCAGTCAGAGGCAAAGTGCTGGAGGTAAGTGTATGGGCAGCCTAGGTGGGCCTGTAACGTATGCCACTAACACCCATGACCGTCACTGTGCCTGCACTGTACTGTTGCCTTTCCTCTCACTCCTCCTTCTGTCTCGGCCAGATTCACAACCATTTCACCCACAAGCCGATCATCCTGATTGGATGGAACACAGGAGCCTTGGTGGCCTGTCACGTAAGTAACTTCTTGTCTTGCATCCTATCAGAGGCCACTTTACACTGTACCTCTTGAATAAAGGTCACCTGGATTGGCTCTGATTCGCAAGTGCCCTCTCAGCGCTCGGCCCCATGCTGGATTGGGCACGGGTGGTAACTGAACAGTGTGGCCCTAAGGTGTGTCCAAGCTACTTATAAAACAGCGAGGAACCCGGATATTCCCTGGCTCTTGTATTACCAGGGAGGCACTTGTGTGGCCGATCACCTGCCTCACCACTCCTTGTTACTGAATGTTCAAGTGGTGATGAGCAAGTTAAGTTGATTAGTGGCAGTTGAGGTGGATGTGGCCGGTGGGGAACTGGGTAAGGCAAACTAGGGCAATGGGTAAGAGTGGAGTTGGAGATGCCGGTGTAGGGGTTTGATACATGGTTGCAGCCCAGTGAGTATATCGGACTGGTCCAGATATGTCACTCTGTCAGGGTATTGGAGTTAAAGGACCCACTTTTCTTCGAGAACATGAAGCACTCATTGAGACAGATGGCCTGATTCTGCCCTGTTGTACCGCCCCTTGGAGTTCAGTTTGCACTTACATCCAGGCAAAAGTGAGCTATGGGAATCAGGCGCGGTATCTTCAGGGGAGGTTCTGTATTCCAGGAGCACAGGCAAAGGAGAAGAGGGTCCTCCCAGAGTGAATAACTGTGCTTTCTCTTCCTCTTGCAATCTCCGCATGAGCACTAGAGTACCAAGAAGGGGGTGGGGTAAAGTACAGGAGAACCTCAGAGTCATGAACTGACCGGTCAACCACGCACCTCGTTTGGAACCGGAGGTACACAATCAGGCAGCAGCACAGACACAAAAACGCCAGTACAGTGCTGTGTTAGAAATGTAAACTAAAAAAATAAAGGGAACATTTTTTTAAAAATAAAAGATTTGATAAAGAAAGTATTAATACAGTTCCAGAGCGTGGAACCTGAGGGTGGCATGATGGGTTCCAAGCTGCTTGGAGATCCAGGTCGTAGGGAGGGAGAGGCAGCTCAGGAAGAATCTAACTTCAGGGTGATAGAAAGAAGCTTGCTATTTGGCAATCACACCAAGTAAAGCCTTGTATTAGTTGGTTCCCCAGCTTCTTGTGAGCTGATGTTTGGCGTTATCTAGGATTATGTGTGACTCTATGATTAAAAGTCTGTCCTTTACTGGTGGTCTGCCTGTTGTCAATACACAGCCCCAGTGTTCCCTTATTTTTTACGTCCATGTGCGGAATGAATTTTGTTACATGCACCAATATGGAGATGATGTGTGACACCACATCAGGGTTGGGGATGAGGGGTTTGGGGTGTGGGCTCTGGGGTGGGGCCAGGGATGAGGGGTTTGGGGATGCAGGCTGCCCCGTGGCTGCTGTGGGGAGAGAGGACTCCCCCCAGCCTTCTTGCCACAGCAGCTCGGGGTAGGGGGAGAGGTGCTTCTCCCAGGCTGCGGCAGCTCCGGTGGGCCTGGGCCGGGCCGAGGGAGGGGCCCCTCTCCCCCGGCCATGGCCAGTCTGGGGCAGGTCTGTGCTGGGGCCGGTGGGGAGGGGTCGCCTCTCTCCGCCACAGCCCTGAGCGGGCTTCTCTCCTTTCCCTCCCATCCTGAGGTCCTGTGTTGCAGTCTCCATCTTTTTGGGCACAGGCAAATGAGGAGTTTGAGATCTTTGCTAGAGGGAGGTATTGTCAAAGCCAGGTGTGTGCAATGGCGGGAGCCCAGCAGCAAGGGCTCTGCGAACTATGTTGATGCTGAGCGGGATTGTTCTGGGAGGGCTCTGGGTAATGATGCTGTCTTGCTGGTCTCTCTAGGTCTCAGTGGTGGAGTACGTCACCGCAGTTGTGTGCCTTGGATTCCCTCTGCTCACAGTGGATGGGCCCAGAGGGGTAAGCCCAAAGCAGTGGTCAGAGTTCAAAAGACGGGATTGGTTAGTTAACCAGGCCACTGGATCTGTGAACTTGTTTTAAAGTCCAACCAGAAGAGCAAGGGTCTGAAGTTTGATTTTCACCTGCAAGTATTTTCAAGTGTGTCTGAGCCCATCTAGCGTTTGGGGTGATGGAGGGCCATGTCCCAACAATCCGGGCTCTGGGCAGTGAATTATGGTGGGGCAGTCTGGTAGGGAAGGAGCTTAAGGGTTTGACTGCATCCTTGGTGTGACAGCAGAGTTGTGTGCCTGTGACCCATCTCTAGAGCCCCTCTTAGGCCCCACTCCAGAAACAGTTGCTGATCTCACCTTGCTTTGCACCCAGCAACAAGAACGCCAATTTAGGCAGACTTAGCTGGTGACCTGATGTGCTCCTTTGTTAGCTGGCCTGTCTGAGACTGATTCAGGAGTGACCTTGGGACCCTGGTGCCACTCAGCTGACTAGCTTTGGGGGCTGTGTGAGAAGAGTAGGCCCTGGCACTGTATTGCCTCCATATAGAAGGCAGTGAGTTCCATACAGGGGACAGTTCTGTACCAAAACCTTGTTCAGGGCCACATTTTCCCACTGGGAATATCCCCTTTGGGGCATAACTTGGAAAGTCATGAGACTGAATGGTACAGGCCTGCGACTTACTCTTGCATGTTAGGTGTCAGAGTAGCAGCCATGTTCGTCTGTATTCCCAAAAAGAAAAGGAGGACTTGTGGCACCTTAGAGACTAACAAATTTATTTGAGCATAAGCTTTCGTGAGCTACAGCTCACTTCATCATGTTAGTCGATCTAGCATGGCATTTGGGTAGCTACTGCAGTGACGGGGGAAAATGCAGCGAGAGTGGCTGTCTTGATAGTGGGTCAATCTCAGCTGGGGTAAGTCAGTGGAATGACACCGATTTAGATCAGCTGAGTTTCTGGCTCAGTGCCTCTAGTATAAATGTATTAACTTGCCCCATAAAGGTTGTTAGGTCCCGGGCCTTCGTATTCTATCACCCAATGGCCCCTCTGTCCTTCAATTTTAGTTTGTCTCGTTGTCCCATGCTTCTGCAGGATGTGGATGACCCCCTGCTGGACATGAAGACCCCAGTTCTCTTTGTGGTTGGTCAGAATTCTTTGCAGTGCAACGCTGAAGCTATGGAAGATTTCCGAGAGAAAATCCGAGCTGATAACAGCCTGGTGGTGGTGGGAGGAGCTGATGACAATCTGAGGTATGGCTCTGCGACATAGTCCCATGCTGTTGGGATGCTGTCTCCCAGAAGCGTTGAGCGATGTCTGGTCAGGCCCATGGGCCATGCATGAGGATTCTAGGACTTCATTCTGAAATTAGATGGGGTCTGGATGGCTAGCCGGATAAAGAGCCTTTTATTTCTGGGTAGTCACGTTAAATCAGGCCCAGGCTGGGGGGAGGAGAAACTTATTGCCATCAAACCAGCTATGTGGAATGAGTTGGTAAGACGTGGCCCAGCTCCTAGTGGTCACGTGTCCATGTCACGGGTGGCACACACTGTAGCAGTCGCAGCTTGAGTTGGCCATAGAGAATGGACTGTCCCCTTTGGAGCCAAAAGTCGTCCTTTTCCAGATCAAGGTGGAGGCAGGCAGGCAGGGCAGGGTGTGCGGGAAGCTTGTGCTGTTCCTGCCATCCAGGCTCTTTCTGTTCCATGGGCAAATGGCAAACTCAGTTCTCCAGGGCTGACAGGCTTTGCCTTTTGCTAACATGAACATTCGTCACGCGAGGCTGATGGGTGCGTGTGGGGTGATGAACTGCAGCCGACTGACAGCATTCTTTTCCGCTGACAAGTTGAAAGTCCTGGGTGCAGCGATTATCCCCTTTGTGTAAGGCCAGAGAGCCTGAGTTTTATAGACTTTCCTTTTCCAAATCATTCTCGGCTCTGCTCTTGGAGGTGGATTTTGGCTGATTGCAGTATCCTAAAGGGCACTCCTTTGGGAGGTGGTCAGCAGGAGAAAGGGTGCTGTGGGACTGGCAGGAAGCCATGGGCCACCTGTCCAATTACACTGGTGTAAATCTTGAGTAACCCCATTGAAATCAATGGAGCTGTACTGCTATAAAATGAATGTGAAAGGAGAATCAGGCCTGGCGGCCAAATTATGCAGGCGCTGTCATAACAGTTACATGTAACTAGGAGCATATAATAGGAGTGATCAGAAACCTGGGGAGGGGAGTGAAATGCAAAATTAGTGACTAGCAGCGTTGAAAATGCAGCTCGAAGGGAGAAGGCGCATGTAGCCCTTCTGATGAAGCTTTGGGCCTGAGTTTCAGAGCTGTCGAGCCATTTCCCTTCGAAGCTAATGGGATTACCAGGTGCTCAGCATTAGAGCTGGGTGAATAATGGAGTTTTTGGTTCACTGGCAAATCCAAAACATTGGAAAAAAAAATTCATTTCGGGTGGAAGCAAAACCAGTTTTTTGTTTGGAAATTTTCATTGAATTAAAAAGTTGAAAAATTTTCATGTCAAAGCTGCGTGTTTTGCTTCAATCCAACTTTTTTGATTTCAGGCATTTTGATAAAAGCCAAGGAGGACTAGATTCACAGACTGGGGGAGGAAGGGCAACTGATCCCTTATAACCTTGAACCCAGTGGTTACCATCCTCCTGGGGTGTGAGTGTCCAGGTTCTCCCATGGGGAGAAGGGGTTTGAACTTGGGTCTCCCACATTGCAGAAGAGCACCTTAGCCACTGGGCTATTGGATAGGCTGGTGTAGGGTTTTCTCAGTCTCTCCTGGTTGAAGCTGTTCCACTTGTTATAAATAGTTAAATAGTCATTGGAGCAGGGATATGAACTTGAGTCTTGCACCTCCCAGGTGTGTGCCCTTCCCACCAGGCGCTGGTCTCATTCCTTTTCTAGTCACTGTCATCTGAATTTCACCCAGCGCTACTTGGCATATCGTGTCCAGCAGATGGAGCCCTTGAATTAAGCACATTTTGAGCTGATTAGTTCCTACTTCCTATTGGTGGAATCTCGGTAACACAGCAAACCTCATTTGATTATCGGCTTTCAAGCTAAGAATGTTGTCCACAGTGCGGTGGGGGCAGGGGAAAGCAGGGGAGGAATGAACATCTATTGACTTGCCCACCTTTTTAAATAGGATAAGCAAAGCCAAAAAGAAGGCGGAAGGCCTGACCCAGAGCATGGTGGACAGATGCATCCAGGTAACGAGCAAAAAGATCTTTCAGCGCCGTTTCCCCTCCATAGCGTGACTTCCTGGTCATCTCCACGAGCACACGCTCCAGGGCTGCTCCCTGGATTGACTGGGCAGGGGTGGGCGGGCAAGGGAAGTCATTGACAGCATAGCTGTCCAGTGCCCTCGAGGTGAACTCAGTAGTCCTGACATGTTAGCCCTTTTGGGTGCTATCAGGGCCATAGTCCTTCATTGCTTCCATAGTCCTTCATATTTCCCTCTTGGTTCATGTGTGTCCCAAGTCACAGGTTCCAACTTCCAGCAGAGGGGCTCAGATATCCTGGTGATGGGCGCAGTGTCAGCGGCTGAATGGGTAGAAGGCAGAGCAGCACCATTTAGAGTCCTAGATTCACCAAGACTCATGCTCTTGTTGTGTTAAGTGCCTTGACTCCGCAGTGAGCAGCTCTCTGGGTTACCTGGTGCTAGAATTTCTCTTGTGGAAATTTAGCACAAGCCCAGCCTCCTGTGCTAGCCTGTTTGCCCCCATCAGTGCCTAGTTCTGAGGCCGGCAGCACACTAGCTCTTCCAGTCATGGGCTTCTCTGAAACACAACACCCTGCTGAAGCATGGACTGGCCTTATGCTTGTGGGGGAGGAAGCTGGGGGGAGGATAGAAACCTCTAGAACTAGTTCATGGCGTCCACATTCATTTCACTTGTGGCCCAGACGGCTTTGATGCTACTTTAGTGTCTCTGCTGATGGTACTATGCACACGAATCCCCCAGCAGCAGTTTTCAAGAGGCCCTGTCTGCTGGGGTGGCTGTTCCTAGATTATGGGCCATAAAGGGGATGTCCTGTTGCAGATGTCTGGCCTGGGGAAGCAGGTGTTTCTGGTTCTTCCTTTTGTGCTACGGAGAGCGGCATACTCCCCTCCTGTTCCCAGAGAGCCACCGAGATTAAGCGTTAACACGATACCTACTAACATTAAAAATAGCTAAATTCTTCTTGTCTTGAGCAGTGTAGCTGGGTTACGACTCCTCGCTGAGAAGATCTGAGTGGAGTAGAATCCAGTGCAACCCTGGCTATTCTCTGTTTCTGGAATCGTCGTATTTATTTCTTTAGACTGTTAAGCTAAATTCCCTGTACCCTAGCAGGGCAGTAACTGGAAGCTGCTTCTAGGCAAACTGTGGAGGCTAGTTGTTAAGAGGAGTCTGACCCCTGTGTAGGATGAAATAGCTGACTTCCTGACCGGAGTCCTCACCCGCGCGGACAACCATTCAGGCTCCGACCCCAGGGACCTCGATGCCGAGAAAAAGAAGAAACCACGTGACTTGACCAGGAGGGACCTGTCGTTCGACTTGCCAGAAAGAACCAGCAGTCCCACCTCCCCGGCAGCCAAGGTGCCGGCCTCACCTTCTGGCTCAGAGGTAGGGACTGGCCCTCTGGCATGTGGAGCTGGGGAAGGCCTGTGTTTGAATGACCATCCTGTGGGCTGTTTTTGCACTGATGAGCCAGGCTGTGAGAGCGCAGGGATGATGTCTATATGGGGGGAGAGGTGTGCATATGAAGGTGTCAGCTGCTCACATGGTGGCAAATGGCTCTTCCAAAATAGATGAGTTGCATTTTAAGGTTTCCTGCAAAGCTTAAGAACATAAGAACGGCCATAATGGGTCAGACCAAAGGTCCATCTAGCCCATGTCCTGTCTTCCGACAGTGGCCAATGCCAGGTGCCCAAGAGGGAATGAACAGAACAGGGAATCATCAAGTGATCCATCCCCTGTCGCCCATTCCCAGGTTCTGGCAAACAGAGGCTAGGGACACCATCCCTGTCCATCCATGAGCTTATCCAGTTCCTTTTTTAACTCTGTTATAGTCTTGGCCTCCACAATATTCTCTGTCAAGGAGTTCCATAGGTTGACTGTGGGTTGTGTGAAGAAATACTTCTCTTTCTGTGTTTTAAACCTGCTGCCTATTAATTTCCTTTGGTGACCCTAGTTCTTGTGTTATGAGAAGGAGTAAATAACACTTCCCTATCTACTTTCTCCACACCCGTCATGATTTTATAGACCTCCATCATATACCCCCTTAGTCGTCTCTTTTCCAAGATGAATAATCCCAGTCTTTTGAATCTCCTCATACGGAAGCTGTTCCATCCCCCTAATCATTTTTGTTGCCCTTTTCTTTATCTTTTCCAATTCCAGTATATCTTTTTTGAAAAGGGGGGACCAGATCTGCACGCAGTATTCCAGATGCGGGCGTACCATGGATTTATAGAGAGGCAATATGATATTTTCTGTCTTATTATCTATCCCTTTCTTAATGATTCCCAACATTCTGTTTGCTTTTTTGATGGCTGCTGCACAGTGAGTGGATGTTTTCAGAGAACTGTCCACAATGACTCCAAGATCTCTTTCTTGAGTGGTAACAGCTAATTTAGACCCCATCATTTTATATGTATAATTGGGATTATGTTTTCTTTGTATTATCAACATTGAATTTCATCTGCCATTTTGTTGCCCAGTCACCCAGTTTTGTGAGATCCTTTTGCAGCTCTTCGCAGTCTGCCTGGGATTTAACTGTCTTGAGTAGTTTTGTATCATCTGCAAATTTTGCCACCTCACTGTTTACTCCTTTTTCCAGATAATTTATGAGTGTGTTGAATAGGACTGGTCCCAGTACAGATCCCTGGGGGAACCACTATTTACCTCTCTCCGTTCTGAAAACCGACCATTTATTCCTACCCTTTGTTTCCTATCTTTTAACCAATTACGAATCCATGAGAGGACGTTCCCTCTTATACCATGACAGCTTACTTTGCTTAAGAGCCTTTGGTGAGGGACCTTGTCAAAGGCTTTCTGAAAATCTAAGTACACTATATTCACTGGATCCCCTTGGTCCACATGCTTGTTGATCCCCTCAAAGAACTCTAGTAGATTGGTGAGGCATGATTTCCCTTTACAAAAACCATATTGACTCTTCCCCAACAAATTGTGTTCATCTGTGTGTCTGATAATTCTTTTCTTTACTATAGTTTCAACCAATTTGCCCAATGCGGAAGTCAGACTTACTGGTCTGTAATTGCTGGGATCGTCTCTGGAACCTTTTTTAAAAATGGTGTTACATTAGCTACCCTCCGGTCATTTAGTACAGAAGTTGACTTAAATGATAGGTCGCATACCACAGTTAGTAGTTTTGCAGTTTCACATTTGAGTTCCTTCCGAACTTTTGGGTGATACCATCTGGTCCTGGTGACTTATTACTGTTTAGTTTATCAGTTTATTCCAAAACCTCCTCTATTGACACCTCAATCTGGGACAGTTCCTCAAATTTGTCACCTAAAAAGAATGGCTCAGGTTTGGGAATCTCCCTCACATCCTCAGCCGTGAAGACTGATGCAAAGAATTCATTTAGTTTTTCTGCAATGGCCTTATTGTCCTTGAGTGCTCCTTTAGCATTTCGATCGTCCAATGGCCCCACTGGTTGTTTAGCAGCTTCCTGCTTCTGATGGACTTAAGAAATTTTTTTCTGTTACTTTGAGTCGTTGATTAGCTGTTCTTCATATTCCTTTTTGGCCTTCCTCATTGTATTTTTACACTTCACTTGTCAGAGTTTATGCTCCTTTCTATTTTCCTCACTAGGATTTAACTTCCACATTTAAAGGATGCCGTTTTCCCTCTCACTGCTTCTTTTACTTTGTTGTTCAGCCACGGTGGCACTTTGTTGGTTCTCTTACCGTGTTTTTTAATTTGGGGTGTACATTTAAGTTGAGCCTCTATTATGGTGTCTTTAAAAAGTTTCCATGCAGCTTGCAGGGATTTCACTTTTTGCACTTTACCTTTTAATTTCTGTTTAACTAACTTCTTCATTTGAGTGTAGTTCCTCTTTTTTAAATTAAATGCTAACCGTGGTGGGCTGCTGTGGTGGGTTCCTTCCCCTCCCTCCCTCCCTCTCCCCCCCTCCCCCGACAGGGATGTTAAATTTTATTATGTTGTGGGCACTATTACTAAGCAGTTCAGGTAGATCACCTCTTGGACCAGATCCTGTGCTCCACTTAGAACTAAATCAAGAATTGCCTCTCCTCTGGTGGGTTCCAGCACTAGCTGCTCCAAGAATCAGTCATCTATGGTGTCTAGAAACTTCATCTGTGCATCCCGTCCTGAGGTGACATGTACCCGGTCAGTATGGGGATAGTTGAAATTCCTTGTTGTTACTGAATTTTTATAGCCTCTCTAATCTCCCTGAGCATTTCACAGTCACTCTCACCATCCTGGTCGGGTGGTCGGTAACATCCCTCCGCCTATATTTTTATTCGAGTGTGGAATTACTATCCATAGAGATTCTGTGGTACCGTTTAGTTCATTTAAGATTTTTACTTCATTTGATTTTACGCTTTCTGTCACATACAGTGCCCCTCCCCCACCAGCACGATCTGTTCTGTCCTTCTGATACATTTTGTACCTTGGTATTACTGTGTCCAACTGATTATCCTCATTCCACCAAGTTTCTGTGTTGCCTATTACATCAATATCCTCGTTTAATAGGAGGCATTCTGGTTCACCTGTCTTGTTATTTAGACTTCTAGCAGTGGTATATAAGCCTCAGAGTGCCTGGGCTGGGGGTCGGAGTGCGGGGGGGAGGGGGGGATTTGCCTGGGCGTGGGCGGGAGGGTTGCCTGGGCTGTGGGTCGGAGTGTGGGGGGAGAGGGGCCTGGGCTGGGGGTTGGAGTGCAGGGCGGGGAGGCTGCAATTCCTGAATGCAAATCCTGGCTTGGATACTGACTCCTGGTGTGACTTGGGGCAGGTTACCTGTCCTCCATGCCCATCTGTAAAACAGGGATGGTGATATCAAGCTTGGTCATTGGGGGTTGTGAGAGTCAAGTGGGAACTACCGATCTGCGGAGATGTAAATTAATTGCTATACCAAGCATTATGATTAACCCATTGCTGCATCCTGCCATGGAAACTTGACTGCATGGGGCTTCTCTTCTTGTTTGGGCAGGATCTGTCCAGTGTCTCCAGTAGCCCCACCTCGAGTCCCAAAACCAAAATGGCTGCTGTATCATCTGTCCAGAAGTCCAGCCAGATGGGTGCCACCCAGCTGCTGAAGAGACATGTGCAGAGAACAGACGGGGTCCTGACACACAAGCAGGCACAAGGTAACGCCCCCAGCAGCTCGCTCCACTCGCTTCCTCCTCATTACCCCGGTAAAGCCCCTTGCGGGTGTCACTGTCCAGCTATACTCATACTTTGCCCTGCAGGATTATTCTAAGTCTGCAACCTTTGGTCATGTGACATTCAGATGGGGCGGTCTCCTCACAGCTCAGACCCCATGCACTGTCACTCCTAAGTAGTGGCATATGGGAGCTGACTCTGGGCAGGAAACGGTAGTCTCTCTGGCATAGGAGGGTGAGTCACTTACAGGCCTTTGCTTTGCTATTGCCCAGACTGGGAAGGGTCTTTTCCTGTCTTGGTGGCCAAATCATCGTGCAGTTGTAGAATGTTGGCCCAGTGGGTGTGGACGCATCCGTTTTGGGGCACCTGATGGGCTGGTGGTTTGTATCAGTGAGATTTTCTGGGGAGTAAAGGGTGGTCGGGGTGGGTAAGGCCACTGAGCCGGGATGAAGATGAGGGTCTAGCGCAGGGGTAGTCAACAGGTGGATTGTGGGCCAGATGCTTTTGAATGGACCCCCAAATCTCTTTATTTACTTCTTATCGTTGTTGTTGTTGTTTTTCTGGAATCTGGACCGTTCCTGTACCTTGACAAAAAATAATTGACTACCCCTGGTCTAGAATGCAGGGGAGGGCCAGCCACCAAGAAGGAAAGGCTAACCTGAGCTGTGTTTTTTGTCCTGTGGGATGCTGATTAGATCTTGGGATGAACCTTCAGTCGTGTGGGGAAAGGTCTGACAGGCAGTGCTCTGTCTGGTGTAGGCAGGGTTGTGGTAGCCATGTTGATCCCAGGATATTAGAGGAACCAGGTGAGTGAGATAATATCTGTTATTGACTGGCTTCTGTTGGTGCGAGAGACGAGCTTTCGAGCTACACAGAACAAGAGCGCTGTGCAAATTCCAAAGCTCGTCTCTCTCACCGACAGACGTCAGTCCAATAAAAGACATTACCTCCCCGGCATTGTCTCTCCGTGGAGCGGGAGGTATGTTTTCCTCTGGAACCTGTGGATAATACTTTGTCACGGATGGGCCATAGAAAACCCCTCCTGGCAAACACTATTGATTTAGTTGGGGTTGGTCCTGCTTTGAGCAGGGGATTGGATTAGGTGACCTCCTGAGGTCTCTTCCAATCCGAATCTTCTATGATTCTATGATAATTGGGAAGTGGTTCTCCCGTCTCCAATCTTTCTTGCTTCCTTTGCTCAGGACAGATCTGAACAGACCTGCCAGTTCCCCATGAGCATTGCCCTGTGCTCCGGCTAGTTCTTTCTCTGATTCACAGTAGGTTGCAGACTGGAACTTGAGCCCAGGTCTTGCGCATAGTAGAGCAACGCAAGAACCGTTGAAGTCTGCTCTGGCCTATGTTTTAGCTTTAGGAGCAAGTTCCTGGCGACTGTATGAAGGGAACTGAGCAGGAGAAGGCTCTGTGGTTGGTATCATTGCAGACACTTCTGCAGGGTAAAGACAGTCCAGAGGGAGGGTTCATGGAAGCATTGTGGCAATGAATGTTTGTGTGTACTAGTTACTGCTTTCCAGTCATTGCCAGCATTTCAGCACAGAGATGGCCAGTGTGACTAGCTCTAGGGTGTCTGTGTGGACAGCTCCAATATTAGACATGGGGCGGAGCCCAGCATCACAAGCCTGCTCGTGCTCCCTGGAGGCGGTCATCAGGGGACAGTTAGGGGGCTGTGGGAAGGATGCTGTGTAGTTTGGTAGTGCTCTTGGGGAGGGAGGGAGAGGGATGTCTCCAGACCTGTTGCCCCTTTCCAGGCGGGTGTGATGCATTGCAGTTTGGCGGATGAGTCAGGGGTGTCTCCAAATGCCATGAGGCTGCATCACGGAGCTATACTTCCATCTGTCAGAGTGAGTGGTGTCTGCAGAGCTCCCCGCTGGCCAGCTGTGGGTCCAGAGGAGTGAGTGGTGTCGGCAGAGCTCCCTGCTGCCCAGCTGTGGGTCCTAGGGGAGTGAGTGGTGTCTGCACAGCTCCCTGCTGCCCAGCTGTGGGTCCCAGGGGAGTGAGTGGTGTCTGCACAGCTCCCTGCTGCCCAGCTGTGGGTCCCAGGGGAGTGAGTGGTGTCTGCAGAGCTCCTTGCTGGACAGCTGTGGGTCAGAGGAGTGAGTGGTGTCGGCAGAGCTCCTCGCTGGCCAGTTGTGGGTTCCGGGGAGTAAGTTGTGTGTGCAGAGCTCCCCGCTGGCTAGCTGTGGGTCCTAGGGGATGAGTGGTGTCTTCAGAGCTGCCTGCCCCCACCGGTGAAAGTCAGCTGTGGGTCCAGGGAGTGAGTGGTGGCTGCAGAGCTGCCTGCCCCCCGCCTGTTGTCTGTCTCTCCCCCCACCCCCCATAAAAGCCAGCTGTGATACTGTAATTCTCTCTGATTCATTTCAGCTCAGTTTGCTGCTTTTCTGAAACAAAACATGCTGGTGAGGAAAGCTCTTCCTCCTGGCACCTCTTCATGTCTCTTTGGTGAGTATCTCCTCACTTCCTCTCTCTCTCCGCTTCCTTCCTCCTCCTCTGGCTTTCCTCCATCACCTTCCTCTCCTCCTCGCACTGGTTTGGGGGGCGTTCTAGCGTGTGGTCCCCCTCTCTCTGCTCTTTGCTTTCTCATTGCTGTCGTGGGAGCTGAAGCAAAACAGCCACACCCCTCCCCTGGCTTTCCCTCTTTCTGGCCGGTAAATGTTCCCTGGGAGTGACATGATTTTGCAGTGGTTTGCTCTGATGGACTGTGGAATCATGTGAGTGTCCTGGCAGCTTCCTGTGGTCAGGAGCGTAACTCTTTTGTGTGCTGGGTCTTACTGGCTGAGATGCAGACCACAGCATGGGGAGTTGTGCTTTTGACATGGAAGGCACTTCGTTGATGCATGGTACGGGAAAGTGCTTTGGACAGCCTGTCGCGGGTGCAGAGACGGGGCTGCTTAGTGGCTCAAGGAGGCCGGCTGGAGCATCTTTCCAAACCCATGGAGAGTTGGAGGAGGAACAGCAGAGGAGTGGGTAGGGAGGGCGAGGGATTCCTTGGGAAAGCAGGAAGGCAGTGCTGAATTGGATCCTGAAATGGATAGGAAGCCACTGTTGATGGTGGGAGAATGGGACTGGAGGAAGAGACTCTGGCTACTGTATGTCAGAGCCTCTGAGACCTAGAGATGAGGGGGCCAGATTCATAGCTGAGCTAAATGGATACAACTTCTTTGCCTCCAATTGCATTAGCTGCCACTGTGGAGTCAAGCTGAAGGATTTGAGGTTAGAAGAGGTTGGTGATAAAGGTCTGAAGGAGGATTTTAGCAGGGTTAGGCTGGTAAGAGGGTTGGGAGGCATTTCAGTTGCTGTAATACCTGGATCTATCTCTAATGCGAGTCGCTTTGTCATGACATGACCTGTCAGTGCCAGATCGGGTGGCCCCCGGCTGTGGGGAGTGCGAGTGTGATGGAGGAACACCTCTCTGTAAAGCATGGTGCCTCATGGCATAGTGCTGGTGGCTTCTTGTCTGGACGAATGAAGCTCTGGATAATTAGCTGGAGACCAGCGGGACTGTGGGGTGCTGTAGCTGGGTTCTCTGAGATACCAGGAGGTCCCCATCCCTCTCTCTGCCTAACACACAACTGGGTTATTGTCCAAACACTCCCTTCTTGGGGTTTGGCTGTGTCCAGAAGTGATATAACAAAGCCCGAGGCAGGACTGTATAGACAAGCAGGTCCTAGCCTAGGCTGGCTACTTATTGAGTTCTCCTTCCCTCAAGCTCTGCCTCTGAGGACTTTGGTTTTTCTACTACGGCGTTGGAGGTAATGAGATCCACCTGGTCTGGGTGACTCAGCGGAGTAGCTCTGCACTTCTCCGTGGGGTCTGAACACGCAGCAGCAGCTCACAGGCACAAAAAGGATTCATTGCCTAACTGGGGTGATTCCTGCTCGCATGCTCTCCGGATGGGAAGAGATTTTTCCCTGGGATGCATTGGCAGCAGCCCCACCCTGTTTCTGGAGCATTGAGCAGGCGGCATCGGTAGGATCCAGGTGTGCAGTGTTCCACACCATCAAAGGAGCACTTCAGTCCCTGCCATCCAGCACTTTATGGGAAAATGCCTTCATGCGGTTACATTGGATTTGCCTGCTGGCAGCTCTGACAGTAGCTAGTGTGAAGCCAGGGCTGGTCACACTATCCTCCAGCCCTGCTGCTTCTGCATCGGTGGGGCTGAGGAGAGGGATGCAGCCTCCCTGCAGGAGAACAGCGTGGTGGGAAGCCATGGTGAAGTGGGAGCAGTAGGTTTGTCTAACTAGAGCTCAGAGCGCTGGTGCCTGGGGCTTCAGCCTGAGCGCACAGGGAGCTCTTCCCATCTGTTGTGAGAACAAGAGGCTGTGTGCACCACAGTGAGAAGTGTGTGCCACAGTGACTATGTAATGAAGGAGGCTTTGATCATGTAGAATGCAAGAGGGTGTGTTTGATCACTGGTTCCTACAGACTATCATGGATGCCCTGAGGAGTAGTAGCATCACTTCCCCCTGCAGGTGCCATTTCATGGTGCTGCCCAGCTGATGGCGCTGGGTGGTGCGCTTGATGCTTGGGCGGTCTCAAGGGCTTTTGCAGCGGAACTGATGCCTGTAATCTCTTTGCATAGGTGATCAGAAACTCTCTGGGTAGTTCCATTCACTCTGCATGTTCACAGTTCTGGGGAAGGTGTGTAAGCTTTGCACGTCTGTTATCAGCCAGCACCCCACCTTGCTGCCCTCAAAGCAGGACCCTGGGTGCAGGTGCTAAGATAACACGCACTGATGCTTGCGTTGGGGTAGAGCAATGCCAACAAATAAATGCCTAGCAGTAATGTGGTTCTGCTGCACTCTCCCCCAGCAGTAGGTCGGGGACCTGCTCCTGCACAGTGGGGTCATTGATCTCCAGGAGGATGAAGGCTGTTCAGTAAAGAACTTGGACCCCAAGGACTATTTCTTCTACACACACGCGCCTCCTCCCCCACCCCCATAGGAGAAGGAATTAACTACCTCAGTGACTTTTTTCAGGCTTTATGTATTCTTGTTTCCCCTACAGCCCTCCCCAGCTTGAGGGTAAGTATTTAGGGCAGGTCTTCACTACCCGCCGGATCGGCCGGTAGTGATCGATCTATCACATCTCGTCTAGAAGAGATAAATTGATCCCCGAACGCGCTCCCCGTCGACTCCGGAACTCCAGCTCGCGAGAGGCGGAAGCGGAGTTGACGGGGAAGTGGCAGCGGTTGACTCGCCGCTGTCCTCACGGCCAGGTAAGTCGACCTAAGATACGCCGACTTAGTTGCGTATCTTAGGTCGGCACCTCCCCCCAGCGTAGACCAGGGCTTAGAATTGAGAAACGGAGGCTGGAAGGGACCTTGGCAGGTCATCTCGTCCAGACCCCTGTGCCGAGGCAGGGCCAAGTAAACCTAGACCAAACCTGACAGGTGTTTGCCCACCTGTTCTTCAAAACCTCCAGTGATGGGGATTCCACAACCTCCTCTGGAAGCCTGTTCCAGAGCTTAACTCCCCTCAGATTTAGAAAGTTTTTCCTAATCTTTAACCTAAATCTCGCTTGCTGCAGATTAAGCCTGTTACTACTTGTTCTGCCTTCAGTGAATATGGAGAACAATTGATCAGTGTCATCTTTATAACAGCCCTTAATCTATTTGAGACTGTTCTCAGGTCCCTCCTCAGTCTTGCTTTCTCAAGGCTAACTCAGTTTTTTTAACATTTCCTCACAGGTCAGGTTTCCTACATCTTTTATCATTTCTGCTGCTCTCATCTGGACTCTCTCCAGTTTATGCACATCGTTCTTCAAGTGTGGCGCCCAAAACTGGTCACAGTACTCCAGCTGAGGCCACCCCAGTGCTGAGCGAAGTGGGACACAATTACCTCCCACGTCTGTCTTACCACATTCCTGCTAATACACCCCAGAATGATAGTAGCCTTTTTTGCCACTGCATCACATGGTTAGCTCATATTCAGTTTGTGATCCACAATGACGCCCAGATCCTTTTGAGCGGTACTATGATCTAGGCAGTTATTCTCCATTTTCTACTTGTGCATTTGGTTTTTCCTTCCTAAGTGCAGTACTTTGCTCTTGTCTTTATTGAGTTTCATCTTGTTGATTTCAGACCATTTTTCTAATTTGTCCAGGTCGTTTTGAGTTCTAATGCTGTCCTCCAAAGTGCTTGCAAAGGGTTGGTGTCATGTGCCTTACTTCTATTGCCCCTTAGTCCAGAGTGGACTGAGACCAGGTGTGGTGGGAACTCCCTTTCTGAGCACTGTAGATTTACACCTTTCACATTGGAAGGCCGGACTTCTTTCAGCACCTCCGCTGCAGAATGTGCCGGGGCTGCGTGGTGTGCTAAAGCTTATTTCTCCAGTGAAGAGATGGACAGCAGGGTGCAAGCCATGAACTCCCGGGTTCTAAATTGAGATCATGAGGTTACATATCAGCAGTGGAATACAAATGGGCAAGATGCGGTACTGAGGAAGGATGGTCTTGTGGTTAATAATCACTTCTGTTCCCCTAGTACCCAGGGTCCCAGTCATGTAGAGGGTCCCATTTTGCTGGGAGCTGTGATGTGTGCGCCAGAGCATTGACAGAGTAGGCCTCAGGACAGAACAGATGTGCTCAGGCAGGGTGGGTTTGGGAGGCTGAGGTACAAAGGAACTGTTGAGCAGAAAAATAGAAGTCTCAGCTTGCCTATGTGAGGCCAGACAGGTTAGGATATCGGACAGAGATCCTCAATCCTGAAATCAATGGGATTTAGGCACCTAAATACCTTGAATGATCTGGGCCTTAGTCTTTGTGGACCTCAGTTCCTCATCTGTACCTTGGGGATAACAGTGCCTTGCAGGGGTGTTGCGAGGGAACGTACAGGAATGATTGAGCTGTGCAGGTGTGGTGGTGGTGAGCGCCAAGGAAACACGATAAAGAACTGACTCTTGCAGAGCAATGAATGGTGGAGTCCAGCAATATGCGCTGCAGTGCAGGGACGGCTGGAGCAGAGCACGGGGTCAGCAGCTGAGGTCTAATCCCAGCTTTGACGGGGTCTTGTGTGCATTTGGGCAAGTCACTTTACCTCTCTCTGGGCCTCAAGTTTCCCCGCTGGTAAAGTGGGGATACGTGATGATGGGCTGGCATTTGTACTGTGTTTTGGAAATGAAAAACACTTCTGTAAGGGGCACTATTACTGCAGTGGTCCATAAAGTGATAAGCCTGCACTGTTTTTCAGTGCAGAAAAAGACAGGATCCTTAGATTGTGCTGCCTTAGAATATGAAGAGCTCATTCTAAATACAGCAATTTGTGATGCACAAGGAAATCAGCTTAGAGACGTGAGTGGTAAGGAGAGAGAGGACTCTCCAGCGGTTGGTGATGGGACACTAGATGGGGAGGGCTCTGAGTTACTACAGAGAATTCTTCCCCAGGTGTCTGGCTGCTGGGTCTTGCCCAACTGTACAGGATCTAATTGATCACCATATTTGGGGTCAAGAAGGAATTTTCCACCATGTACTGACAAGCTGAGGTTGTTTCCTCAGCAAACGTCATTCCTGCCTGAGTTTGCAGGATGCGTCCTGGCGACCTGTGTCCTAGGTGCCAGGCCTCCCTGGTATGGTTGAAAACGGGCGCAGAAAGCACTGGTGAAGGGAACTGGGGGAAATTCAACACAGGGCATTTTGGAAACATGCTATTAGAGTCCGTCCCCTTCTGCCATGTCACTTTCACGGGGGACTCTGCAGAAAAGTCTGCGTGTTTAGTATCCAGGGTTGTTCTGTGGGCTGGCTCAGGAAACGCTACACTGGCACAGATGCAGCGCTGCAGCCGGGCTGCTGCCGTGTTCACACTTACTAGAGTGACAGAAGCGGATCTTCCAGTGCTGTACTAAACCCACCTCTTCTGTTGACCTAGTGGTGTCTACACTGGGGCTTGGGGCGGTTTCATTACATTGCACAGGATGCAAAATTTTTCACAGCCCTGAGCGATGTAGTTAAGGCAACGTAACGCTGTAGTGTAGACCAGCCCTTAGTAACCAACTTTGATTTCCCTGGGCCTTGCTGGGCCCTCCCCCAAAATCTCCCCAGGAAGCAGCCTGAGTTTGAAACATTGAGATTTTATACTGCAGATACTGTGTCCACCTCAATGTCTGTGCAGCCCCTGGCACAACAGGGCCTTCCACCGTAATTTAAGGATTAGAATAAGGAAAATAATATAAGACAGAGGAAACAAATCAACCAAATACAGAAGCCTTGGCTCAGCCCAGAGAGTGACAGACTCTGTAATACTGCAGTAAATATGTCCCTTTCCGGTGCAGGTAACTAATGTGCACTATTTTCAGGCAGCTCTTTGGCAGACCTTTAATCAAATACCGGTTGTTATGAAGGATCTTTGCAGGAGCCCACGCCAGTGATCTGTAATTCAGAGGGGTATCTTCCCACATGTTCCTGTGTCCAATGGTAGTTTTCAGGAGCTACCTCAACAGCTGAAGTTAAACTCAGCCCTGACTCTTCCACAGATGCCTTGTAAAAATGTTAACAACGTCACTTGTGTCTCTCTCGGCTTTCAGAGAGATCTGAAATCTCGCCCAAGATTTCTCTCCAGTCTTTTGCTGCTTTTTCCCAAATTCTTGAGGTGGTTCCCAACAGGCTTGAGGGCTCTTGGTGTCCCTTTTTGACCTCTAGAAGCAACACATTCACACACACGGGAACTTGGACTGTCTTGCTCTTTTATATGGCAGGTGCCCAGTAGATAATTGGTTTCTAAGAGTCTGAGTAATACCCAAACCTCAGCCAGACAGGCCTCGGAAGTCTCACGGGGATCACGGTGCAGGCCCCCTCCTTGCCCAGTCACACCTTCCTCACCCTGCAGTTTCCCTATGTCAAAAGACAAAACGGAGAGGCAGACCCAGGTTGCTCTAGCCCTGACACAGGCCTTCAACACCAGCACCCTGCGATGCAGCATCTGACGGGGGCAGCTGAGCCAGTCAGGAGGGGTTCACACGGAGCACAGCACAATCCGTTAAGATTCTCACTTGGCTCCTGCACTTCCTCAGTTTGCAGAGCAGGGCCTAAAGGACAGGCGTGGCTGTCACCGAGTCAGCCCTGGGGCTCAAGTGGGAGCAACTTGTGCTGTGGTGCTGAAGGCCTTAGGGTTCTGGTGCAGCGTGGGGCACGGGTCACTTGCAGGTTTAAACTAGCGTAAATGGTGGTTCTCTGTAACTTGACCTCTTTAAACCATGATTTGAGGCCGTCAGTGACTCAGCCAGAGTCTGTATGGATGATCATGGTGGTCCTCTCTGACATTAGAGTCTGAGTCCTGGTGCATGGAAGGCAGGAAGGGGCCGCATGAAGGAAGCTGTAGAGAATATGCATGGGCTTGTGTTCCCTCTCTGGGTATATATCGCATTATCATCCGTGCTGGAGTTATGCTATCCTCAGGGCACCAGGTATTGGTTTCAAATATACACTTCTGTGTCTTCTAGTTCCAGTCTCCTCAGAGCAGCCAGAAGCGATGGAGAAAGAAGATGTGCGAATGCAGCTGAAGAGACATCAAACCCCCAGCCCGACCCATTGCAGCAAATCCTCCAAGCGAGCCAAAATCAAGGTGACCATTGTCTCCCACGGGGAAGCTGCTGGCACGGGGAATGGAGCACCCCTCATTGCACAGCCGGAAAGTGAGTCCCAGTTCCAGAACTGCTCTTTAAACTGGAGATATTTACATTCAGTGATATTTACATGGAGATTGGGTAGTTGGTGTGTCTCAGGCCAGCTCTGGGTATGAGGATATGTCTGCTGACAAAGATGGAGCCAAAGGGGAGGAACCTTCTTCTTTAACAATATAGACATGGCAGGCAGCCTAAGTGGTTCCAGATGCCTGCGACTGGGTGCTCAGTGATGCTTGGGGAAGGGTGGGGATTGAAGTCCCATAATAGATAGTGTACAGCAGAGCATATGTCAGAAGCTTCGGTTCAAGAGAGTCATTCAAATTGTATGTGCCAGGGTGAAAGGCTTATTGTGTGTGTGGGGGGGAAGGGTTTTCCCTTTGTATATGACTTTGCACAATCTACTGAGTTATGAGGGACATGGTCTTTTCACTTTCCTCTGAAGCTTCAGGCCACTGCTGGACGCAGGATACTGGTCTTGAGGGACACTCAGTCTCGTTCAGTTTTGTAAGTCTGTGGCTTGCTTAAGTGTCTGTCCCTCAAACCCTGATGCTGTAGAAGTGACAACAAAGGACTCCCAAACAGGTTGGAATCTCTCTGCAAAGATCTCATCTGGGACCCGCTCCTGCCATACAAAGAGGACCATGTTGGGATTTGATGTGGTCTCCCACTGGAAGAATCTCTGTGTATTCTCGGTATAGAATAGTTTCCTGCTCTGCTGATCCCCTTTGGGCATTGCAACGGTCTGAAGTCTGTCAAATACACCTTTTATATATACATTTGCAAAACCCAACTCTTCTCCCGTCTTCTCCTGGGTTAAGAAAACCCTGCTGTGATGTGAGTTGCAACCTGGTGAGCTGCAGTCCAGAGAGAGCTGTAGTGTGTTCAGCTTTGTTTCCCTCCGGCACTGGAGAGGAGACCAGGAATTTTGTTTGCTTATTGTAACCACTGTACATTAAGGAAACTGTCCATTGTGGTAGGCCAGGTTGATGCATAGTAGGACTTCTGCTTGGAGCACCAAAAAAGAATTCTTAAACGTAATTGCGAGTGAGTGGAATTAGTGTGCAGCGTAGGGCTGAAAGGGTCAGCACGCCATTCCAAAGCCCTGGGAAATCAGAGATTTTTCAAAGCTATAAAGTAAATTGATCCATTTTGCACCATTTCTTGGTTAATTTAACAGTTGGTTTTACTGTGAAAATTAACTAATGAATATATTGTGGCTTACCTTCAACAGCTTTGGAAGTCTCTGATTTCCTGGATTTTTTTTTTTAATTTTCAAAACTTTATTTCTTTTCACAGAAAAAAAATGAAATGCAGAAGTAAACATGAACCAAACAAGAATTCCCTCTTACCGTGCGTGAGCAGGAGGAATACACAGGACAAACGCATTTGTATCCCAAACACCGCAATAAACAAATATTGTAACTCACCGGCCTTTCTGTGTATTTTGTAAAGTGTCTCAATAGAATGCTTACAAAATCAACCACTAGAAAACCGGCATGTGCTCAATGATCCATCGAGGCAGTAGAATTGTATAATAATAATAATAATCTGGCAAGGAGGAAGTGGGGGTGTGAGTGAAGTAGAAGCAGATTAGTGGAATTCACCAGAGATGCTTACATCCCTGTGCTGAGCACCTGGTATCCAGTGCTTTCAAATGTCGAAGCTGATTCCCTCAGTCCTATTGTGCATCATAAGATTGTCGCAATGGCAACTTCCTGGTTTTATTAGTGATTCTATTTGGTTTGATGTTTCTGGAAGGACTCGGTCTCCTAGAACGTGCTAGAAAATATTTGGGATTGCGCTGGAGCTTTCCTTTAAAAAGTGCTTTGGGCAGCAGGATGAGCTCTGTTCCCCCAGCATTGCTCTGTGTCACTGGGCCGTGCGTGATGGCAGGGGCTCCCCAAAGGCTGGAATAGGGCAGAGCTTTACGTCTCGTGTTTTTCTTTGTTTCCCACAGGTGTGCCAGGAAAGCCCCCCACCATGACCATAGGCCAGTCTGGGTCAGGCGTAAAGGAGTTCTCGGGACTACTTACCACCACCAAGTGAGTGTATCATTTTATTTTTAATCTGTGGATCTCTGAGAGAGCTGAGCCGACGCCAGGCTCCAGAGAGCAGTGATTCCAGTGTCTGCCACTTCCTCGGACCTTGAGTGTGAAAGGACATGTCAGAGGTCCAGCTCTATGTCTGAATCCTGAGATATAGGAGATATCCAACCCCCTGGAACCTACCCCTCGTTGGTGTTGACTTGTTGCAGGGCAGTCCTGAGATGTGTTGGCAGAGCGAGGGGAGTAGTGGGGAGGGCATCCTGGTGATAGGTATATCTCTCTCTTTCTATGGGGGAGACAAAGATTGAAATGATAGGTTCAAACCTCCTGATCTTTGTGATTCTGGCACTGCTTTCTCTCTCCCTGCATCTTCTGCCTTAACCTGGACTCCAGTTCCTGTCCTTAAAGAATTTTCCCTGCCCAGCCCTTGTCTCTGCCACTGCGGCCTCCCTGCCTGCCTGCTGCCAGACTCGCCCCCCAGGGCTGGAGGAGTATTTAAAGTAATTCTCCTTTGAAATGCCCCCCCCCGGGAGTTTCTTGCTGTACATCTAATGCTGTCTCAGTCTTCTCATCTCCCAGGGTGCTGCTCTGGTTTGCTGTATGCCTCAGAGCGGCAGCCTCTGCCTTTAACCTGGAACAGGAGGCAGAATCTGGAAAATAAAAACGGTTTTACATTGAGAAGTCCCTTTAACTCCCAAGGTGGAATCTGTCTGTGTATAACACCTAATCGGCGTGGCATGGGGACAGAGGGCTTACAGTCACCCCGCATTTCAGAAATAGACATCCTACTCCATTTGTGCGTGCTTCTATCTCCCGTCATGGAGGCACAGCTGCTGCGGCAGTTTTGAGTTCACCACAGTAAAGTTTTCAGTCTCACCCAGCCCTTCCAGAAGGAGAGTGGCTCTGGGCTGCGTTTGACCCCTTGGCTGCAATCTTTGTCCTGGAAATACATCCCCTTGGAGTTTGTTGGTTACTGGAGTGCATTTGCCGTGTTTCTCTGTTTATTTTCCAGGCTGAATTCTGCGGCGGAAACCCCCACCCTTAGCTCTACCCCCTCGGCCATGATCCCTAGCAGCACAGCTCCCAGCGCCTTCCATTCCTTGCAGAGCAGGCTGGTGGCCAGCAGTGCCCACTGCAGGCAGGCCCAGCCTAGCAACGCGCTCCAAGGTACCTGTCTCTTTCTTCATGCCTGGCTTGGGAGTCTGCAAAGCAAACCTGGCCTGTGAGACGGATCTGTTGGAATCAGTTGTGTGTTTCCCTGCCTGCACCTTTGCTCTAACCCGGGAGTGGCTGAGAGCCTTCCCAGCGTTTCGCTATCCTGGGGGCCTGATGAGGCCAGTGGCTTACTCAGGAGCTGGAAAGTGAACCTGGTGGAGGATGGAACACTGGGCCAGGCCCTGTTTCCATTGCGGTCAGGGGCAGCTAGACTGGGTGACATTGTTTCAGTGAATAATACATCTGCAGAAAAGTCCATTTTGGGGGATACTTTCAGGTCAAATTTAGCAAATAGTATCAACCTAGAAATGGGGGGGGGGGGGGATTCCAAAGTGATTTATTTTGGTCCATTTTTAAATGGAACATTTCAGCTTTTTTGTTTTGAAACGGTGTTTTGTTTAATAATTTAGCTAGTATTAAAAAAGGGTGAAAGACACCCCAAAGTGACCTGGAGCAAAACAGAAAAACTTGAAGAACAAACAAACCAACCCCCAGATGTATTTTGTTTTGATAAGAAAAACCGTCAAAATTCAATTTCAGTTTGAACTGAACCTCGTTTTTGTCAGATTTTTTGGTTCAGCTTCTGAAATAAGATATCAATGATGCTCTCAGCATCTCCACCGATTTCGGTTGTATGGGAGCAGGAAGTGGCTCGCTATCTGGTGTTCTAGACACGACTGGCCCTGTCTACACTGGGCGCACATCCTGTGTGCAGTCATGCGAGTTGATAGGTGTTGGGTCGTGTTCTAGAATGGTGTTTTCCTCCTGGAGACATAGCTCATAGGGAGGACCGAGGGGCTCCCACAGGTCAAGAGGTAGCGTGACTCAGGGGACAGCCTCCTGCTGAAGCTAGTCCACCAAAGGTGAGAAACTGGCTCTTCATGGCAGGTTATTCCCCAGCCTTGTTTGCTTTCAGGAGCAGCATCTGCTAGCAGCCTCCTGCAGGGACTGAGTTTCAGCCTGCAGGACATCGGCACCAAGTCACCAGCCCTTCCAGCGAGCGTAGCATCCGTGGGGCCATCCATACAGGTAGGCAGCCCTAGCGACATGGAGGGTTTCAGATAGGCACAGGCTCTCCTGGAGAGCAGGAAACTGGATCTAGAGAGCTTGGGAGGACAGCATCCTTGTCATCCTGGAAGTAGAGCTCTGCTCCAGTAAGGAGCTCTCTTGAGGCTCTTGCTCTTGTGTTTGGCGCTTGTACCCTCAGGAGGAGGGTACTTGAGGACCAAGGGTGATGGATGCCTTCTCTACAAGGACCACTGCTGTCTGCAGCCTGCCCTCCCATCTGGAGGCTGGGTGCAGTGATAGCATGAGGTGCATGGCAAATGGGAGTTCTGGCACAGGAGACATTGAAACCTAAACTTGACAAAACACTAGACAATGCAATGTAGGGAATGGTCCTGCACGAGCCCCGGGGAGTGGGTGGCACGAGCCCGCTGGGCCTTTCCCACTCCTGCTTCTCACAGTGGAGTTGATTGCAGCCCCATCAGCTCTAGCAGGGGCAGCCTGCAATGCTCCACCTCTATCTGAGCAGCCTCCACGCAGATCAAGGTGGTTTATTGCATGCTAGGGCCAGTAGTCTCCATGGGCTGCCCCTTCATCTTAAAATCAGGGTGTCCATCGTGAAAGGGCCAAACTTCATCCGCCCTTGGGCTGAGATGCACTGGCTGCCTACTGGGATGAAGGGTGGGAAGACTCTGCCAGACCTCGGAGACCTCGAACTGCCCTTGAGAGTGAGGGGGAGCAGGGAAAGACATCCTGCCCCTTCCTCCCTGGTGCTCACCGCACTTGCCTTGCCTTGCAGACCTCAGCTGGGAAGACACCAGCACCTATCCAGAGTCTGAGTGCCATAACCACGGGCACCGGGACAATCGTCCGCACCATTCCAGTCGCCACATCCTTGTCGTCTCTTGGAGCCTCGGGGAGCGGGAAGCCCACAGCTATTCACCAGTTGCTGACCAACGGCGGGCTGGCCAAGCTGGCCAGCAGCCTTCCTGGCTTGGCTCAGATCTCCAATCAAGCGGCAGGTAAGGGGCTAGTGCTGGTGGGGGGTTTTGAGACGGAGATGCAGGCCCTCTCCCATCTCCTTTCAGACTGTAGTTTGCATTTACAAAGCTTGTTTGAAGTTCAGAGTGCTCTGTGTATGCCGACTTACCCTCCTGAAGCCGCTGCAAGGAGGGAACTATTGCCGCACCCCGTGGAGACACTGAGGCACAGAGAGAGGAGGCGATTTGCCCAAGGTGTCCCAGTGAGTCAGTGGCGGATCTGGGATTGGAATTTGTGAGTCCAGCGAGAGAATTTACATCCCTCGCAGGGTGAAGGGGGGATCCGCCACCATAGACAGTGAACATCCGTTTCCTCCCCAGTAGGAGTCCATCTTCATCATGCACATGATTGAAGGCCCCTTTGCATGTTCCTTAATACCAGGCAGAATTATACCTCGCATGGTTTAGGATGGCTTGTAAACAGGGCCAGGTGGCTGTCTCTGAACAGTGAGTCCCCTAATTCAGAGCATTCCAGGCGCCATAGAGCCAAGATCCAGCTACGGGTGCGGGCTGTGTATTCCTTGGAGATGCCAGCCAACGTCAAACTTGTGCCCTGTCTGCTCACCCGAGCTAGTGACCGCCATTCCAGCCGTCAGCTCCATGCTCTGGAACTCGCATTACTGCCTTGGGTCGTGCTGACATCCTCGTTACACAGCACGTGGTCTGGTAATAGGAAATGTGCAGGGGGTCTGGGTGCAGGTCTCCGAATATTACTGCCAGAGACTGGTTACTGCCTGGAGACCTAGTGTTGGGCTTTCCCAGAGGTGGATTTGCTGAGCTGTATGTTGTGTTGGGGACTGTGATCCTTGCAACACTCCATGTTCGGTCTGTCCTATAGCTGAGCTCCATTTGCTGGCAGTTAGGGAGCAGCTGCCTGGCAGCTGGCAGGGCGGGGTTGTGTCTGTTTGATCTGATTCTCCTGTAAAAGCCCGGGGTGAAGTGTGTGCTCGGAGATCGGCTGGTCGCAGTGACTTGCCTCGCTCCTGTGTCTTCCAGGCTTGAAGGCTCCAACCACCATTACAGTGACCCTACGGGGGCAGCCTAACCGTGTCACTACCCTGAGCCAAGCGGCTGTGGGGACTATCCAGCCCCAGCTGGAGGAGCAGCAGCTGCAAACTCAGACACCTCAGGTAATTCTGGGTCTCTGGTCTTAGGCGAAGAGAAGCCGTTGGGCGTATGTTATGCTTCCATCACCAGTGTTTGCTGACCCACATGTTTTGTGCAGAAGCATCTCTCCTGGGGGGAGTGTTCTGCAATATGGCCCAGCAACTCTCATTGGGATTTTCTCAATAGGGTTTTGCCAATGCTGAAGCCAGGGTGTTTACTCCCTTATGAGCTGTTGTGCCCCTGTGCTGTGATTTGAGCGGAGACTGAAGTGGACAGGAATGAGCGCTTGTGAGGGAGAGCAGTGTGCGCTCTCTGGGCAGAAAGGGGCATAGTAGGACAGTGGTTGGAGATAGATCAGTCCTCTCCTGCCACAAACGCAGAGGCCTCCACCCAAATCGTGTATCTGATGTTACCTCACAGCTGCGCTTAATCAACTGGAAATGCCAAACCACGGCAGTTATGTTGGATCCAAACACCTGGAGTTGGTGTCAGCCTGGGAGCCCCTGTTTAATGTCCCTCTGACAGTTGGGGCTTTCTGGAGAGGTGTTTGTAGACCCTGCTCTGTGGCGAGGAAGGCGGAATGGGGCTCCCTCCAGAGCTGAGGTCGGTTTGGGCCCAATTTGACCCGAACCTGACTAGACCACTAGACACTAGACCACTAGACAGTCCAAACCCAGCCTGCGGTTGTTTTCATACCTGACCCTGGCGCTTGTAGCTAGTCCCAGGGGTTGCAAGGGTGTAGCTGCCAGCCCAGACTCCGTTTTCCATATTTTGTTTCCTCCTTCGAGCCGCAGGGCTAATTATCCTCCAGCCCTGCTCTCCCTCTGGAAGCTTGTAGTCGGGCTCTGCTGGGGTCAGGTCAGATTGCAGGACTCTACTCCAGAGCCTCTTGCTGCATCTCTTTCAACAAAGGGTCAAACAAAGAGTGAGGTCGTGGGGGGCGGCGGGCGGGCGGGCGGCATGGCGCCCCATCCTGTGCCTGGAGCTTGGTGCCTCAAGCCTTCAGATCCCTGAACTGAGACCAGGCACCCGGATGGCTAATGATTGGCAGGTGTCTGTGGGTAACACCAGGGTCTCCATACTGTCATCTCCTCCACAGGTCCCAACACTTCCCCATGCAGGTGGCAGGACCCAGTGAGGAGGGACTGTTCAGCATTTATCATGTTCTCTAGGGCAGTGTTTGTCAGCGACCGGTCTGTAGGCTGGTGCTGGTCCCGAGAGCTCCCTGACACGGTTTAGGAAGGTGGCAAGCCAGTCCCTGGTATCGAAAAGGTTGAAAAACACTGCCATAAAGTAACATTTTTTCATGACAAATCTCCCTTGGGATTTTTTCACTCACTGTGACAGGAGTGAGCCCTGCTGCTGTTGGAAGAAGGTTGTAGACTCCTGACCTGTCAAGTTCCCTCCCTGGGAAAGAGACTCAGGGCACCGTCCTCCCAGCCCCCAGCTGTGTCTTGTCCTGGGGCTGAATCCAGAACACAAGCTGCCAGGTTAGAGGCAGATTTGTTTAGTGAAGAAGCAGTTAATGGTGTCAGATGTTCCAGGCTTGTGATCTCAGATCTGCAGTGGCAAATTTCAGCCCAAGGCTGAGTTCAGAAAGGAAATGAGCAGCTAGAACATGTTAAGAAGAAGGTGAAACCTCCAGGGCAGACGTCAGTTTGCAGTTGAGACGTAGATTTGCAGATGTCAAAGCCAGAAAGGACCATTTTGCGCATTCCAGCCTGAGCTGCCTAACCCAGGCCAGAGACCCTCACCCATTGTGCACCATCAGCAAAGTTGCAACCCTCATAGACTGTAAGGTCAGAAGGGACTATTCAGATCATCTACTCTGACTGCCTGCACATCACAGGGCACAGAACCTCGCCCACCCACCCCTGTAACAGCCTCTGAACCTCTGGATGAGTTACTGATGTCCTCAAACCATGGTTTAAAGAGGTCAAGTTACAGAGAACCACCATTTATGCTAGTTTAAACCTGCAAGTGACCCGTGCCCCACGCTGCACCAGAACCCTAAGGCCTTCAGCACCACAGCACAAGTTGCTCCCACTTGAGCCCCAGGGCTGACTCGGTGACAGCCACGCCTGTCCTTTAGGCCCTGCTCTGCAAACTGAGGAAGTGCAGGAGCCAAGTGAGAATCTTAACGGATTGTGCTGTGCTCCGTGTGAACCCCTCCAGACTGGCTCAGCTGCCCCCGTCAGATGCTGCATCGCAGGGTGCTGGTGTTGAAGGCCTGTGTCAGGGCTAGAGCAACCTGGGTCTGCCTCTCCGTTTTGTCTTTTGACATAGGGAAACTGCAGGGTGAGGAAGGTGTGACTGGGCAAGGAGGGGGCCTGCACCGTGATCCCCGTGAGACTTCCGAGGCCTGTCTGGCTGAGGTTTGGGTATTACTCAGACTCTTAGAAACCAATTATCTACTGGGCACCTGCCATATAAAAGAGCAAGACAGTCCAAGTTCCCGTGTGTGTGAATGTGTTGCTTCTAGAGGTCAAAAAGGGACACCAAGAGCCCTCAAGCCTGTTGGGAACCACCTCAAGAATTTGGGAAAAAGCAGCAAAAGACTGGAGAGAAATCTTGGGCGAGATTTCAGATCTCTCTGAAAGCCGAGAGAGACACAAGTGACGTTGTTAACATTTTTACAAGGCATCTGTGGAAGAGTCAGGGCTGAGTTTAACTTCAGCTGTTGAGGTAGCTCCTGAAAACTACCATTGGACACAGGAACATGTGGGAAGATACCCCTCTGAATTACAGGTCGCTGGTGTGGGCTCCTGCAAAGATCCTTCATAACAACCGGTATTTGATTAAAGGTCTGCCAAAGAGCTGTCTGAAAATAGTGCACATTAGTTACCTGCACCGGAAAGGGACATATTTACTGCAGTATTACAGAGTCTGTCACTCTCTGGGCTGAGCCAAGGCTTCTGTATTTGGTTGATTTGTTTCCTCTGTCTTATATTATTTTCCTGATTCTAATCCTTAAATTACGGTGGAAGGCCCTGTTGTGCCAGGTGCTGCACAGACATTGAGGTGGACACAGTATCTGCAGTATAAAATCTCAATGTTTCAAACTCAGGCTGCTTCCTGGGGAGATTTTGGGGGAGGGCCCAGCAAGGCCCAGGGAAATCGAAGTTGGTTACTAAGGGCTGGTCTACACTACAGCGTTACGTTGCCTTAACTACAAAATTACAAAATTTTGCATCCTGTGCAATGTAATGAAGCCGCCTCAAGCGGCGGTGTAGACACCACTAGGTCGGCAGAAGAGGTGGGTTTAGTACAGCACTGGAAGACCCGCTTCTGTCACTCTAGTAAGTGTGAACACAGCAGCAGCTCGGCTGCAGCGCTGCATCTGTGCCAGTGTAGCGTTTCCTGAGCCAGCCCACAGAACAACCCTGGATACTAAACACGCAGACTTTTCTGCAGAGTCCCCCGTGAAAGTGACATGGCAGAAGGGGACGGACTCTAATAGCATGTTTCCAAAATGCCCTGTGTTGAATTTCCCCCAGCTCCCTTCACCAGTGCTTTCTGCACCCCATTTTCAACCATACCAGGGAGGCCTGGCACCTAGGACACAAGCCGCCAAGACGCAGCCTGCAGACTCCGGCAGGAATGATGTTTGCTGAGGAGACAACCTGAGCTTGTCAGTACTTGATGAGTAATGGAAACAGAGATCTATTCGGACCCGCTGGCACCAAAAGCTGATGCCAGTTGCTCTCCTTGCATCCAGAAAATGAAGGATGAGGATCCCAGGGAAAAATGTTTCTCCTGACTGTGAGGGGGTTGGTCTTATCGCACAGTTGAGTACCCTGTTTTCAGTGTCACTAATGCAAGTTCCGTGCAGATGGCCCTGCCATCCGGGATGCAGGAAAGCAGACTGTGACTGGGGACTCTGAGCTGTCCAGTTTGAAGCCCACTCCTCTCAGAACAGTTGCTGTGACCCATGGCTGCCTCCAGCTGGGAGCCCCATGGAGCTGGGGGAAGAGAAATTGCTTTGGCTTTGCACTGCTCCTTCATCATGGGACTTCAGAGAGAAGGAACGTCTGAGCCATTTGAGGCCCACAGATGTGGGCGAGGGTGTCGCTGGAAGCTGCCCTCAGGCTCCATCAGTGGAGCTGGTACATTAAGTGTTTGTAAGTCCTGGGCCTGTTTCTGGTTACATAAGGATCTGCACTGTACTTTTTTATCAGTAATTTCCACACATAGACATTCCTCCAATGTGCCTTGTAAATGCTTGGTGGCTGTTCTCCAGCTTGTCAGGCGGTGGGAGCACCTGGTCCCTTCACCTCTCTATTCAGTGTCAGTTTGCTGGCATGAGGTGGCCTGTAAGTGTCTCCAGATAGTATCTCTGTGTCAACGCTGAATCTGGTGAAGGGAATGTGGAGATGGTGATGATAGCTCCTCGTGTGACATTGTGTGCACTCACCATAAATCCTCTTCCAGTGTTGAAGATCAGTCTGTCTGAGTCGCATCCAGTTCTGTTGCCCTGTAGGTCAAAATCTCCTTGTGTAAGCCTGAGTCAGTCTCTGGTTTTCCAAGGCTGGTTGAAGAAGTGATCAGAAATAGCATGTTTTCCTTTCTACTTCGTTACCTGCATTGAGGTACCCTAAACAAACGTGGCAGAACAATAACTAGATTATTAGTCTGACAAACCCATGACATTTCCAGGCATAGATTAACTCCATGCGTTGTTGCAAGGTGGGACTTGAGGCTTAATTCTAAGCTGTGAGTTTGACTTACATTGTTGGGTTTGTGTGTTTAAGGCAGTGCTTCATTGTGTTAATGTTCATGGAGAATTCTTTTAATGTCATGAGTTATGTATTTCAGTAACTGCTCTAATTATATCCATTAATGTAATTGACTTACATTTGCCATTAGAATGTGTAATTCTGTTTGACAGCACCTCTTCTTGATAAAAGACTAAAGGAAATAACCACAAAGAACAAAGGCCGTTTTTCCAATACAGCTGGGTGGTCTAAGGGAGTTGAAAGTCATTGGGAGTTGGACTCTTGGTCCCCTTTGAGAAGTGCAGCCTTCCGCTCTAAACCTGTACCTGTAATAGGGCTAAAGCTTTGGATTGCCCAAGGTTTCACCTAATTACTGGGGCTTGGCTAGTTCTTCTTCAACCTCTATGGAAATAAGATGTAAAGTTTTAACAACGAGAGTAATTAAGTATTGGAACAGCTTACCGAGGGTTTTGATGGAGATCGACAGTGGACGTTTTCTAACAGATCTGCTCTAGGGATTATTGTGGGGCAGGTGTCTGGCCTGTGCTCTACAAGGGGTCAGGCTAAATGATCACAATGGTCCCTTCTGGCCTTGGAATCTATGAAAATTTTGCTCGGAAGGCAGTTCTGTTGGGCCAGTGTCCCCTGTCCGGGTTACAGCTGGAATCTAGATGGGATGCAGGTTTTCAGGATTCAGTACTGGTTAAATAATAGGAAACGCAGTCCAAGTGGCACATGATTAATGCTGGCATCACGGGGGTTGACAGTGGAGACCAGTGCTGTTGGAAGATAAAGGGGATCATGACTTGTTGGTGTTTGCTTATGACACTGGCTTTGTTTCAGTTGCAAAAGCCATAAAGGAGTATGAGGCGCTCTGTTGGCTTTAGGTTTCAGAGTGGGAGCCGTGTCAGTCTGTATCGGCAAAAACAACAAGGAGTCCTTGTGGCATCTTAGAGACTAACACATTTATTTGGGCATAAGCTTTTGTGGGCTAGAACCCACTTCATCAGATGCATGGAGTGAAAATACAGGAGCAGGTATAAATACATTAAAGAGGGGGGATTGCTTTACCAAATGTGAGGTCAGTCTAATGAGATAAATCAATTAACAGCAGGATACCAAGGGAGGAAAAATAACTTTTGAAGTGGTAAGAGAGTGGTCAGACAGTTGACAAGAAGGTGCGAGTAACAGTAGGGAGAAATTAGTATTGGGGAAATTAAGTTTAGGTTTTATAGTGACCCAACCACTCCCAGTCTCTATTCAGGCCTAATCTGATGGTATCCACTTTGCAAATTAATTCCAGTTCTGCAGTTTCACGTTGGAGTCTGTTTCTGAAGTTTTTGTTGTTGAAGAATTGCCACTTTTAGGTCTATTACTGACCTAAGTGACCAGAGAGATTGAAGTGTTCTACTGGTTTTTGAGTGTTATGATTCCTGATGTCAGATTTGTGTCCATTTATTCTTTTGCGTAGAGATTGTCCGGTTTGGCCAATGTACACGGCAGAGGGGCATTGCTGGCACATGATGGCATATATCACGTTGGTAGATGTGCAGGTGAACGAGCCCTTGATGGTGTGGCTGATGTGGTTAGGTCCTATGATGGTGTCCTTTGAATAGATATGTGGACAGAGCTGGCACTGGGGTTTGTTGCAGGGTTTGGTTCCTGGGTTGGTGTTTTTTGTTGTGTGGTGTGTGGTTGCTGGTGAGTATTTGCTTCAGGTTAGGGGGCTGTCTGTAAGCGAGGACTGGCCTGTCCTGCAAGGTCTGTGAGAGTGAGGGATCGTCCTTCAGGATAGGTTGTAGATCCTTGATGATGCGCTGGAGAGGTGAGACCTGACCAGGAATACTGTGTGCAGTTCTGATCTCCCATGTTTAAGAAGGATGAATTCAAACTGGAACAGGTACAGAGAAGGGCTACTAGGATGATCCGAGGCATGGAAAACTTGTCTTATGAAAGGAGACTCAAGGAGCTTGGCTTGTTTAGCCTAACTAAAAGAAGGTTGAGGGGAGATATGATTGCTCTCTATAAACATATCAGAGGGATAAATACTGGAGAGGGAGAGGAATTATTTAAGCTCAGTACCAATGTGGACACAAGAACAAATGGATATAAACTGGTCATTGGGAAATTTAGTCTTGAAATTAGACGAAGGTTTCTAACCATCAGAGGAGTGAAGTTCTGGAACAGCCTTCCACGAGAAGCAGTGGGGGCAAAAGATCTATCTGGCTTTAAGATTAAACTCAATAAGTTTATGGAGGAGATGGTATGATGGGATAACATGGTTTTGGTAATTAAATATTCATGGTAAATAGGCCCAATGGCCTGTGATGGGATATTAGATGGAGTGGGATCTGAGTTACCCAGGAAAGAATTTTCTGTAGTATCTGGCTGGTGAATCTTGCCCATATGCTCAGGGTTTAGCTGATGGCCATATTTGGGGTCAGGAAGAGGCAGATTGGAAGAGGCCCTGGAGGTTTTTTGCCTTCCTCTGTAGCATGGGGCACGGGTCACTTGCTGGAGGATTCTCTGCTCCTTGAAGTCTTTAAACCACGAGTTGAGGACTTCAATAGCTCAGACATAGGTGAGAGGTTTTTCGCAGGAGTGGGTGGGTGAAATTCTGTGGCCTGTGTTGTGCAGGAGGTCAGATTAGATGATCATGAATGGTCCCTTCTGACCTTTGTATCTATGAATCTAAGGTTTCAGAGTAACAGCCGTGTTAGTCTGTATTCGTAAAAAGAAAAAAGAAAAGGAGTACTTGTGGCACCTTAGAGACTAACCAGTTTATTTGAGCATGAGCTTTCGTGAGCTACAGCTCACTTCATCGGATGCATAGCATATCGTGGAAACTGCAGAAGACATTATATACACACAGAGACCATGAAACAAAACTTCCTCCCACCCCACTCTCCTGCTGGTAACAGCTTATCTAAAGTGATCATCAAGGAGGGCCATTTCCAGCACAAATCCAGGTTTTCTCACCCTTCCCCCCCCCCCCCCCCCGACACACATACAAACTCACTCTCCTGCTGGTAATAGCCCATCCCTCTTGAAGCCTCTCTTTATAATGCGCATGATAATCAAGGTGGGTCATTTCCAGCACTAATCCAGGTTTTCTCACCCCCCCCCCCCACACCCCCCTCCAAAAACCACACACACAAACTCACTCTCCTGTAGCTCACGAAAGCTCATGCTCAAATAAACTGGTTAGTCTGTAAGGTGCCACAAGTACTCCTTTTCTTTTTTCTTTTTATGAATCTAAGGCCCTTCAGAGTCTGCTCCAGCTTGCCTAAAATGGAGCAGATTGCAGCCCCTCTTCTCTTTAATGTGCAGGTGTCAGTGCTCAGGACACCAAGATTCGTCTTGCATTTACCTGTTCTCTGATAACCTCCTCTGCAAGAGGAGCTGCTATATAAATGGGAGGTATCTAGATGGTATCTGCTTCCTTCAGAGCCCATCAGTGCGTGGGGTTATGGAGTTGAGCCTCTACCTCCATAGCAGTCTAGACCCTTCTGACCAAAGGAATTGGACCTGGATTTCTGGCAAAGCAATAAACTGTTCGGCCACTGGGTCTTACAATTTGCAAGACTTTTAAAGCAACATTTTGTCTCAATTTGGATAAAGCCATTTAAATGAATAGTGTCAAAATCAGCTCGGGTACCACTAAGCAGAGAGGCTCTTGGGTCTGCAGAATGTCCTGCAAGTCAGGCACTGCCTGGGCTACTTCAGAAAACTGCTTCACGTTGGAAAATCACCTTAGTAATCAGGGAGAATTAGCCTGGCAGCAGGGAGAGAGCTCAGTCTGTCGGAGTGGGCGCTAAGCTCTTCTTAGTGAGAGATGCTTCCCCGTTTTCTCATCAGACATACAGGATGCTACTAGCAGGCTCCCTGCGCTTGGGTGTGATCTGCAGTGCACAGGGTGTGCGCTCCTTAAAGGAATGGGCCAGCTCGTTAAAGTGCAGATCTCCTGGGTTCCGTTCCTGGCTCGGCAGCTGACCTGCTGAGACACCTTGGCCAAGTGTCTCTTTGTCTCTGTTTCCCTTTCTGCAGAACAGGGCTGCGGAGGGTCACGTGCCTGGGTGGAGCTGGAGAACGGCCTCCTGGGTGTCTTTGGGACCCCCTACGAGGAGGGGGTAGTGTGCTGTTGTGTAAGTGGGAGCTTCCAGCCTCAGTGGCTCACAGTTGCCAAGCCCCCGGGGAAGGTTTGGTCTGACAGACCTGACGGAGTTGCCGGTGGCTTGGGTTAGTGTGGGGCTGCTTGGAGGAAGCAAGCCCACTCTGAGATGGGACCGAGGGGCAGACCCCTCCCCCACTCGCTGAGGGTTTGTCTGCACAGGGGGGTAACTCGAGTCATCCAACACGTTTGTACACGTTCGCTTGGACTCAGCTCATGGCAGCAGATTTCCATACAGCGTGTGCCAACCCGTTTGCTAACTGGCAGCCAGTTAGTTCCAGTCTCGACAGCCCTTGAAGCGAATGCAAGTGCGTGACTCTGGATGTGGATGGCACAGTGCATCTGTGAGCCGAATACCTAATTGACCCTTTAGGAATCCCCGAATTGGTTAGTTTCTGGAATGCGCTGGGAAGGTTAGACGTCTGACCAGAGGTCTCCCACTGAATGGGCTCTGCACAGACATCAGGCTGAATGTCCAAGGGAACTTGTGCATCTTTCACGGCCCAGCAGAGAGCTCTTCTGATGCAGAAGCGAACCTGAGCATGCTGCTTCCAATCGTGTTGCACTCCTGGCAGCATCCTGACAGTAACCGTGCATCGTTGCTTTCAACAGAGGATCCCTGAGCGCTCAGAATCTCTTGTTAAGCCTCACAAGTCCCCAGGGACATGGGTCAGTATTAGCTGCATTTTACAACCGAGGCACAGCGTGGGAAAATGACTTGCCCAAGGTCATCCATAGAGTCATTGTGGAGGTGGGGATAAGGCCTTAGGTAAGACACAGTCACCTCTGCTGAACTTGCCCTCCCAAAGGTTGATGGGGATATTGCTGAATTTATTTAAGGAAGGTCTTTGCAGAGCTCTGTCTTGTTCCACAGAGTCCTCCTCCAGCTGACAAGTAACTGGTCAGAGGGAGGGAAAAGAGGCGTAGAGGAAAGGTTAAAACGTAGAGAAGTGGATTTGAATTTCCAGCTGCTGAGAAAGGTTACAGGCAATGGAAAGAGAGCCCCGCTAGTGAAGGGCTGGTCGGCGTCCCCGCTCTGCATCACACTCCCAGCTCCTGTGAGTGCTGTGAGTTTTTCCGTTGGGTCTCAATTACTTTAACCCTTTCAGGCTCCAGGTGGTGCAGTTGGGAACTTGAGCACCCCAGCTTCCAGTGCCGCCCCTCCTGGCAAGCTGCTGTCTCAGATGGAACTCAGCAAGGCTCAGGCTGGCATAGAGATGGCTCCTGCTGACCCCGCGTCCCACCTGACCTCTGCAGCAACGCCACCTGTAGGTGAGGCGCATGGCAGTTCTGGGGCACACGCAGCCAGGCCTTGGGGTCAGTGTGGAGGAAGGGCTGGAGCCATGCCTGCCTGGTGACTCGCAGGGTTGCTGTGGTGGTGTGGCTGGATTGCCAGGACGCCCAACGATCTTGTTGGTTTTTTTAAAGTCACAATCCCCCTATTAACTGGTTTCTTTGAGTATGTGTGTGCACTTTATTGGGCGTGACAGAGCAAGGGAAGGCTGTAGAGCAGTGTAGCTGAGACCATTAACCCCAACACCTAGGTAGTTGTTTTAAGTTCAGCTCCATGGCCTAAAGTTACAAACTCCTCAGGTTCTGCATTTCTGCTGGCTGTGATCAGCTGTCCTGCAGCTTGTGCGAAGCGTGCGCTTTCAACGCTTTCAACGCTTTCTCCCTGCTGTGCGTTATTGTTGATCTAGACTAGAGAGAAGGGATCCAACCCCCTGCAGCTCAGTGAGTGTGTCGGTTGCAGCTGCCCAGGGAGAATCCAGACCCACATAACCAAGCTGCCCTCTATTGTATCCTTGAAATGCTTTGGTAAGATAAGCTGCATCGCGGCTGGTTTGATTCTTTCTTTCCTGTTGGTTTCAAAGTGAAGAGAAAAGCTCTCGAGGCAGATGGATGGTAAGCGTTCTGGGCGAAATGAGGAGACGGGACAAAGCCCCACTTGAAAACAATGGAGCTGTGTTGAAGTGTCTGCCAGATTCCTCAAAGTGCCAGGGTCTAAACAAACGGCTCTGGAGCGCTTGGGAATCTCTGCTGTTGTACAGAGGCTGGCGCCTGGTACTCGAATGATCTCCCAGTCCCTGCAGGGCTAGAATCACTGCATACCGCAAACCCCAGCAGTTCTCCCACAGAGCAATAGGGCAGTGGGAAAAAGCTGTTTTCTTTTTCTCTCCTAGCTTGAAGTGTTTCCCTTTGCTATTTGTACTTCAGTTAGTGGGTGACTGTGGTTGTTTTCAGAAAGCTTTCTTGGGTCACTCGTGGCCCTGGATGACTGTTAACCCAGTAGCAGAGTGAGTGCATGCTTGGTTGCTTGTTTAGTGGCCAGACCCACAGTAGGTGCTCCAGAGAAACACACAGCAGATACAGCCACTGCCCTTCAGAGCTTACAGTCGAAATAAACCCCTGCCCAACTGGGAAATACAAGCAAAACAAAGGGCGGGGCGGGGGATGAGAGATGGAAGGACAGGGGAGTGCTTTTCAAAAGTGCAGTCTAGGATTTTCCATACCAGCTTAGATCTCTGGGTTCAACTTCACTGGTACCCTGCCTCCAAGGGTGGCCCCAAATTGAGACTTCAGAGAAAGGAGAGCGCTACTCACATAGTGAATTTGGTGAGTTGTGTGATGTGTTTGTGATGGCAGGGAGGGGGAAACATTGCTCCTGATCCTTGGGATGGCTGGTGGCGTGCAACAGTCCCCTGAGCAGGGGACTAGGAATCAAGGCAAGTCGAACTCCAACATTCTCTGTGTCAGGACCTTGTGCTCCCAGATAAGCCTGTAAGTGCCCTTCTCTTAGGGACATCCCAGCATGCCAGGGCTGCTGAGTTGGGCACTATTCAGTGAGACAGGAGTCAGGTAGGGTCCTGTCTTTGTGGCATGAGACTATTCCTGCGTTAAGGCAATGGCTGAGGGAACCTGCAGTCAGGATGCCTAGCCCGGGCTTGAGCACGTGCAGGAAGCTTCCTCGCTCAACAGCATTCATGTTGTTCACTCCACCAGATCCTGCCTTCTGGCCTCAAAGAGATCAGAGCCTCTGGGCGGAGGTCAGGTGGTGGGGGAAGAGGGCTCATCTTGTCCCAGATAATTGCCACTGTAGCACTTCTAGCTAGGAGCCTTTCTGCTCTCTGTGAATCTGACCCCAGCGCTGTCACACCACCTGGCCGGCTGCTGTAAAGGTAATGTAGCCGGCTGCTTCCTTGTGAGACGCAGCGTGTCCTCCCTGGGCACAAGCTTGCATTCCCTGGCTGGGAGGTGCTGGTGTGACCCAGGAGCTAGGGCTGAGATAATACCCCAGCTTACTGCTGGGCGCACTGTGCTCCAGCGGTGCTGTCTTTCGTTGTGGTGAACAGGACCTCGGCTGATCGCTGTGGCCTTTCTAGCCCCGGTAGCGCTTTTCACAACCATAGAAATAGTTCTGGAGTCCTGGCCAAATGTAAATTTGGTCATTTCATTTGAATGTCCCCTCCCTGCTATTTTAGTTGGCTGTGGTCATCTTGTTCTCTCTCTGACCTAAACAGCTGCTATAGTCCCACTCAGAGGTGGCTATGTTTGGAGTGATGGTGAAATGATCTGCCTATATTCTACTCTGGATTTCTACAGCAGATTTCCATCCAGTGGTCTCTTCACAAACACTAGTTAAGTCTCTCAACCATTTCTGTGTAGTACAGACAGGGAAGCTGAGCCCCAGGAGTTGAGTGACTTGCCAAAGGTCAGGCATGCCACCTTGAGCAGGGATTAAAACCCAGGTCTCCTGACTTGAAGTTCTGTCCCTTAACCACAAGACTATCCCTGCCCTGCTAATCAGCTTGGAAGGTGCTTTGACATCACTGGCTGGAAGACGGAGCACGTCTGCTGGACATGACCAGTGCTGAAGAACAGTGGTGTTGTGCACCAGCCCTGGAGCTGTTCTCTGTGTGTGCAGTCACTTTGCTGCCAAGGGTTTGAAGGACAGTGGATCCACAGCAAGGGCTTTTCCTGAACCTGCATGTGAAAGGGGACCCGGGGGTGGGCAAATCCACGCTGTTTGGGCCCCCAAAGGGCATGGCTTGCCAAAGCACCAGAGGAGTGTGCTGTGCAGTGGGAGAGGTCAGGGCCACTGCATAGTAATGGGGGCATGAATCTGACCCTTCCACTCTGCAGCTGACCTCAGTTTCAGTGTACTTGCCTGGCCTAACCTCCTTTGAGTATCCTGCTCCCTCTGGTCTGTGCAAGAGCTCCTGTCTTCCTCCAGCATTAGAGTTGCTGTACGTTTGCACTTCTGCCGTTCCCTTGAAGAACCCCAAGTAGACCTCCCTCCTTACTCTGGCAATCTCAGCTGACTCTCGGCTCCCTCCTGGGGTTTGCATGCGGCTAGAAAGTGGGGCAGCCTCTGTGTCAGCTTCTCCTTCCTCCTCACACCACTGCTGCTCAAGGTGGAGCTGAAGGCACTGTGACCTGTGCTAACAGGACTTTTGCTTAGAGCTCAGCTAACGCAAGCCAGTATAGGCTCAGTGTTCAGGCCAGTGAGTGAGATGAACCAGTCACTGCTGGCCATGGGTTCTATGCAATACATGTAGCTTCGGCGAAATCGCTGGGGGAAAGGCCTTGACATCTTCCCACAAGCCTGCCATGGTTTCCCTGTCCCCTGCAGGAGACCAGCAGTGATCATGCAACTCCGTGCCAGAGGAGGTTGTGAAGGCCAAGACTATACCAGGGTTCAAAAAAGAACTAGATAAGCTCATGGATGAGAGGTTCATCAGTGGCTACTAGCCAGGATGGGCAGGGATGGTGTCCCGAGCCTCTTTTTGCCAGAAGCTGGGAATGGGCGACAGGGGATGGATCACTTGATGATTACCCGTTCTGTTCATTCTCTCTGGGGCACCTGGCGCTGGCCACTGTCGGAAGACAGGACACTGGGCTAGAAGGACCTTTGGTCTGACCCAGTCTGGCCACTCTTATCTGATCAGCCTGCCAGAAAGACACAGTGCAGGACAAGCTGTGAGTTAAGGATGAGAGCTGTTGTCGTGGTGGTAATTCTGACTCTGGAGCGCTACCCTGCTCAGAGAAACAGCACCATCACACCAGGGTAAGGCAGGCGAACGTTCATGCCAGTGCTGGGTATCGGTCACAGCTGTTGTCCTCTAGCATTGTGATTTCCATCCTCCGGAGTGTTCCTGCCCCCCTTATTGCGGGAGACCTATCCTCCTCTTATCCAAGAGGGTTGCAATTTGAGGATTACTTTGGATCCTTGGCTGCTTCTGGGTTTGCAGCTGGCATAGGTGGTCCCTGGTCTGGCACTCAGGACATAGTATTCGTGTGCTGTGCCAAGCGCCTGTCCCCGGGGGCCACAACACGCCAGGGCACTTGCTGTCGTAGGGGTATATGCTGGCTCTGGGGATGACCTGGGCACATACCGTGGTTTACAAAGTAACTTGCCCGCAGCAATGCACAGCTTACACCCTGGTTACGCTGCCCCAGCTGCTGCGGGCTTGGCCTGTAGAGACAGTGGAAAGCAGAGGGGAACACTAAGCTGTCTTTGTCCCTCTGTCTCCGCAGTGACCACCACCAGCCCCATGAAAACCCTGTATGTCATGTCAGACGCCAAGCTGTCTGCGCTCACCAAATCTGTGATGGCTGAGGCTGTCTGCGCCCCCCTGAAACCTGTGGGGATCCAGACGCCCTCCTCGTTTGCCTGCTCGTCATCCTCCTCCAGCTCACCCCCCGGTGCCGTGACCTTCACCTCTGCGATGCCGGCTAGCCCCCACTGCAGCCTGATGCATTCCAAAGTGGGGCCCATCCTGCAGAACACTACCAAGACTGTCATCCTGACCTCCACGCTGGCAGCAAAGGGCGACGGGCCCCTGGGGCGCAGGGCGGAGAAGGTCGGCCACACCCTCGGGGCAATGGAGTCCCTGGGGAAGGTGCCCTCTGTGGTGGACAATGGGAGCACCATCATCCACACCAGGGAGACTCTGGCTAATAGACATTTGCTGCCACAGGGCGTGGTGCCAGCTGGGGCTGGCACCACGCTTATAACGCTGGGCAGCAGCCTGGCCAGCCCATCCATCCTCGCAACAGCGGGGCCCACAATCAGCCAGAAGCCATAGCGAATTGAGCACCGCTTTGCCACGAATTTGAGTTTGGCCTTCAGTATGAACTAGCGCTGTTGGCTGCGGGAGTGCAGCACCCGTGCTGGGCCCAAATGGACATTTCTTTTGGTTTGGGGTTTTCTCTTGCTGTTTAATAAAACTATTTTTTTTCAGTCTTGTGATCTCTTCATTGTAGCATTTCTCCTTTGATCACTGCCTGCACTGTAGCCTGAAGAGGAGGAGGAGGGGGGATGTAGATTCTCAGCATGGAATGGAAATCAAAATGCAATTATGCTTTGCATCTTTATAGTATCTTTCAGTGAAGGATTTCAGAGCTTTGCAAACAAATGAGCCCCCCAGCACCCTATGAGTGAAGGAAATGCTATCCCCTTCTTCTTTGGGGAGCTGCAGCTGTGTTCCACACATGCATGTGTGCACATTGGAGAATTTTGCCTAGCAGTACCTGTTGGGCCGGCCTTGTGCCTTGGGGCTGTACCCCGTCCCCTGGCTATTTGAGGCAGTCCTGCCCAGCCCCCCCTCAGTTCCTTCTCACCATGCATGGCTGGAGTCAGCTCTGTGTGGTCATCACCTCTGCTTCTCTGTCTGTTTTCCTCTTTGTGTGTGTAGCTTTTAGATAGCTAGCCCTACCCTAGATAGTGTTAGTTAAGCTCGGTAGTTGGGATACTTATTGCCCTGTGTGGTGTCCTCACCACGGTTCAAGCACTGCTGTTGAGTGTGCGGAGCGATTGCTAATAGTGATCCTTGCATGAGGTGCAGGCTGTGTTTAGGCAAGGAGTGTTCTGGTACTCCTGTATACTTTCCTTCTGATTCCGATCATCCCTTAGGTCATCCTCAGACTGAAACTGTACTGTGCCAAGGTCAGCGTCCTTGCTCCGCCATGGCCGAGGCTATGTTGCTTCTCCGACCTTCTTGTGTTTTCAGCCTCCAATGTCCCGTCCTCTTCATCCTGACCTTCTGACTCAGCATCATGGTCAGATTTTGCATCCCATGATCAGCTCTCTGCATCTCGCTGTGTGGCTGCTCTGTGGTTAAATGAGGAGGAAGAGCGATGTTCAGAGGCAGGTTCTACTCAACAGCAGGAAAACCTGTTTGGTCAATGGAAGCATTTTTTGATACGGTTGTTGGTCCACAGAGTTCCAGCAAAGCTGGCTGATATCCAGGACGTCTTGATGTACCTGTTACATCTTCAGTCGTCAGGTCTGGTACTTAGGTTGTTGAGGGTGCATCTGGTGTCGATTTTGGCACTTCATGCACCCATCCGTGGAGGTCAATATTTTCCAAACCATGGTAACAAGGTTCTTCAAAAGAGTCCGTCGCCACGCACCAGTGCGAGAACCAGTTCCTTTCTGGCCTTAGCGGCTTCGCCTCATCTGGCACCTCCGTTCAACCCTCGGGCATCCTTGTCTTTCTTTTTTGTGTCAAAAAGCAATCACGGTGGCAATCACGTCTGCAAGTGTGCGAATTGCAGGCTCTGATGGCAGATCCTTCTTAAGCGCAGTTCTCCAAATACAAAGTGACTGCGGCTGCATGCAAAGCTTTTATTGAAGCGGTCTCTCCATTTCACTTGAGCCAGGCGATGTACGTCCCTGTGTTCTTTCTTTAAGCCACATTCGGCCCTGAGGCAGTAATGTCTTCACATGGGAGGCGATCTCTGCCCTTTTACCTGGACAGAACTCGATCGTTTTGTGCTTCGCCTCATCTGTGCCTTATGCAGCCCAATGAAGGGACAAGCAATCTCTTCACAGACTCTCCCTGGGGGGATAACTCCCTGTATCAAGACAGCTTACGAAATAGTTCTGTCCCCGCAAAGGGTTTGAGCTCATTCTGCGAGAGCCGCAGGCTACGTCAAAGGTGTTTAAGTGACGTTTCAATGTTGGATGTTTGCAGGGCTGCCCCTTGGTTGTCTGTACATACTTTTCTGAACCATTATGGCATTACCATAGCATCCAGAGCAGAGGCAGACTTTGGGAAGGTGGGCCTGCCATCCTGGTTTGAATAGACTCTGAGCCCCACCTCCTGCGAGTGCTGCTTGAAAGTCACCTACGTGCAATACATGGCTGCATCCGCTCGAAGAAGAAAAATGGGTTACCTGCCTGTCTTGTCACTGTTGTTCTTCAAGATGTGATGCAGACATGTTTCCACAATCACTTTCCATCCCCTCTGCACTGGAGTTGGGGCGGTGCTGCCACGTATAGCCAGGGAGGGGGCTATGGCCATGAGGCGCGAACACTGCCCCTCTGCGGGTACGGCAAAGCAAAATTCTCCGGCTCCGGTGCACTGGGTGCGTGCACACCTATGTGGAATCCACGACTGCATTGCATTTCGAAGAACAACCGTTACAAATCCAGGTAAGTAACTGGTTTTTTCAGATGGGGAAACTGAGGCTTGAGTCAGGGTGATCAGCAGTGCCTCACTTACCTGTAGATTAGATAGTTTTCGTGGTAGTAGACTTAGTTATTAGATAGTTTTATCATTATTACCAAGTAATATCACCAAGACAGACTTTATCCCCAAGTCTGTCTCGGTACCGATGGCACCAAGCTCGTCAGGGAAGCTCCAGTACAGTGAGTTCCCAGAGAGCAGAAGACCCGAAGCAGGCAGGCTCGAAGAGAGCCCCACAGGGCAAAGTGAAACCTGCTACTTCGGTACCCACGGAGCTGAAGCGGCACTCAGCACCGAGCGGCACAGTGGCGCCACCTGCTGCACCTGTGCAGCACAGCACAAGACCCTCGGCACCGGCTGCTATTACTCACTCTCCTGCACCACCAGGGACACCGACATTGGTACCGACGCTCACGGTACCGCACCAGTTCCTGAGACCTCCTAATCTCATCAACACCAAACTCCATCCTGATTGATACCGAGCTGACTGACTCCACCCAGGTCGGCTCCCCTCCTCTCTAGTGAGGATAACGACAAGGATGAAGGGGTGATATATACAACCCATCACTCCTCACCCAAACCGGGACCACCCCATCAGAGTACCACTCATCCATGGATGCAGGTACCAAATATGGGCACCCATGGGCACCGCCCCCTATGTCATTCCCACCAAATTGGCCCTACTGGGACCCATGGGCACTATACAGGACGCAACATCGAAGGCTCCCTAGCCCACAAGATCAAGAGCACCACGGTCTTTATCATCATCTATCCCAGCAACCTCAGAAACATAAGAAGAGGTGACTGAGGAAACAGGAAATCTCCGATCAGGAAGTCTTATCACCAGTGAGCCTGTCATCTTCGTCTTCAGACAAAACTATAATGCCCCCACCCCACCACAGGGGATGATTTCAAGCAATTCTAGGACCTTCAAAAGGGTGGTAGAGTCGTTGGACATATCACTAGAAGAGGTACCTGTATCACAACAAACTACTTGACATACTGCAGACATCTACATCGATGAAGATAGCATTCCCAAACTATGATGCTATTATGGAGCCTGCCAAAACCATCTAGCGGACACCAGCTAGTGCACCCCCATCTTGCAAAAGATCCGACAAATGTTCCATCGAAAGGAGTTGAGTGTTTATTTACACCCCACACACACACTCACACCAAACTCTCAGTGGAAGCTGTTAACAAGAGGAGAAAACAACAACCCCCCATGACAAAGAATGGAAGAGGCTAGACCTCTTCGGCCACAAGGTGTATTCATCCACAGCACTGCAGTTTCGTAGAGCCAGTTATGAGGCCCTGTTGTCCAAATACACACACATCATTTTCTCAAAAATGTCAGAATTTCTTGACAGTTTACCCAAAAAGAAAAAAAGAGCAGTTCAATGCTAATATCGCTGAAGGCCATCTCATCATCATGACAGCGCTACAGGCCTCATTGACTCTGCAGAGACAGCTTCGCAATCTATCACAACATCTGGGGTCATGCGCTGTGCATCTTGGCTACTTCTCTCGGGGTTCCCCTGGGAGGTCCTGTCAACTGGTGAGGATCTGTCCTTCGAAGGCCCAAAGTTATTCGCTGCCAAAATGGATGAGTCTCTCCATACTCTTAGGGACTCAAGGGCAACCTTAAAATCCCTGGGCATCTATACATCTGCAAATAAAAAAAAAACAGGGCAGGTATTATACCCAGAGATTCCGATCACCACCGTACTCACAATCGCACAGGCAATATGACCAACATCGTAAACAAAGACAAATCAGATGTTGACAAAACCAAAATCAATCATCAACGTCCCAGCAGTCCACCTTGAAACAACCATTTTGAAGGTGTGGTCAACGGCGCATGAGACCACCGCACTCTTTAATGCCGGAAACAGACTAATCTCCCGACCATTTGGTGATGGCCTGTCACCATTTAACAGAGTCTGGAACACCATCACAACAGACAAATGGGTTTTGGAAATTATCCAAAGGGCTATTCCATCCCCTTTATCTCCATCCCACCTACCCAACCCCCTTCCCTATCCCTCTTCAGGGACCCCTCTCATGAGCACCTGCTGCAACAGGAAATAAACCACCTCATACGATTAGGTGTAGTGGAACCCGTACCAACGCAGCAGAGGGGGCAAAGTTTTTACTCATTATTTTCTAACACAGAAAAAGATGGGTGGGTGGAGACGCGTTTTGGATCGAAGGAAACTCAACAGGTTTGTTAGAACACGTTTCAAAATGGTGACACTAACCCTTATAATTCCTGTGTTAGAGAAGGGGGACTGGCTGTTGGGTCTCGACTTGCAAGACGCATATTTTCATATTACCATCCATCCATCCATCCATCACACAGAAGGTTCACCCTGGGAAAACGCTTCCGATACAAAGTGCTCCCCTTCCATTTCTCGACTGCCCCAAGAGTTTCTCCACCGTTTTAGCAGCGGAGGCAACACACCACCCCAGACATGGAGTCAGGATGTTTCCTTATCTGGACAACTGCCTCCTACGGGCACCAACACAGCACGAAGCAAGAAGTGCCACACAGAACATCACCCTTTTCATGAACTTAGGGTTACCAATAAACACGTCACCACACTGGTCAACTTAACTTTGACAATGACGGACAGTCCACAAATATCTGCCAGAACGTGTCTCCAAATACGGGGACGTATGGCAGCAACAGGGTTTGTTGTCGAACACGCCAGACTCCACATGAGAGGCCTGCAGGCCTGGCTTCGAACAGTCCACATAGCACACGGGCACAGCCTAAGCAGATGCCTCATGCTGCCAAGGAAGATAAAGGACTCACTAAAATGAGACACGTCTGCACTCATTGGAAAGGTTCTGATTTACTGAATGTGATTATCCTGTTTGTATGCATGTATCATTTCGGTATCTGAAGTTAGGAATATTGTCTATGCATCTATTACAAGTGTGTTTACGCCTGGGGAATGCCCATTAGGCAGAATGCACTCAGTCTAAGATGGCTGGCTGGGAAAGGCCATTGGGGAGAACAATAGGTCTTAGAAGAAGCTAATCTCCCAGCCTCCAAGTCATGGCTGCTGTGATGCTATAGGGACATGTGACCAAGTCACCTGGTGCTGGACTCCATCTTGGACTACCAGTGTTTTTCCACTGACCGGGCATGGGAACCAAGCTGGGAGACAAAGGGTTCCTGCCATATGCCAGAGCTATTTAAGGCAGGGGAGTAACATCATTGTGATTCTTCACTGACTCCCCGCCCAAAGGAGACTCTTGGAAACACCTGAGGAACAAGGACTGACTGGGGGAGAAGGGTTGGACCCAGACTAGAGGGATTTCTAGCCTGAGAAAGGAATACCTAGGGTTTTAAGCTGCAAGCAAGGGCAGCTGGCCCCTTAAGAATCCCTGCAACCAGCTTAAGTCATCATTTGGGGTGACCTGGCAATGTAGCTGGCCCTTTGGGGTTCAGAAGAACGTTTTGTAAATGTGAGCAGAGTTTTAAATAACTTCTCACTGTACTGGGTGCTGACTGGGAGCCAGAGAAATGGAATGCAATTAGGGGCCTGTGTGAGTTTTTTTAGCTTCTTGATTTTCAGTGGGGGGGATCAGGAGGACAGTTTGTGATTGGTTGGGGAGTTTAATTTCAGTACAGGAGTGACCCATGCCCTGCCAATAGTGGGGGAGGGGGTGGAGTGAGGGCAGCTGGCTTCAGCAGTGTTACTGAGCATGCTCAGTCCGTGTGAGCATGGTCAGTACAAGCCAAGCAGCAAATCTAGGGAGGGGGGACCCTGCCTCCCCCCCCACACACACACACACACACCAGTTTTGGGAGTATCTGCTCCCCCTTTTGCAGCCTGCCCTAACCTTGGCATTCTTAGTGTAGGCTGCCCCAGGTCACACTGGAGGTAAATGGTAAAGGGGATGTAATTCAACATGGTAGATTGTGCCAGACAAACCTGATCTCCTTCTTTGAGAAAATATCTGATTTTTAGGTAAATGAAGTGCAGTAGATCTAATATACTTGGACTTCAGTAAAGCATTTGACCAGGTACCACATGGGAAATTATTAGTTAAATTAGAGAAGCTGCGGATCAGTACAAGAATTATAGGGTGGATAAGGAACTGGCTAGAGGGGGGAATGTCACGGGTTGTGCTGAACGGAGACTTATCATGCTGGAGGGAGGTTACTAGTGGAGATCCTCAAGGATTAGTTGTGAGGCGTCTGCTCTGAGCCACAGAGTGTGATGAGTCATCAGAGGTGATTTCCTGAAGGTCTTGTGATAGGCCCCAGGCCATTCTGCCAGGATTGAAATGAAGAAGACGACAGGAAGGTGCATGTTCCACCCCAGTCTAATCCGGTGCCACTCCAGCTGCCCCACGGCCAGCGCCCATGCACATCGACGCAATGCAAAGAGTATTGGTGCTGGAACAGCCTTTGCCTGTATTGGGCTGGTGAGGCCACTTTGCCACCGAATGCACCCTCAAATAAAGAGCTGTGGCAGATCCAGGAAATGACCATGTCCAGCCCATTAAAGGGGCCAGATGTAATTACGCAGTCAGGTTCCACAAACAGACCCCCCTCTATTCTGCCAACATGCATTTCAGAGCTGTGGACTGTGGCCATCCCCACCTGCAAGTCTTACTCCATCTCCACATCCCGGTCATACCTGGGGTGAACTGCACCCAATTTGCACTCGTGGTTTCTGGAGCCTTTAACAATTTTATGGACACTAGGTTCACTAAGGCTAACCAGCTTCTGGTACGAAGAAAGCTCACCCCAGATCTCCTGGAATCAGTCGATGGTGGCGTACTGCCCTCAGGTCACGTCACCCATTAAATTGTGCCCCAAGACGACCGAGAAACTTTGCAATTGTAATTAACTCAGCCCACGTCCCACTCATACTTAGCATCCTCTGGCTCTCGGTCCATGATCCAGCTGTCTCCTGGAAAATGTAAATGGTCCAGATGTAGTCAGAGATGATGTCTAGCCGCGTCAGGCGCCAAGGAAATGTGGAAGAGCCTGGAGAAGGACGCTGCCTTCCACGTTCAGTCCATACGAGGAGATAATGGCTCACCAATTGCTGCAAAGCATCACGACTTTGCAGGTAGGTTTGATCAAAGAAATACTGAGCCCTACTCCCTGCCTCGCTCCTGTGACTGCCCGCCCTCAAACCCCATTACGCTCTCTCTACCAGGCTCAGTCCAGGGTTCTCCTCACCAAAGACCCCCAGGTCTGTTCAGCTCCTTACCATGGGTACAGCTCTGCCTGAATGGCTTAGCCTGGTGCTGCCCAAAGGCCCTGCCAGCCAGGTCCTTGGAGGTGCTTTTCGGGTGGGTTTATAAGAAGATGTCATGAAAATCCATATTGATGTGCTGGGGGTGGGAAAATGGATTAAATAAAGCCAGGCAGCCCCCTGGACAGCCCAACAGTGTCCGAAGGGGCCTGGCGCTGTCCCGCGCAGGCGTCGGCTCACAGCTGTGGAGTTACTGTCAGTTTCTGCACTCGGGAGCAATGCATCAGAATCAGTCAGAGCTTCCTGGTCAGGGAGGGAGGGAGGGTCTGGCTTGAACTAGGGAAGGCCAGGAAAAAATCCCTCCCTGCACCTGGAAGTGGGGAATCAGTTACGAGTCCTGAGAGCACAAGCAGCAAAACCAGGTGGTTTTTTTCTTGTTGCATAAAGACAATCTCGTCTGTCTCCATATACCCACCCTGCCATTCGGTTAGACCCTGCAACGTCCACACTAGATTCCCGGGGAGCAAGATGACTAATCCAGTTGTGGGTGAACTGCTGGGAGAGGCTGCGGAGCAGGTGGGGTGGCAGGACATCAGCAGAGCTGTTGATGGGGTGAACCCATGTCATGATCCCATCTCTGAGCCTGAGGAGTCAGCCCTCAGACTGGCTCCCTGGCAACCAACCAGGGCTCAGACAGTCCACAGGCGCTGGTCTAACCAGGTGACCCCAAGGCCAGGGATACAGGCTCCCAATGAGAGCAGCCCACTCCAGTCTGCTCAAACTCGCTTCCTTGCCAGGAGTATCCTCCGCTGCTTGGTGGTTCCGACCTGTTCCAATCCCGCCTGCTCCTGCTCCAGCCTTGTGCCAAGCCTGCTCTTGGGTCCTAATTCCTGCTCTCACTCCTAGATCCAGTCCCTGGCCCACCCACAAGCCCTGCCCACCGCTGCCTCAGTAGGTCTGCCCATCCACTTCCCAGTGTCTGCCAGTCTGAGCAGACTCCCTCCTTTCTGGGCCTGGGTCCAGCAGCTGAGCTGGGGACCCTGGGAATGTCCACCACTGAGATGACCGAGTTGGTCCTTTGGGGTCAAGTTGCCCAGTTGCATCTGGAGAATGCTTCCCTCCGCTCACAGATCCCAGCAGCCACGGTAACCCCACGAGGGCTGAACGTAACTGTGGAGTTGAGTTCTCGAATCAGGCCCCCTCTTCTGCCCACATGTATGTTGGCATCTATGAACTGTCATCCTCTGCACCTGCAGGTCTTGCTCCATCTCTGGGTCCCAACTGCACCTGAGGTGAATGTGACGGGTTCCCCCCAGGGTTCCCCCTGGAATGGGGATACCACTGAGCCCCCTGACCCACCAGCCTGGGCTCCCTCTGACACTGCTGCTGTGACAAACTGCAAAGCCCTCCAGCCTCCGTACGGGTAGGCCACACCCAGCTGCAGTTAGATGCAGGCTCTGTCCAGCCCCTCCAATGAACAAACGGTGGAAAGGCTACAGCTGAGGCAACTGGTGGAAATGATGGATGGTAGCATGCTGCCCTCTGGTCCAGCTATCCGTGAACTGTCTTGTCTTGCCTGCGTCCCCTTTAGCGCCGTGATCGCCCAGTGCTTGTTTGGCGAGCTCCTGCTTCTGGGGGACTTTAAAACCTGTTGCTGTTCGGTTTTGTGTCTTTTGCTAGTTACTCTTCAAATTCCTCCTTGGCCTCCGTAATTATACAGCGACTGGCCAGAGCGTGGGCACCTTCCTATTTTCCTCAGCAGGATTCAACTTCCACTTTTTAAAGGGTGCCTTTTTGCCTCTCACCGCCTCTTCTACTCTGCTGTTTAGCCAGGGTGGCATTTCTTTTAGTCCTGTTACTGGTTTTTTAATGATTATTTTGCATGTACATTTAGTTTGAGTCTCTGCTACAGCGTTTTAAAATCTTTCCCCTGCAGCTTGCAGGCATTTCACTCTTGCGACGGTTCCCCATTTTTGGGTCGTTCCCCTTTTTGAAATTGATTTCTTTGGTATTTTCCGCACTACAAGGACGTTACATTTAACTATATCACGGTCAGTATTACTGAGCGTGTCCACTATATTCATCACTTGGACCAAATCCAGTGCTTCACGTAGGACTAAATGGAGAATTGATTTCTGCTAGTCCCTTGGCATCAGCACGCTCTTTCACCGCAAGACCAATTTCCTTGCTTTGTGTATCTTTTCAGTCACGAGGAGCTATTTTGTCCCTCTGGTGTCTGACAGCGCTGCTGGAGACTCCTAACACGATTTCAGCAGCATCAGTGCTGGCAGGCACGCACCTGTTGCGTGAGGCTGCCTTGCTGGTCTAGTGGGTTTTGAAGGCACAGTGCAGGAGGCCTGCCAGGCTGTCTCCGAGGCAGAGGTACCTTTACAAAAGCACTTTTCTCTGTTCTGAGGTCAGTTGCCCATCTCTAAAACAACTCCCGCTGTCTCCTGGCATGCGGCTTATGTGACTGGAGCTGGCTGGAGCGCTGGCTTGGTGTCATGCTTTCCTTAGCCAGCGCGGCATCACCTAGCGCACACACTGGCTCTGGGAACAAACTGCCGGTACCTGCAGATACATAAATTCTAAGGCCAGAAGGGACCATTGTGATCATCTTGTCTGACCCCCGGCTTCACACAGGCCAGAGACCTGCCCACTATACTTCCAAGAGCAGATCTGTTAGAAAACATCCAACCTTGATTTTACAATGGTCAGGGATGGAGAATCCATCCCAACCCTTGGTAAGCTGTTCCAGGGGCTAATTAATCTCACTGTTAAAAATTTACACCTTATTTCTGGCTGTATTTGTCTAGCTTCAACTTCCAGCCATTGGATGGTGTTAGACCTTCCTCTGCTAGACTGAAGAGCCCAGTATCAAATCTTTGTTTCTCACTGTCACGTTATTGACTTGAACTGGGACCACATAGATCATTGTTGCAACCAAGGTCCTGTAGTGGCACCGAATCTTATATAAAGGGGGTCAAATAAGGTGTCTAAGACGAGGTTATGGTTTGCTGGTTAGGATCATGCTGTCTATATGTGGGTATCATTTTTATAGTTGAAGTTATGAATATTGGCTCTATAGTTCAAACTTATGCTCTGCTTCTGGGGGACACCCCAGACAAGTTGGGGTCAGCTCTGCTTAGCCTGCTGGATGGCCTATTAAGGACCACCAGCTACACAACTGGCCCATTGAGAGAAGGCAGACACGCCTTGGGACTCAGCCAGGCGTGCAGGGACCTGCCTAGGGACAGAACTCTGAGGTGTTTCCAGGCCATGGGATGGGCAGCTTGTCTTTGGAACAAAGAAAGCAGAGACCACATGGCAAGAGACTATACAAAGCTGCTGCAGCTCCTCCATCTTGTCTTCAGTCCTGCTTCTGGCCTCTGGAGGGACTTTGCTACACTGGAGCTTTGAACCAAGCACTGAACGACCCATCCCAGCTGGGGGTGTTCTCCAGAGACTTGATTTGAACCTGCCGTTTATTCCATCCCTGCTGCAAGCCTGAACCAAGGACTTGGCCATGACTGTCTGTCACTGATTCCACGTCACCAACCCTAGCTCCCGTCTCTCTCCGTTTCCTGTCATGAACAAACCTTTCGACCTTAGGTTCTAAAAGCAGTGGGGCTTTGCGGGGGCTTCCAGATGAAGGTGGTTGGGGCTCCGTGGAGGGGTCTGGGTGTGGGGGGAGTGGGGCTTGGTGGGGTGGGGGTCTGGGTCAGTTAGTTGGGGGCCAGTGGCCTGGGGGTCTGGATATGGGGGCTCAGGCTCGTCAGGGTGGGGGTTTGAGTGCAGAGAGCTCAGTGGAGGGGTCTGGGTGCGGGGGGAGTGGGGCTTGGTGGGGTGGGGGTTTGGGTCAGTTAGTTGGGGGTCAGTGGCCTGGGGGTCTGGATATGGGGGCTCAGGCTCGTCAGGGTGGGGGTTTGAGTGCAGAGAGCTCCGTGGAGGGTGGTCTGGGTGCAGTGGAGGGAGTCCAGGGGGCTGGGAGTCTGGGTGCAGGGGAGGTCCAGATGCACAGGTTGAGGGCCAGTGGGGTGGGGTTTGGGTATGGAGGGCTAGGGGGGTTATGGGTGAGGGTCAGGCTTGGCAGTGGTGTCTGGGTATGGGAGGTCCAGATGCACAGGTTGAGGGCCAGTGGGGTGGGGTTTGGGTATGGAGGGCTAGGGGGGTTATGGGTGAGGGTCAGGCTTGGCAGTGGTGTCTGGGTATGGGAGGTCTAGATGCACAGGTTGAGGGCCAGTGGGGTGGGGTTTGGGTATGGAGAGCTAGGGGGGTTACGGGTGAGGGTCAGGCTTGGCAGTGGTGTCTGGGTATGGGAGGTCCAGATGCACAGGGTTTGAGTGGATGGGTGAGCAGCTCCCCGTACAATGACCCCCCCCTTCTACCCTCCTCCCCCTCCACAGCTGAGCAGTGATTGGGGCAGGAAGCAGGGGAGGATGCTGAGCTTCCTGCAGCTGGGGGAGGTTTCTGGAGGTGGGTCTGACATAGCCCCAGCCACTCCATTCAGGGGAAGAGGAAGTTTTGTCCTCTCCTGCCTCCAGCCCAGCCAGGACTAGCAGCTGATCCCAGCTCAGAGTAGGAGCCACTGGCTGGGGTGTCCCCAGCCCTGCAGTGATTTACCTCTTCGCCGGCTGCTCTGCGCGCCTGAAACAATGAACCTGCACAGCTAGGGAGTGCTGCGTGGCTGCTCTTGCAGCTTCTCTTTGCTTCCCTATCAGAAAGTCATTTTTCTATGGGGAAACAAAGAAATCTGCAGGGGGCATAAATTCTGCGCATGCACAGGGGCACAGAATTCCCCCATGAGTAGATAATCATTATATAAACCCAGAGTACTCCCACACCTTGACTATTGTATGCGGTTCTGGTCACCCATCTCAAAAAAGATATATTAAACTCAGAAAAAGTACAGAGATGGGCAACAAAAATGATTAGGGGTCTAGAACAGCTTTCATACGAAGAGAGATTAATAAGACTGGGACTGTTCACCTTAGAAAAGAGACGACTAAGGGAAGATATGATAGACGTCTATAAAATCATGACTGGTGTGGAAAAGGTGGATAGGGAAATGTTATTTACCCTTGCCTATAGTACAGAAACTAGGAGTAACATGATGAAATCAGTAGGCTGCAGGTTTAATATAAGCAAGAGGAAATACTTTTCCACACAATGCACAATTAACCCATGAAACCCCTTTGCATGGTGGGATGCTGTGAAAGCCAAAAGTATAGAAGGGTGCAAAAAAATACTGGATAAGTTCTTGGAGGACAGGTCCATCAATGGCTATTAGCCAAGATAGTCAGGGATGCAACCCCATGCTCAGAGCAACCCTAAATCTCTGATTGCGAGACTCCGGCAGGGGTCGATCACTCCAACTGCCCAGTTCTGTACACTCCCCCTGAAGCTGTAGCACTGGGCACTGTGGGAGACAGGACACCAGACGAGCGTGGCAGTTCTGATCTTCATATGGTTTTACTGGGGCATTGTAAGTGGCTAGTTTTGAAAATTTAGCTGGTGTGCACCCAGCCCAACCGGTTCGGGGCTCTAATCCAATTGTACGGAAATTAATGGGAGTTTTGCAATCAGCACCAATGGGGGTGGGTTCAAGCCAGCGAAGAGTAACTCTTAGTTGTGTACAGCCAGAGAGCCACAAGGCAGACTTCAGTCCAAGATGGCTGGCTTGTATTTTCAGACCAAAGTTAGAGGATTTCTGGAGCAATCGGATGTCTGCCTCAAAGTGACGAATCTCAGTCCTGCAGTAGAAGAGGGACAAAATGCTACTTGTATTTCCTTATGAGGAAGGACTCAGATGGGAGTCGTTACATCTGCAATGCCCCGTCCCTCCTGGACCGGGCTGGAGAAGCAGCAGTAGCTCCGTGAAGGTACAGAGCGCTTCTCCTGACTCACCCGGCAACTGGACACGTGGGTCTCATTATCTCCATTGATCAGGCTCTGACAGCGTGTCAGGGTGAATCTCTCTTGAAGTTCGTTGGGCAACACTGGCGCAGGGAGGTGAAAAGTACATTTCACTCTTCCAGTTTCAGTGAACTGAGTCCCCCAAATTGTACAGAACTGATGGGGCTTTCTCTAAGACTACAAGCTTTCCATGTGGGCGGGTCACGTGGATTAGCACTGCATTCTGCTCCGGTTTGCTCAGTCGTCGAGTGCAAAGGCAGTACCGTTGTAAAATCCAAGCCACGCCAGTCATCAACCATTGTTTAGCTCGTGAAACCGAACTATTTTAAAAGATCCTTTACTGCCCTCTGCATTAACTAGCTAATGCAGCCGTGTCAAAATCAGAGGAGAGACAAAGCACAAAGTGTTGCAAGGACCAATTACTGTTTGTTCAAATAAGCTGCAAATCAACAGTGCTGTATATTGGTCATTCTTATATGCAGGAAAATAAGTTCTGCCAGAATCCTTTTGCTGAGAGCCAGAATCAAGAGCAAACTGTCTTTGTCACCAAATAAGCAGATTAGTCCATCCCCCGTCATCCCCCCCACAATCAACCATAACAGCTGACTCAACAAAACTGTTATTGAGACTAAATCAAACACACAAAAAGCCCCCAGGGAAACAAAAGCTCAGGAGACAGGGGGTGCTGACAAGCACCCAGCTATGCGCTCACAGAGCACATGACCCCCACCCCCCACTCCCGCTAACCCTGCAAGCGAATGAAGACATATCAACCCCCTCCTGATAAGCCCAATACGTGTCAAAGCAGAATGCAAACACCAGCTGAGAACAGAGTGGCCCAGAAGGGTTCTTACACAATACCCAGGTTTGGGGTGGACAATCAGTGGCTCCCCCATCCAAGATGGGGACCCTAAACCCCTCCGGTATGTTCTTAGATACTTACAGCACAACAAGAGTCGATGCAGAACTGGTGGGGTGTAGGACTAGAGCTCCCCAAACGTCACTGCCATATGCAGTGTGGGTCACCACTAGATCCCAAAGCCTTTTCAGCAGGCTTACGATCCCCATTTTAAAGATGGGGCAAGGGAGGCACCAGCTGGCAAAGTGACTTGCCCAAGGTCACAAAGTACGTCAGTGGCAGAGCAGGGGACAGACCCCCCCCAGGAGTCCAGCTTGCCGGGCCCATGCTCAATGCACTAGGCCAAAGCCGGAGCTCTCAGAACATGGGGCTCTAAGGCAGCAGCCCAGCAGGGAGGCAAAAAGGCATTAGTCTGGTCCCTCGCTGCCTAAAAACAACGAGGAGTCTGGTGGCACCTTAAAGACTAACAGATTTATTTGGGCATAAGCTTTCATGGGTAAATAACCCACTTCTTCAGATGCAACCCCTCTGAGACCTAGTTGCATACGATCTAAGGTGGGGAAAATCCACAAGCCAATCTGTACACAAAACATAACAAACTGGCACCCTGGGGCTGTCATTAGAGTAGTTATCTGTGGGAAGAAAGGAAAATCTCGGCAGTTTCTGTTTGTTCAATAGCCATTAGCTTCACTGTCCCCCGCTACACACAAGAGATGCTCCCCCCAGGCTCCAGCCTCTTCCATGCAGAGCCTGGCCCGCTACATCGCAGCATCCGATGACGTGAGAGCCTGTAATCGTAGCGCGGTGAGATCTTGCGCCTTGCAGAGCTGCGCTCTCAGGGGGAGAGGTCCCTCAACCAGGCACACACAGCTTTGTTCTGGGCAGGTGTCTGCGGGCAGGAAAGCAACACGGTCCCTGAGAGGTCTGTGCAAACACGCACAATCTAGTCCTCAAGCAGCCCCCCGAAGCATGGGAGACAAGCCTGGTGCAGGGGCGAGGGGCTTGCTCTGTGAGACTCCGCTGCCCCTCACGCTGTCTCAGCCATAATGACTCCTCGGACGTCGAAGGCGTTACGCCGAGGTCGAACTCACGGGAGATCAGACTCAGGCCTATCCCAGCCTGGCCCTTGCAGGCCGTATGACCCTGGGCCAGGCATTCAGGCTGATATTTCAGGGGCTTAGAGACTATGGGGAGGAGTGTGGGGTATAAAAACTGAGAGAGAGAGAGAAAGAGAGCGAGCCTCCCTTGGCTGTGTTCAAGACGAGGTGGGTTGAACAAAGCCCCTCTGTTGCCCGCTGTCCCCCCGACATTTAGAGGTGCTGGTTCCCGAGTCTCCCCCCGTTTTCCTGGACATGCCAGTGGCCACATCAACGGCATCTTTACCCGTCGTTGCTTCAGACTCCGGACGAATTCTGCCCAAGCCCGGCAATCTCTCGGAGGCTGGAAACCTGGCTTCCCAGTGCGTGCCCATGGGCATTAGCCCAGCATGCGAGGCTGTGCCACTCTGGCATATCCATTGGCTGGGACTGGGCTGCTGTTTGTCAATGCCATCTGTTGGACCGAGTGGCCTGGGGAGGCAGCCGCTGCAGTATGTAACCAGGAAAGGGCCCGTGCAGCTATCACACCGCTGGGATCGGCGCCGTCGGGAGCTGTGCTGAGACCTGACCTGTTGTCAGCGGGCGCTTGGCTTTCAAATATGGAAAGTGGACTCAAAACCAAACGGAGATGTTACATCTAAACCAAACCGCGGCAGGGACGTAACAATGTACCGGGGAGGGACCAGTTAAAGGGACGCTGTCAGGTTGGATCGATCCACTGCTAAAGCAAAAAGAACAAATAAAGGAGAGCTGATAAACTCAAACAAACAAACTCCTCGTTGTTTTTGTGGATACAGACTAACACGGCTACCCCTCTGATACCTGATAAACCCAGGGAGTCTGTGTTTCAGCCTGGCCTTAACTGGACCTCTGTTTTGCGTAGCGAATTTGTGATGTGGTAGTTTTGCATCGGCAGTGATGTGTGGGTGTGTTTTAGGTCATTCAGAGGTGGCTGTCCCTTGATTTGTGGGCAGAGTCTGAAATGGAGGACTTTGCCCTCAGCCACATTGGCACATGAAAGCTGTGGGTGCAAAAGCCAGGGCCAATCTTTACAAACCTATCCCAACCGGGATCAAAATGTCACATTGTTTATTTGTATGTCAATGAAAACTTTTTTTACAAATCTAACCCGCACCCTGCAGTGTTGGAAACCCGACCATGTCCACTTCGTGCTACGTTCCTCCAGTTTCACAGGCCACGCTTTTATTAAATACATATTGTTCAAAAATCTGATTGCTTGACATTGTCCCGTAATAATGCCTAGCTGTTTGGAGCGACGTCCCATTGGTTCTGGCACTGTATTTCATGGGTGTCATTTCTTGGTCAGATTAGGGACATTGATGTGTACAGAGAATGCCAGACTTCACTTGTATCCTATTCTGTGCCCCCTGAGTGGGAGGTGTCAGTCATTGCCAAGTCTACTGTGCCTTTTCCCATGGATATGAAACCTGTGTAGTGCAGGAGGTCAGACTAGACGATCAGAATGGTCCCTTCTGACCTTAAAGTCTATGAACTGGGCTTGTTTAGTCTGCGGAAGAGAAGAATGAGGGGGGATTTGATAGCTGCTTTCAACTACCTGAAAGGGGGTTTCAAAGAGGATGGAGCTCGGCTCTTCTCAGTGGTGGCAGATGACAGAACGAGGAGCAATGGTCTCAAGTTGCCGTGGGGGAGGTCTAGGTTGGATATTAGGAAACACTATTTCACCAGGAGGGTGGTGAAGCACTGGAATGGGTTCCCTAGGGAGGTGGTGGAATCTCCTTCCTTAGAGGTTTTTAAGGCCCTGGCTGGGATGATTTAGTTGGGGTTGGTCCTGCTTTGGGCAGGAGGTTGGACTAGATGACCTCCTGAGGTCTCTTCCCACCCTAATTTTCTGTGATTCTGTGATTCTAACACAACCCAGAAGGGATTGGATTTCAGTGACAGGTGAAGGAGTATCTGTGCCTATCATCAGTGAAGCATTTGGGGTTGGGAATAGGGCTATACAAATGTAACTCATCTGCTAACAAACATCTGCAGTTCCTGATGTCTATACCCAGACCCAGCATTTCCTTCTCCATTCACAGCAGGTGAACGTTGTGATTCCTTTTAGGCACTGCCTCATCCTGATATTTCATGAGAAGATCCTGTTCCGAGTTTGGCCCGTCCTTATCAGCAAACATCAGTGGAGGTAATGACATTTTGCCAGGTGCCCCAGGATCTCGGCACAAAATAAACATAAACTCAGGAGTAAAGGTTCTCCTTTTTTGAAAGACGTTTGGGCACATTAGCTCCTCTAAAAGGGGAGGGAACAGTCAGGGTCCTCCGGCGTGACTATAAATCCAGGCAGCAGGTTTCTGACAGACCTCATAGGGAACTGTCTCACCCCTGGAGCCATTTCTTAGCGAACTCCAGCTCCATCTGTAGGACACTGAAAAGCCAAGATGGTGAGTTGAACTTTCTGCTTTGTGTCATGCATCTCTCTCTCTCTCTTCCGTCAGGGCTTTCTTTACGATGGAGAAATAACGTTCAAGCCATCATTGGGTTACAGATGATCTAGCTGAACTTGTAGGAATCTAAAGACTTCTCTCCATTAGAATAGAGCCAAGCAAAGAACTGATTTTTCAGTTCAGTGGCGGACCCGAAAAATAAAAACAAAAAAATTGTTTTGGGTCAAAGATTTGTTTTGAAATAAAAAGTCAAAATGTTCCTTTTTGACATTTTTGAAATGAAGTGTTTCAGCTTTAAAATTTAATTTATTTTTGGCTGAAACTCTTCACTGAATTCAACCTGAATTTGCCAATAGCTTCAGTCAATCCAAAACAGCATTTTTGTGTGTGAATAAACTATTCCCTCCCTGCAATTTGCCAAGCTCTACATTAGATCATAATCTCAAATGCAAATATTACATCTGCTGATGAAAACAAAGAACTTTATGGGGGTGGGGCTGGGGGAAGGGAGAATCAGTCTTTACAAAGGGTACATATGTGTAAGCGGGGGAATGGTCCGGCTATTGGGGAGAACTTTCCTGGCTCGCGAAAGGATCTGAGTCCTCGCTCCCGCCCCCTTTACCCAGAGCCCTGCCTGACCTCGAGGGCTCCCCTCCCACTCTCCCGTGGTGCAGAGTCCGCGGAACCCCAACAAGGCTGGACCCAGGATTCCTGGGGGCTTGACCCCCAACCTGGTCGTGGTCACTTAGGGCAGGGGTGAGGGTGTCCCCACGCCGGGGTGCTCTCTCTGCACTGATCATTACACACAGTTCAAAGCAAATACGATTTACTAAACAGCAACCAATTAAAAAATAAGGGAAAAGGGGGAAAGGCTAAAGGAAAACCCGACACCCCGCTCTGTGGCCCGGGGACGTCACCACCAGCCTCTCTGGGATGTCAGGGCAGTTCAGTCTGTTCCTCACACGTCCCAGCCCCTGCCCAGGCCCTGGCTGAGCAGCAGAGAGGCTGTGGGTCGGACACTTGCTCTGGCGGTGGCCACACGCTCTCAGGCTCTCGGTGGCAGGACCCTTCTTCCCAGCATCGCTCCCGCCCTGGCAGGGTTACGACCCCCTTCCAAGTCCGGCCTGCAGGGCCTCTGGGCTGGGGGCGTCTCCCTGCGCTGGGCCGGCTGCCCAGGGTCCCCCCTCGCTCTGTCCAGCTGCTCACCGCACCCGGCTCCGGATGGCTCCAGCCCCAGCCCCCGGGGCTGCCTTTTCTGGCCCTTCTACGCACTGCAGCTCTGCTCCCAGCACAGGTCTGCTCCCTGGACTGCTTCTCTGGCTGGCCCAGCCCTGCTCCCCAGCTCAGCTTGGCCCCTGATCTCTCCTTAGCTCGGCCCCCACTCTGTTCCAGGCCATTCCCGCTCATCCCCCGGCCTCCGGACTCCCACATCATTAGCCTGCCTGCCCTGTCAATCCGGCTGACCTGGAGCATTGGCCTCTCCCCATTGCCCCTGGGGACTGTCAGTCTCAGGGTCCTGATTTCCCATCCACCCTTCCCCTTTCTTTTGATACTGGGAGCGAACCCCTCCATAAAGCATCCTTTGTCCTGAGTCACAGTCATGGATTGCAAGGCCAGACGGGGCCTTGGGGTTGCCTGTGACATATTGGGCCTGGGTTTAAAGCCCCGATTCTAAGGTCCCTTCAAGTGGAAGTGTCGTAACCAAGCCCAAGCTGTGGCTGTTCAAACATCAGTCTGTCAGGGAAACCTCCGAAGGAGGGAGAGTCCAGGGCCCAAGAACTGAAGTCCAAGAGGGTATGTTTACACTGCAAAAAACGACCCGTGGCAGTGAGTGTCAGACCTGGGTCAACTGACTCGGGCTCACAGGGCTTGCGCTGTGGGGCGGACACTAGCCCTGGAGATGACTGGGCTCAGGCTGGAACTTGGGCTCTGAGACCTGGTACGTGGGGAGGGTCTCAAATATCTACCCTGCTATCTTTAGCCCTGTGGCACGAGCCCCGTGAGTCTGAGTCACTGACACGCGCTGCCACGGGTCTGCTTTTGCAGTGTAGACCTACTCAGAGAACACAGTTAGGGCCTGATCCTGCGCTCCCTAGTTGAACACAAAAATCTCTGTCCGCCTCAGGAACAAATAGATTCTTTGTTGTGACTCTTCCCCCTGCTTCAGCTTGTAGCTGCCGAGGGCAGCGGGAGTGGGTTTGGAGAAGCCTCTGGCTCACTCTGGCATGGCTGTGATGGGACCCAAAGGGAAACATGCCCCTCACGCAGAAGAGCAGATTAGCATGATGGCAGGGAGGGGTTGTGAAAAAGGGAGGAGATAAGGGGTACTCTGGGAGGACTGTCCCCCAGAATAAGAGAATGATTGGTAATCAACAAGGGATGAGATTTTCAGAGGTTCCCAGTCAATGGACCTTGTGCTCCTTTGGAAAATCTCACCCCGTGGCATTGGGTAGGATCCCATGGGGGCAGACATGTGAGGACTGTTACCTCCCTGCTCCTTTCCGCACCAGGCTGGGGGAGCCCTTTATCCGTGTTCTTCGTCCCAGCCGGTCCCCCAGGCAGTCTGAAAACAAACGTATCGTTCACCCTGCAGCACTCATTTGAGCTGTGGTTTGATGATGATACAGCTGATCATTGTAAAGCCTGGGGGTTTATTTGAATAATAAACTAAAACGATAATAATAATGTCCCCTCCCATCTGGGTCACTGGTTCCAATCCAGCCCAGGTTGGGAATGTCAGAAAGTTATTGCCACCTTGTGGCTGTTTGGCTGGTGTGAGCTGAGTTTTGTCAAGAAAACACACGTCTGACCGTGTCCCATGCCTCGCGGGCAGGTGTTCCTGCAGCAAAAACTGCCCATCTCACAGCTGGGGTTAATTGATTCTCTACTTGGCAGACTCAGCAGAGAACTCAAGGTTTGACTGGGCCACGGAAACTGGGTTCAGTCCTGGGACTATCTGTCCCCAGTAGAGATACGTTGATTGGGTGCAGGCAAACCATATGCGTTTTAATGTGGCTAGATGTCAATGTAAACATCTAGGCACAAAGATCGCAGGCCACACTTACAGGCTGGGGGACTCTGTCCTGGGAAGCAGGGACCCTGGCAAAGATTTGGGATTGTGGTAGATAATCGGCTCCCAGTGCGACACCGTGGCCAAAAGAGCTAGTGGCATCCCGGGGTGCATAGCTGGGGAATCTGGAGCAGGAGTTGAAAGGTGATGTCAGCTCGTAGCACAACCATTGCTGGGATCCGGTGTCCAGTTCCGGTGCCCACAATTCAAGCAGGATGGTGATAAATTGGAGAGGGGTCAGAGAAGAGCCACGAGAATGATCAAAGGATTAGAAAACAAAGAGAAGGTCAAGGGGTGACTTGATCCCAGCCTATCAGTATCTACACGGGAAACAAAGATTTGATACTGGGCTCTTCAGTTGAGCTGAGGAAGGTCTCACACGATCCAATGGCTAGGAGTTGAAACTAGACAAATTCAGACTGGAAACAAGATGTAAATTTTTAGCAGTGAGAGTCATTAACAACTGGAACAACTCACCCAGGGTCCTGGTGGATTCGCCATTCCTGACATTGTTTAAATCAAGACTGGCGGGGTTTTTTAACAGATCTGCACCGGGAATTATTGTGGGGGAAGTTTCATGGCCTGTGTTGTTCAGCGGGTCAGACTAGATGAGCGCAATGGTCCCTTCTGGCCTTCGAAGCCATGAAAATCAGAGTTAGTACACACTGGCAGGGAGCGGGGCTGGAACAATTTGTAGAGTGGGGGTGCTGAGAGCCACTGACCCAAACTGTAAACCCTGTGTATGATGGAAACACTTCAAGCCAGGGAGTGGGGCAGCACCCCTAGTTCCAGCACCTATGTTGGCAGGGCAGTGTGGGGAAACTCACATGGTCACTGTTTGTGCTGGACCTGCTCTGTGGTTTGCACTCTGCCAGGGTTTGCTGGAGGGACACACCAAGAGGATAGCTCCTTGCTTTCTTTCATGAGAACGATGCCCGTTCTTGTACGGCTGCTGGCTAAGGCTGCGTGTTCTGAATGCAGCCGGGTGTTGGAGGGCGTGAACTCCAGGGTGGTTCTGTAGGGAGCCTGTGAAGCTGCTTCCATGAATTCTGTTGCATCTTTTGCAGAAGACCCTGCTCTGTCTGACCGTGGTCTGTGCCAGCCTGGCTGTCTGCTGTAGAGTCGGCTCTCTGATGAACAACGAGCAGATAAAAGAGGGTAAAGTTATAATTATTACTTCAGGCAAATGTTTATTTGGCACAAGTGGCAGACTCTGAGCTAGTCCCAGACTAGCTGTGGGCCTTGCAGGCCAGGAGAGACGTGCCTTGCTGGAGCTGGAGGTGAGGCGCTCAGTGAGATGGCAGGTCAGGACTCAGATTTGTTTGTACCAAATGTCTGGCTCTAGCCAGTGTTATCAGCCCTTCACTGTCCTGTGTCTTTGTCCTTCCATGCTCTTCCATGTACGCATGCCCACCTGTACACACTCACAGCCACTCTGCAGAGCAGGTCTCTGTTCTGAGGCACCCCTACGAGAAAGAGCCCAGGAACCAAGGAATTTCTTCTTTCACAAGTCCATTTACTATATAGTCCTCAGATAGAGGACGTATCAGACATTAAACGGATAAGAACAGATTTAAAAATTTTATTAAGATGATGCTAAAATAAAAAAAAACGGTACAGAGTTTAAGCATAGAAGTTTCTGGTTATCAAGGAATAAGGTACAGATTATCAAGGGGTGTGAAGTTTGGTTTAGGATCGGGTGGCGTAAGGAATACATAATCTGCAATCTCCCCGATTGGGGATAAAAGGTTAATGCGTCAAAGTACAGACACGGAGATATGGGGGTATGTTGTCCATATAACGGCGATGTTCAGGTGTGGAGCATAATGAGTGGATACGATGATGAGGATGGATTTACCCTCATCTGGTGAGATTTCATGTTCAGTGAGTTTATGGTGAAGTAAAAAGAAAACGATACAGAGTTTAAGCATAGAAGTTTCTGGTTATCAGGGAATAAGGTACAGATTATCAAGGGGTGCGAAATTCGGTTTAGGATCGGGTGGCGTAAGGAATACATAATCTGCAGTCTCCCCGATTGGGGGTAAAAGTTTAACGGGTCAAAGTACAGACATTGAGATATGGGGGTATGTTGTCCATACAATGGCGATGTTCAGGTGTGGAGTATAATTACACTTGATCTTAGCCAAAAGGCCGAGGTGAACTTCGTTCTCCTCACAGCTGAGATCTGGCCATTACAGACTACAGGTGGCTCTCCATTACAAAGTAACCTTCAGAAATAAACCAAATCCAATTTATGAAACTCATTACCCTTCTCTTGAGGCCACTCCTCCCAGCAAGTCCCTGGCAGCGTGTGCAGGGTGAGAACACGGCACTATGACAGCGCTGCTGCCAGGCTCATACAAAGGCATTTGATCAGCAATCTGCTGGGGCTTATTAAAGAGACTGTCAAAAGGCAGAAATGGATCATGGGCATGCGGCTTAAGAGCTGCTGCAGTTCTGGAAAGCCTTTGCAGGAAGGTGAAGCCACACTCCTGAGCGTTTCACTGAGCAAAGCATGTTAATTAGCGAAGTAATTATGTTACAGGACCCTGTACCAAATAGGCTTGGCATTTACCCCCCTGCCAAATGTACAGCATAGACCTTAAGCAGACCTGCGCAAATAATGGATTTGTCAGCTTCTGGCAGTGCAGAAAACTTTTTTAAAACATCGTTTCAGGTCAAACCAAAAATGAAATGTTTGATTAATTGAAAAGGTAAAGAAAACAAAAACAAAAACCCAACTCATTTTTGGGTTGAACAAAATGTTTTGTTTCTGTTTTGAATGTTTTTTAAAGTTTGACTTTTTTAGAATTATTTTTCTTTGTTTTATTCATCACGATACAATTCGGTGAAACCGACATGAACACATGACACGTTTTGGTGTCACCTCGTCCGCCTTTTTCACCCGGCGCTCATCCTAATGCACCAAGGGTGGGTAATTACGATGGGTGGGTGAAATGGGTTAGTTAAAAACGCAAGACACTTGAGTAGTAAGTAGCACTTGGCGCATTCCCAGCACCTTCCATATGAGGCTCTAACTCACCCTGCAAAGAAGGCCAGCACGAGACCTGTGAGCCATCTAAGGGTCAGACTGAATTTCAAAGGAGTCTGCAGGAGGTAGCCACTCAAGTCCCATTGAATTTCAGTCCAGCCTAGGTCTTTCAGGACTTACGTGGGGTCGGTGGTGCACAGACCTGGTGCTAGCTCTCCACGTAGGACTGAGTTTCACTCCTTAATGAGTTAAGACTCAACAGCATCCCAGTGAGGGAGGAACCTTTCCTGAAAACTGAATCGAAACTTTAGGTTGGGGGTGAAAATACCTGGTGAACTTTGAGTTTGTTCACTCGTTTTCCGGCCTCATCCCACCTGCCCAAACTGCTGAAACACTGCCCGAAGCGCCAGAGCAGGGAGCTCTGAAATTCCCCAGAGCTTGGTCTGGAGATCCTGCCTGATCTCCAACCAAATAGGGCTTCAGGGCGTGCAGGTCCCCATCAGCACGTCTGGATCCTGTTCCAACCTGAGTGGAGCTAGTTCACCTCAGTCTGGGACAGTTCTTCAGATTTGTCACCCCAAAAGAATGGCTCAGCTTTGGGAATCTCCCCCACATCCTCTGCAGTGAAGACCGATGCAAAGAATTTACGCTTCTCTGCAATGGCCGTATCTTTCTTGAGTGTGCCTTTAGGACCTCAATCAACCATGGCCCCACGGATTGTTTGTCAGGCTTCCTGCTTCTAATGTTCTTACATTGTTTTGAGATTCTTTTTTGCATGCTTCGTTTAGTGGGGCTGATGTAATTGCTCAAATGCCTTGCTTGGGATGATTTTCAATCTTCTTACCCCACTGGCTACAATTAGAGGTGTCAATGTGCTGGTTAAAGGCTTCTGCTGATTGTCCTCAGTTTCAGAGACCTGTATTTATAACCTTAATTGATGCTTAAATAAATGGATGCTTTTAAATGGAACAGCCACTTAATCAGGCCAAATGTGAATCCATTGCGGAGTCCTGACTAAGAAGTTTCTACTCTGGACACAAAGCCTCTGACTGTACAAAGACTTGGTTTGAGATCTGTCTCTGTGCTGCCCTTTTCATCCCAGCCGTACCCTTGGGTTGGGAAGTGTGGACGCACAGGGGATTCTTGGGGTCTCAAGAGCTCCTGAGCTGTATCCAGGCAGTTGAATATTTCAAGTGGATTTGCAATGTTAATAATTGCTTTGTTCAATGACTGTTCTTTGGCTAACGCATTTCTTCCAGCAAGGTACCTAGGTCTGAGCTGAAGATATCAAGATATACCTTTGCCTTTGGCTGCATTAAAACGTATTTTGGTTACCAAGCAATCTCTGTATCAGGGACCTGTTCTCATCGTTTACCACTCTGCCAATTTTTGTGCCACTCACACATTTATCAGCTGTGATTTTACATTCACTTCCAGATCTTTGATGAAAATGTTGAATAGCATCAGGCCTAGAACCAATCACTGTGGATCCCCACTAGAAACACCCCCAGTCAATGATGAGTCCCGGCTGACAGTAACTTTCTGAGATCTTAAAGAAACAAGATGGGTGAGGTAATGTCTTTTATTGGACCAACTTCTGTTGGTGAGAGAACCAGGCTTTGGAGCTAAAAGATACGCCCGTCAGCACCTTGTCTCTCTAATGTGCTGGGACCGAGGTCGCTACAACAACACTGCAGACACACTGCGAGATTGTTGAGATCTGTCACTTGGCTAGTGTTTCTTCACCCAGTTAATGGGTGCTCTCTCGTGGAGCTAATTTTTTATGAGACCGTCATGCGGTACTAAGTCAAATGCCTTGCAGAAGGCTCAGGAGTATCAGCTCTATGCCGTTACCTTTATCCGCCAAACTTGTGAGCTTATCGATGAATGAAATCAGTCTGTGTTACCCTGAATTTGATGGGCTAGTTGTTATGGCTCGCCACTGATCGCATCCCACCGGAAGATTCATCGGTCCTTGTCCAATTCAGACTACAGGGTCAGAGAACGCAGAGAGTTCTATATAGGGAGAGGACTTTTGGGGTGCCTTGGCAAAAACACTTACACTGAGGACAATACCAAATTGATAAAAACTTCATTGAGAGCAACAAAAGAATAATAAATGCTATGAAACTTATGACTGAAAAACAGTAGAAGAATTCCAAAACTCCTGGTGGTAACGTTCCTGTTATAAGTACCTTAACCTGACATACTCGCACCCTTCCTTGAGGACCCGGTAATAGGAGGTGAAGGACCAGCCTCACTCCTGGCATGCCCGATAACAGGATGGTGCTGGCTTCCCCAGTAGTTAGGATGTCGAGTAGTTATACTATACTGCACAAGCTGAGCTGACAGCGTGATAGAAGTTAGAGTGATAGGTAGATAAAAAAGATAATCTATAGAATATAGGAGAACAAAGAAAAGAAAGAGCTAAAGACTAAAAGAAGGCTAAAAGAGAGCTCATAAAAAGAAGCTCCAGACTTCTTCCGTACATGGTATTTTATAGGATCCTGACACTATGTAATTCAGGCCTAACCTACTGTACCCAAATCTTATTTCTGTACCCTAAGAAATGTAGGGGTCCCCTTCTCCGATAGGTTAGTGGATTATGACACTTACTCTCTATATATTAAAAAGGATTATCTCCCTCCAAAAACTGCCAACCTAGGCTCTCTTGGCGACTTCCAAGTCGTGGTGTACCCTGTGGTTACTAACCGGTTGTAGACGCTGGATAAACTTGTTCAGTGATGTGTGTCATTCCTCCCTTTGGTTCCCCAAAGTTCAGGGACCATTCTTATCTGTGCCAAAGGCTACCAGCTTTTCTGCTGACTTACTCTTAACTGATTATACTTTTAGCTATATGGCATATCTTACCGGGTACAGGCTGGCAGGCTTCTTGCATTTCAGCAAAACTTATTCTCTGTATAATTATTAGGAAATACATATCATATGCCTCAGCACATCCTAAATTCAAAGGAATTAATACTGATAAAATATAAGAATGAAAAGGATTAATTCAGAAAGAGAAACATATTATTTGATACGGCTGGCTGGATTAGTAGGATATAATAGCCAGCAAAGTAATCCTATGGGCTACATTTAACAAGACCTAGTTTCCATAAAAATTATGTTGCTGCTATTAATATATTCCCAACCTTGAATTCTGTATCAGCTGAGTCATGAGATGGATCTCTCTCTCTCTCTCTCTCTCTCTAACGCCTGTCCGTGCCTGATGTCATTCACCAGCTTTGATCACATTCAGGGGAGTATCACGATGAAAGATTTTCAGTGGTGTAGCATTTAAATCGAGTAGTTGCTTTTCCTTGGCATCTTATAAATTGCCCGGAAGCAGCTAAATGTCTGATTCAGTTTGGGGTAGTGCTTGTCTTCTGTTTATAACATGAGTTTCCTTATCACAGCATTGACCCATTTTACCTGGGGCTGCGCACCAAATCTTAAATGCTTCTCAGAAAAAAACAACAACCCCTGTACTTGGAAAGTTACAAATGAGGCCGCTTTTCTGAATACACCAGATGAGCAGAATGGTTCTCCTTCGCCGTTGTTCCACTTTGGGAACCTCTGCAGGTAGTTTGGATGTAGGTAGTTATTACATAAAACCCCCGAACAATGGCTCCTCTGTGCATGTGATAAATGACACACACACAGGGGCGGCAGGTTTGTATAATTTTTGGTGGTGCCCAGACTGGGTCTAGTCCCCCCGCCGCCCTGTAAGCCGATATATATTTTATTAAATAATGTAAAAATGGACTGGAAACTGTAAGCGTTTAACAGTTTCCCTTTATTGCACAATATCACTCTCGTAAGAAAAAATTATTTAACTAAGAATATCAACGTTATTAATACTCTTTTGAATATGGAAACAACTAAGCACTCTTTGATCAACAACCCCCAAAAGCAAATACTTTCTAAAATGAAAACAAATATAGGGTTCGGGTTGTTGGTTGTTAGTGGTCCTACAAATCAAGAATTCGTTGCTGGGATAAAATGAAGCTACAACACGCCGGCTCCAGAAGATTTCAAGGGTCAATTAAAAGTGGGAAGTCAGATGCAGCTTCAATATATTATATTTTGTTGTACCTGCTGTGACGAAGTGGGAATGTTCTTCCTGTTTTCTCTGAATACTGTGTTGGTGCCTCAGTTTCTCCTAGGCATTTCTTCAGGATCTAGGTGGTGGGATAAGGGTGTGTGATTGTTGCAGAGCCCTAGAGAGCCAGTGTGATGCTCTCTGTCACACCGTGCACCTCCTGCAGCGTGTCCGCCCGGGCAGGGCTCCTGGGGAAGCCAGAGGGCCCTGCCCCCCAACTCCACTGTCAGCCGTGACTCTCGGCCAGCCGGTAAAACAGAAGGAACACAGGATAAAACAGAGCTTGTTGCAGGTACAGAAAACAGGACCCCTCAGTCAGTTCCAACTTGGGGCGTGGGGAGCCCAGACCCAAGTTCTGGGCCTCTCCCCGTTTCCCCAGCCAGCTCCAAACGGACACTGCCTCCGGCCCCTCCTCTGGCCTTTGTCTCTTTCCCCGGGCCAGGAGGCCACCTGATCTTTTTGTTCTCCAACACTTTCAGTTGGCACCTTGCAGAGGAGGGGCCCAGGCCCTCAGTTGCCAGGAGACAGGGTGTCGGCCATTCTCTGTGCAGACAGCATCACACTGGCCCTCTAGGGCTCTGCAACAATCACACCCCCTTATCCCACCACCTAGAGACTTAAGAAATGCCTAGGGGAAACTGAGGCACCCACACAGTATTCAGAGAAAACATTAAGAACATTCCCGTTTCGTCACACCTGTATACGACCAATTATATACTTTAAAGGGTGTAAAATAATCAAGTATTGTGCTAAACACGATCATACCCCAGACTGATCGTCAGAATTTAAGTTGCGTGTTTTTCCCCTCAGGTGAGGGCTCTGGGATGGGGCTGGGGATGAGGGGTTCACACTGAGGAGGGGGCTCAGGGCTGGGACTCAGGGTTGGGATGCTGGGGGCACAGGCTCTGGGGTGGGGCAGGGCCGGGGAGCTTGGGGTGCAAACAGGCTGCCCCAGGGCTAGGGTCAGAGAGGAGTCTTCCCCGCCCCTCCCCGCCGGCAGCACCGAGCTCTGGGTGAGGGACCCCTCCTCTTCCCCCCCTGACCCCCCAGCACACTCACTCTGCACGTGCTCCTAGGGCCCCACTCAGGTCCAGGAAGCCCCCTCGCCTCCCCTATGGTGGGTACTGGGTGGGGGCTGCTGTCATGTGAGGCCTCCCATGCCCCTGACCATAGCCTCACTGGGGGTGGGGGATGGGGCTGCCCCTTGCCCAGTGTGGGGCAGGAGGGGTGGCTGTGCGCGCAGGCAGGCAAGCTTTCCTTCCAGCGGCAGGGGCGCTCCGGGGAGGGGCGTGGGGCGCTCCGGGGGGGGTCGCATGGGGGGGCCCGCTCCAGGCAGGGCTGGGGGAGAGAGGGGGCGCTGGGACAGTTGGAAGGAGGGTAGAGGACAGATGTCAGCCTGTGGCTGCGTCCTATCTAAAGCCATGCACGGAGCACATGGTAGCAGGAAGAGAGCCGAAAAGCACACGGCCCCACGTTTTCCCCCCTGGTTTTGATGTTATCCATGTTCCTAGTGTTACTCTGCCAGGGGACGCAGAGGCTCGTGAAGGTGCTGAGTAGGGCATCATTAATACTCTGTGGTCCCCAAACTGTGGGGCGTGCCTGCGTCACCGTACAGTCACGGACCGGTCCGAGAGGAAGCATTTCCGTGATGGACTTTTGGCTGGCATTCTGGACAGGGCCAACAGCAAAGAGAGGGGGACTTACAGCAAGTGGAAAGGCTCCGGCTGGCTGCGCAGCCTGAGGGCAGGATTTCTGCACAGGAGCAGACACTTGTTCCCCAGGTCCTGGAAGAGGAATGGCAGTTAAGGGAGGAAGACAGAGCACAGCAAAAGAATCGTTTGAGCAGCCGCTTTCACTAATGGCTGCCAGACTGCAGGTTCCTGCTGCACCTGCCCACCGGCCTGAGTTCCCTCCCTGGGACGATGGACCAGGAACAGTGGGTGGGCCATGCAATTGGGCCCTATCAGCGGATGCATAGGCCAAATGTTCCCCAGACCGAACAACCCCTCCCCCATGGACACCTCCTGCCCCGGTGCCAGTGCCTGTCAAACATGCAACGAAGGGAAAGGAGAACGGGGGTCCGGGACATGCTACACTATGGGGTTCTGTCTTGGAAATTGTTTTGTTGTTTGCAGGTGTCTGTGCACTCAGTTCCTGATTGTGTTAAGGGTTTTGCTCTGACTGGTGTTTCGGTGTGCTAGTGGCCGCTGGTCTGCCTGGTGAGGGTTAATATTGTGCCTTTCTAAGAAGTGTTCAAAAAGAAAGGTTTTTATTTTATTAAGAAATCGTATTACCCTCATTGCATCACATCACAGAACATGTGTTTCAAATAATAAACACACGATAAGTGGCCACTTTGAAGTTGTATGCAAACAGGATGTATTTGTCAGTCCAGATACCTTAATCTGTAGTTTTACCCTCCTTCCCTTATTTCATAAGTGGTCAAGTTATTCATAAGAAAAATGCATGGCACTCAACTCCCTGCCCCCACTTACCTAATGGACGGCAAACACTGCACGAGCACATTCAGAAAGGTACTATTCTCCCTCCTCCATTGGCCCATGCAAGTCTATGACGTGGGTGCACGGAGCATCCCTGCTCTCTGTTGCCCTGGTGCAGCCAGCCCCAGCTGTGGTAGCTGCATTGTCTGACTGAGTGCACTGGCTCAATGGGCCCCTGCTGTCATAGGTGACCTTGGGCTTCACAAAGATTGTGAAGAGCGCAGCAAGCCACAGTAATGCAGACAGCGTTGATGACACTGGCATCCAAATGGGTCTCTAGGCATCGCCAGCGGGATTTCAATCTGTCAAACGCACATTCAGTCACCATTCTACACCTGCTGAGAGAGAAATTAAACCGTCCTTCTCCAGGGCCTCTGAGATCAGGATAAACCAAGGTGAAAGAGGGTACGCAGAGTCCCCCAGACTAATCGTGGGGACAGTAACTCCATTTATGACAGTGTCATTTGGTGGGAATAGTGTCCCAGCCTGTCCTTGAAAACCCTGGCATCAGGAACTTGTCCAGTAAAACCCACAAAGATATTCATAAACCACCCTCTGTGGTCCATGACCCTTTGTGGTTTATGTACTCATGTGCTCCTTGGGAGGGGCAAGCTACGGGCCCATGAGTCCCATCAGAGGCCCTGGCTCAGTTTGGAAACTGCATTTGCTCAAACCCAACAATTATTTCAGTAATATCTCTAATGCCTGGCACCGGGGGTAAGCCACATGTCTGATAGCCTCAGAAACCTCTGCCACCAAATACACACAGTCTACTTTCCATCCCCAAACTGGTTGGCCATGTTGTAGAAGCAGCAGTGATCTGTATGCTATGTGAAACCTGTATGCTCAAAAGGTCTGTTACACCTTCCCCCCCCCACTTTTGTCGCCTCTCCCTCTTTGAATACCTGTGAAGTGGCTTTCCCTCTCCCCCTTCCTCCTGGAATGCTTGTGGGATGAATGGGCTGGTTGAATAGCTGGAAGATCAGAAGAGCTCCCAGGTAGACAAGGTGTCTAGGACTCTAATTAGGCAGCGATCACATGCTCAATGCATGGACACTGCCCGAGGTGGAATGTGACCAACCAGACGCAGCCAAGACACCTCTAGTCGCAGGCCATGAGGAGCAGGTCCTTAAAAGGGGAAGGGGCCATGTGGTCAGGAGGGCATTCACAAGGTTGTACCTCCCGTGAAGGCCCTTCGCCCAGACCGCCTGGCCAGTGGTTCGCCGCGTTGCATTCCATCGTGCCTTGGAAAGACTGACCTTCATCGCCCCGTCCATCGCTGCGCTGTGGGACACTTACCTCGAGGGTCCTAACATCTCCATTGCTGGGCCTGTCCTGGGCACGTGAGTATGCGAGTGTGAGTGTGACATCCCCCCACCTCTTCTTTTGAGCTTAGCTATCAGTATAATAAACATGCTGCTTTCTGCCAAACTCTGGTGGGTCATTAGTCCTCCCGAAGCTTACTAGCTGGCCCAATTTTGGGTAACAGGCAATCGACCGGTAGCAGTCTAGGGTCGCCAGCTCCCAGACAGTTATAGCAGCCCTCTTCTGGACCGGCCAGAGCCCTCCTGTGTGTGTCTTGATGCTGGAGGGTTGGGAAAAGTGTCTCACAAAGCCCGAAATGTAGCTTTCTGCATGCAAAAGTTCTGGGCCTGCCGCTGCTCACCCCAGCTCTGCGTGATGGTATGATTCCACCACTGTGGTTCTGGCACTGCTTCTGAAGCACTGGTCCACATCAGAGGTGTCCGTAGCTATACCGAATGCCATGAGCAGCATCAGGCAGTTCGCGTTTGAGTCTGCCATGCCCTCCGGCATTAGTGGTGTCACCTGCCTTTGGTGGGTCAGGAAATGCTGCTGGAACATCTACCAGCAGCTCACGGAAGTGCTGTCTGTTTCCTCAAACAAAAGTGAAAGCACAAGCTAGAGAAGTTCTTCAAATAGCAACGCCTCCACGGTGCTGGCTCTGGTCCCTGGGAGCGCCTGGCTTGTCAGGATGTGCTGGCAGGCCACTCAACTTCCAGTGACATGCAGGGATGGATACTCAGGGCATGCGCAAAGGGCTAGAGCTACCACATTTTGGAAGGTGCTAGGAAGTCTGGGATATGGTTGTGTAAGCAGAGTCTGAATGAGCTCTCCCCTGACATCTAGTGGTGAGCTGTGGAAGAGGACTTCAGGAGCTGATCTCGTTTGCTTGGGCAGACCCACCCTGCTCAGGTGCTCTGCATGATGGGATTGCTTGCCCAAATGATCACTTTTGGCTGGTGTTGGATCCCCAGTCTTCTTGTTATTGGGGCAGGAGTAATAAAGGGTTGTCATTCTTGTTGTGTGAATCAAGGGCAGCAGAACTGTACTTGGCATAGCCTGATGGAGGGACTCGCCCTCAACTAAAAGACACTTGCTAGACAGGGGACAAGGGTTCCAAAGCCCAGTGAGCTGAGAGAGGGTAGGGATGGGTATTTGTACTTGGTGGTGTGGGTATTGCTTAAGGGTTGCAGAGATCCTGGGGGGCCTCTGTATAATCAAAGAGCTGATTTAGACTCAGTTGAGAGTCATTATATGTGGTAGAACTGAAATCAGTGATCCCTAGGTCTAAGTGTTAGACCTGCTTTGGGACAGTGTGTCTGGTGCAAAAGACACCAGCGGTGAGCCTCCCCCGCTAACAGCTGAAATTACTGAGAGCTGTGTTAAGTGGAGGGACCTGAAGACATCTCAGCAATTATCTGGCAAGGTGGCTGGTGGAGAGGACTGGAGTGGAGCCCCGCAGAGTGGCACAGCAGTCAGCCAGCAGGGTGGCTGGCAGAGAGGTGCAGCAAGCAAGTGCCCAAGCAGTGGAGCAAGTAAGGTGCCTTCCTACCCTCTCTGCCGAGAGTGGGAGGTGAACTCTGCAGACGCACCTCTGAACTCTGGGCCTGCACTGACCAAGGACAACAACTGTGAGTGGGGTGAAGAGAAGGGACAGACACATTAAAGGGACTTTTGGTTGCTGGACTTAAGAATCCGAAGGGAAAGGACACTGCCCAACTTACTTGGGGGTTGGTCTTCTGCTCGTGGTTCATGTATATGAACCCTGTTCGTGGTGTTTTCCCAAATTAATGCCGTTACTTCCCTCCTTTTGTTGAAAGTTTCATTGCTACACTCGGGCTCTGTGCTGGCGAGAGGCACCCCAGGGGTGTGTGTAATTGTCCCAGGTCAATGGGTGGGGGCTCGAGCTGGTTCTGTGTTGTATTGTTGGAAGAAGAACCCCTAGATACAGAACCCAGCCCTTGCTGCCAACCCTGACTGGCAGAGGGGTTACAGTTGGTTGGACTCAGGATGCTGGAGCCCTGGGTTGGGGGTTTGAGTTAAAAAATTCTCAACCTCGGGTCAGCAGGCCATGTGTCTGCTTGAGCCTTGGGTTCCCAAACCCGAGGTTCGCTGACTTGAGCTCTGCTAACATGAGGCTTGCATGGCAGTGAAGACACACTTAGTGAGAGCTGCACAAACGCACACGTTAGGCGCATAGCCAGCCAAAAGCTATTTTAGATACCATGGGGTTTGTTGAGACTGCAATAAAAGACCTGCAGCACGACCATGGCTGGCCAGAGTCGGCTGACGTGAGTTTGCAGGGCTATAAAATCACAGTGTAGATGTTCGGGCTTGGGCTGGTGCCCGGGCTCTGAGACCCCACGACAGGGGAGGGTCTCAAAACCCAGGCTCCAGCCCAACTCCGAATGTCTACGCTGCAGTTTTTAGCTCTCCAGCCTAAACCCCACAAGCCCACGTCAACTGACCCGGGCTCTGACCCATGGTGTGGCAGGTTTTTTATTGCAGTGTCTAAAAACCCATAAAGGCTGAGACACAAAACCAGGAAATTCAGAGTTCAGGCTCGCATCGTAAGAACAACATAAGAACGGCCAGACTGGGTCAGACCAAAGATCTTTCTAGCCCAGTGTCCTGTCTTCCAACAGTGGCCAATGCCAGGTGCCCCAGAGGGAATGAACAAAACAGGGAATCATCAAATGAGCCATCCCCTGTTGCCCATTCCCAGCTTCTGACAAACAGAGGCTAGGGACACCATTCCTGTCCATCCTGGCTAATAGCCATTGATAGACTTATACTCCATGAACTAATCTAGTTCTTTTTTGAACCCTGTTATAGTCTTGGCCTTCACAACATCCTCTGGCAAGGAGTTGCACAGGTTGACTGTGAGTTGTGTGAAGAAAGACTTCCTTTTCTTTGTTTTAAACTGCTGCCTATTAATTTCATTTGGTGACCCCTAGTTCTTGTGTTATGAGAAGGATTAAATAACACTTCCTTATTTACTTTCTCCACACCAGTCATGATTTTATAGACCTCTATCATACCCCCCTTAGTCGTCTCTTTTCCAAGCTGAAAAGTCCCAGTCTTATTAATCGCTCCTCATACGCAAGCTGTCATTTTAAAAAGATGAGATACGGGCAGCGTGTGCCAGAGGGAGTGCTGCCCTGGGTATGTTTGGCTCTCTCACAACCTGAGTGTGCTGTAATTTTAGATATTTTTTTAGGGCTGTCGATTCATCGCAGTTAACTCACGCAATTAACTAAAAAAAAAGTAATAGCGATTAATTGCAGTTTTAATAGCACTGTTAATAGCTTACCAATTGAAATTTATTAAATATTTTGGATGTTTTTCTACATTTTCATATATATTGTATTCTGTGTTGTAATTGAAATCAAAGTATATATTTTGTATTATAAATATTTGAACTGTAAAAATGATAAACAAAAGCAATAGTATCAGAGGGGTAGCTGTGTTAGTCTGGATCTGTAAAAGCGGCAGAGAGCCGTGTGGCACCTTCTCGACTAACAGACGGATTGGAGCATGAGCTTTCATGGGTGAACACCCACTTCGTCGGATGCATGTAGTGGAAGTTTCCAGAGGCAGGTATAAATACGCAAGCAAGAATCAGGCTAGGGATAACGAGGTTAGCTCAATCAGGGAGGATGAGGCCCTCTTCTAGCAGCTGAGGTGTGAACACCAAGGGAGGAGAAACTGCTTTTGTAGTTGGCGAGCCATTCACAGTCTTTGTTTAATCCTGAGCTGATGGCTACCTCTAAATCTGCTATTGTGTGTCCAGCGAGGCTGAAGTGTTCTCCTACAGGTTTTTGTATATTGCCATTCCTAATATCTGATTTGTGCCCATTTATCCTTTTACGTAGGGACTGTCCAGTTCGGCCGATGTACGTAGCAGAGGGGCATTGCTGACACATGATGGCGTATATTACATTGGTGGCCATATAGGTGAATGAACCGGTGATGGTGTGGCTGATCTGGTTAGGTCCTGTGATGGTGTCGCTGGTGTAGATATGTGGGCAGAGCTGGCATCGAGGTTTGTTGCATGGATTGGTTCCCGAGTTAGTTACTATGGTGCGGTGTGTAGTTGCTGGTGAGGATATGCTTCAGGTTGGCAGGTTGTCTGTGGGCGAGGACTGGCCTGCCTCCCAAGGCCTGTGAAAGTGAAATCGTATTTTTCAATTCACGTCATACAAGAACTGTTGTACAATCTCTTTGCTATGAAAGTGCAACTTACAAATGTAGATTGATTTTTTTTGTTACATAAGTGCACTCAAAAACAAAACTTCAGAGTCTACAAGTCCACTCAGTCCTACTTCTTGTTCAGCTAATTGCTAAGACAAATAAGTTTGTTTACATTTACAGGAGATAATGGTGCCTGCTTCTTATTTACACTGTCACCAGAAAGTGAGAACAGGCGTTCTCATGGCACTTTTGTAGCCGGCATTGCAAGGTATTTACGTGCCAGATATGGTAAACATTCGTATGTCTCTTCATGCTTCAGCTACCATTCCAGAGGACATGCTTCCATGCTGATGATGCTTGTTAAAAAATGTGACTGAACTCCTTGTGGGGAAAATTGTAGGTCTCCTGCTCTGTTATACCCGCATTCTGCCATATATTTCATGTTATTGCAGTCTCGGATGATGACCCAGCACACGTTGTTCATTTTAAGAACACTTTCGCTACAGATTTGACAAAATGCAAAGAAAGTACCAATGTGAGATTTCTAAAGATATCTATAGCACTCGACACAAGGTTTAAGAATCTGAAGTGCCTTCCAAAATCTGAGAGGGATGAGATGTGTAGCATGCTTTCAGAAGTCTTAAAAGAGCAACACTCCTATGCGGAAACTACAGAACCCAAACCACCAAAAAAGAAAATCAACCTTCTGCTGGTGGCATCTGACTCAGATAACGAAAATGAACGTGCTTCGGTCCGCTCTGCTTTGGATTGTTATCGAGCAGAACCCGTCATCAGCATGGACACGTCCTCTGGAATGGTGGTTGAAGCATGAAGGGACATATGAATCTTTAGCGCATCTGACACGTAAATATCTTGCGGCGCCAGCTACAACAGTGCCATGAGATCGCCTGTTCTCACTTCCAGGTGACACCGTAAACAAGCAGCGGGAAGCGTGATCTCCCGCAAAGGTAAACAAACTTGTTTGTCTGAGCGATGGGACTTGCAGGCTCTAAAATTTTACATTGTTTTATTTTTGAATGCAGGTTCCTTTGTACATAATTCTACATTTGTAAGTTCAACGTTCATGATAAACAGTATTAGTAAGTACTGAATTGCAAAATACTATTTCTTTTGGTTTTTTTTTGCAGTGCAAATACTTGTAACCAAAAATAAATATGAAGTGAGCCCTGTACACTTTGTATTCTGGGTTGTAATTGAAAGCGATAGATTTGAAAATGTAGAAAACATCCAAAGAATATTTAAATAAATGGTATTGTATTATTGTTTAACTGTGCGATTAATTGTGATTGGTTTTTTTTTTTTTAATCGCTTGGCAGCCCTACCATTTTTTTACAAGTGCAGTTGCTAAGCAGTAGTAGCTGGTAGCCATCTACTGGCTTTTCAGTGCACATGTAAAGTGAGTAGATGGGTCTCAGTCCAATTCCCAGTGCAACAGTTATCCAGGACAGGCCGTAAATACTGTCACAGGTCCCAGGCTCACGGCCTCTCTGACCCCTGGCTGGTCTCCTCGAGTGTGCCCCGCACTCAAGCTGCAGACCGCCCCTTTTCGCCTGGTGCGATCACACGACTCTCCCACTCTCAGACCAGGTATCTGGCCACTGTCCACATGCGGATCCTGGTAGGCCTAGCTGTCTTAGACCCCCCCAAGGCCTCTAGGGATTGGGTAGTAGACCCTGTTCCATTAGCTCAGAAACCAGTCCAATCCCCGTCCGCTGCCCCTCCAGAGACTCCTCTGGTCACCACGCCGTGGAACATCACAGCTGGAGCCTGGAAGAATTCCGCTCTCTTGGAATGGAGGCCAGGGGGTTGCTTATCTAGAGGCATTGTGTTAATTGCATGCTTGTTTTTCTAACAGCTGCCCATGAAGTCAGACAAATAGATTCACCCAGGAGCGTCCAATCACCCAGTGCAGCCCATACAGCAATGTGCCTCGCCGGCCAGGTCATGTTCAGTATTCACACACTATCTCACAGCCGCGTTCTGGGATGAGTACAGGCAGCTCCCCAGAGCCCATCCCCACAGCTGCTACTCGTTGTCCCCCTCCCCCCCCCCCCCCCGAGAGTTGTGGAGCCATTATTTACCTGTGACCTGTAAGTTTGTAAAAACCCAATAGCGTGCAATAGCTCCTTGATGGTGGGCGATAGTTTTAAATGCCGATTCTTAATTTGCTAGTCAGAGCTCTGGATCATTACCTGATAAATGCCAGTGCACAGCCACAGAGCATATGTATGCACTGAAAACGGTGACGACCTCTTCAGCAAATTGCAATTATCAACCATGTGAAGGAAGTTGGCCTCTAAAACAGAATCACTTGCTGGATTACATTGTTCTCCAGCTAGCTTGTGCCGGGCGCCTGCACTAGAGAAGCAGGGTTGTCTGGGCAGAGTTTGAATGGGGCTGACGGGGAAGGTGGGAGTGCAAACGCGTGGTGGCTCGCCATGTGACCATAGACATGGACTTCAGTGAAACTTGAAGCACCTCTGCCAATCAGACTCTCTTCCTCTGTCTGCTTCAGTGTCCCCATCTGTGCAATGGGACAACAACACCCACTAGTTTTGCCATTACACCGTGTTCACTGAGTGCAGGTTCGTGCCTCAGGCAATGGCCAAGGACTGATGCTTCAGAGAAAGATACAAACCTCAGCCTGCATCTGGCCAACTGCACGTGAGGGGGAAAGTCCATCTCGCCCTGTAGGTGATTACATTACTTTTATCTTTGCATAAATGCATAACTGCAAATGTTATTAGCTGCTGTCAAATTATCCAATCCCTTACAAAAAATCCAGCTAAGTACTTAACTCTGTGACTCTCTGCTCCTGTGAAGTGTCCACGCTGCCTACACAGAATGGGACACTTTATTTCCAAGGAGTTTACAAAGAAAAAGTGGATGGGCTGTAAGGGAAGGCCTTGTTCTTTGGAAAGCCTTGTGCAAAACAGACCAGATTGTTCAAGGGGAGGGAAGTGTCTACTCCAGCACAGTAGACAGCACGACCTGCTTGCAAACTTGCATTGTCTCTTGTCGTGTGAATGGGCAGAAAGGCCTGGCCTGTCAATGTTGCTAGCGGGTGGATTTTCCTCTCCAGAAGGAAGCTCAGAAGAATGAAACATCACATGCATCTGATGCATCTCAACCCTGGGTGCAAGCCTTACAAATGGACTTTAGAGGCCTGCCTGACGGTGAAGGCAAAGGGAAGGCCCCAGGAGTGTGTTGGGGAGGGATAGCTCAGTGGTTGGAGCATTGGCCTGCTAAACCCAGGGTTGTGAGTTCAATGCTTGAGAGGGCCATTTAGGGATCTGGGGCAAAAATTGGGGATCGGCCCTGCTTTGAGCAGGGGGTTGGACTAGATGACGTCCTGAGGTCCCTTCCAGCCCTGAGATTCTATGAGTGGTGCCTGGGTCGTTACCGGTGCCTGCCGGTCAGCTCTGTCCCTGCACTGGATCAGCTCAGTGGCAGTGTGGAATCATTAGGGATGTGTGGAACAGGCAGCTGTTGGACACACCTCACTGATTACCAGGCACATTCTTCTACCTTTGCTCAGTCAGGTTAAAGCCTTTCCTCTTCCAGGTTGTAAAGCAACCCTCCCCCAGCTATTCTGCGGGTCTCAGGGGGTTTTTCTGAGACACCTGATGGCTCAAAGAACAGGTAACTGCACCTGTCCGTCCATCCCCCCCCCCCCCCCCCCCCCGTGGGCCCTCAAGGGCACCCGCATAAGGTTTCAGGCTCCCAGCCATCACCTCTCGTGGGCAGAGAAACGGGTCTCTTTCCCTCCGCCTGGGGATTTTAATGCTCACAGCCCCTGCCATCCATTGAGCTATCCCCAGCAAGCTGGTCTGCCCATGGGCCAGCCCCTGGGCTGTGCTTTCTCTCCCAGGACAATGGTCAGTGGGCTCCAGCAGGTACAAGTCACTACCAAGCTCTTCAAAAAGACATTTATTCTTAGAGCAAAAGCATCATCTAAAAAGTCCCCCGGGCGTGCTAAACCCACACCAGAGGTCACCCCCCCCGCTCCAGCCTCAGGGAGGTATCAGGCTTTCAACCCCTCTGAGAGTTTGCTGTCTTGGTTACCTGTTCATGGCAGGTTTTAGATGAAGAACAAGAACCATGTTGGCACAGTTCAGCTGTTTCTTTACACAGCCTGGGTCTTGGTTCTCTAGGCTCCCGTAACATCAGTCGCTGGCCCTTTCCTTAGGGCAAAGCGTGAAAAGGCTGGGGGGGTTTGCATAAGGGCTGTTGAGTCATCTGTATTCATCACCCCTCAGTGATTCCAGATTCTGCAGCAAACCCACCCCCAGGGAGCCAGGAAGACACGTCACCTGGATCGCTACAAAGAGCGGCGAATATTTGACACCTCGCGCTGTCCGGCCCTTCTCAGTACAATGGGGTTCCAAAGGTTTTAATGTTTTAAACATAAACTACAGTGTGGGCCCCAAAGATGCTGCATGTGATTTCAGTGTCTGTACCGGGGATCTGGGCCCTTTCCTCACGCAGCCAGGGGAATGAACTGGAGCCCTCGGTCTGTGCCCCAGCGGGTAAGGACAGGTAGCTGCAGGGCACAGGAGCCAGCAAACAGAGCTGCAAACAGGAGAGCATGCGTGTGAGTTTGAAAGGGGAGTTTGTATTGCAGTGCTCGTTTGGGGTTTGTTTTTGCTGTGGGGGGTGGTGTTTTGGTGTGGTTTGTTTCCCGGACGAACAGGATTTAGGTGGGAAGGCTGTGACAGATACAGCGGCAGCAGTAGTAATGACCCAAGTAGGGGAAAACACAATGAAGATGACGGGACGCGGAAGCTGCCGTATGTCCATGATCCTGGACGGGGGACTTGGAAAGAGTTTCGTCTGCATGAAATGCCGCCTGATAGAGCTGATGGAAGAAAAGATCTGAGGTTTGGAGATGCAGGTGGAAAGTCTGGTTGAGTTTAGAAGGGGGTTCGAGCGGATTATGGAGCAAAGACACGAGGCGGCTGAAGGGAAAAGCTCAGACTTGCAGATGGAAGCAGGACCGAAGAACTCTGAGGGGAGACGGCTGGGTGAAGAAAATGGACAGTGGAAGCATGGGACTAAGAGAACCAGGCAGAGGAAAAGACGGGCTAGTGAAGGAGAAATAGAGCTCAAGAACAGGTTTGCAGAGTTGGAAAATGAAGAAGGGGCACAGCAGGTGGTCGCTGAAGGTGGAAGGGCAAGGAAGAAGAGAAGAGCTGCTAGTCCTATAGGAAAAGGGGAAGAGTCAATGGAGACAACACCAAATATGAGCCCCAGGAGGATACAAGATGGGTTGAAGAGGATTACAAGGGAGAATAGGAATGGAAAGGACTTGCAGCCAGAGGGAACGGGATAGATCAGAGAATCGCACCATCATCAGGAAAAGGCAGGTCTACGTGACTGGGGACTCCTTACTGAGAAGAATGGACAGGCCTGTAAGCAGACGTGTTCCAGAGAACAGAAGGGTGTGCTGTCTGCCGGGTGCTAAGATACGGGATGTGGACCTGAGGTTGAAGAGGATCCTAATGGGAGGGGGAAAGAATCCACTGATCGTCCTTCATGTGGGAATATGATACCAATAGATTCTCGCTGGAACGTATCAAGGGAAACTATGCCGGGCTGGGGAAGACACTTAAGGAAATCGAGGCTCAGGTGATCTTCAGTAGGATTCTGCCTGTTCCTAGAGAAGGGCAACAAAGGTGTGACAAGATTATGATGCTCAACAGATGGCTTAGGCAGTGGTGCTATAAGGAGGGCTTTGGGATGTATGGCCACTGAGAGATATTCATGGACAGAGGACTGTTCTCTCGGGATGGACTTCACCTGAGTAGGGAAGGAAATAGACTTCTAGGATGGAGGCTGGCACAACTGATTAGGAGAGCTTTAAACTAGGAATTTGGGGGAGATGGTTGGGAGATGTCCAGGTAATCTCCACGCTGGATTTTAGCATTGAGAGGGAAGAAGACAAAGTAAGAGGGGATACAGCCGTGGGTAGGAGAATGGACATAAGGAGGAAGGGCAGTGTGGATACCAGTCTAATAGGTCATACTGGCTGCAGAATGACCGTGCCTAATAGGGTACAGAATGTGAGCGAGGCCAAACAGCAAAATTTAAGATGTTTGTACATCAATGCGAGGAGCCTAGGTAACAAAATGGAGGAACTAGAGCTACTGGGGCAGGAAGTGAAACCAGATATTATAGGGAAAACAGAAACATGGTGGAATAGTCGTCATGACTGGACTACGGGTATTGAAGGGTATGTGCTGTTTAGGAAAGACTGAAATAAAGGCAAAGGTGGTGGAGTAGCATTGTCTATCAATGATGAGGTAGAATGTAAAGAAATAAGAAGCGATGGAATGGATAAGGCAGAGTCTGTCTGGGCAAAAACCACATTGGGTAAGAAAACTACTAGAGTCTCCCCTGGGATAGTGCTTGGGGTGTGCTATAGACTGCCGGGATCGGATGTGGATATGGATAGAATCACTGAATATCAGAGTTGGAAGAGACCTCAGGAGATCTAGTCCAACCCCCTGCTCAAAGCAGGACCAATCCCCAATTTTTGCCCCAGATCCCTAAATGGCCCCCTCAAGGATTGAACTCACAACCTTGGGTTTAGCAGGCCAATGCTCAAACCACTGAGCTATCCCTCCCCCCAAAACCTCTTTAATGTTTTTAATTAAGTAAATACTAGTGGGAATTGTGTGATCATGGGAGACTTTAACTTCCCAGATATAGACTGGAGGACGAGTGCTAATAATAATAATAGGGCTCAGATTTTCCTGGCTGCGATAGCTGATGGATTCCCTCACCAAGTAGTTGCTGAACCGACAAGAGGGGATGCCATTTGAGATTTGGTTTTGGTGAGTAGTGAGGACCTCATAGAAGAAATGGTTGGGGACAACCTTGGTTCGAGCGATCATGAGCTAATTCAGTTCAAACCGAATGAAAGGATAATCAAAACCAGATCTGTGACTAGGGTTTCTGATTTCAAAGGGCTGATTTTCAAAAATTAAGGACATTAGTTAGGGAAGTGGATTGGACTGAAGAACTTATAGATCTGAAGGCAGAGGAGGCCTGGAATTACTTTAAGTCAAAGCTGCAGAAGCTACCGGAAGCCTGCATCCCAAGAAAGGGGAAAAAATTCACAGGCAGGAGTTGTAGACCAAGCATCTCAGAGAGGTGATTAAGAAAAAGCAGAAAGCCTACAGGGAGTGGAAGATGGGAGGGATCAGCAAGGAAAGCTACCTTATTGTGGTCAGAACATGTAGGGATAAAGTGAGACAGGCTAAAAGTCAAGTAGAGTTGGACCTTGCAAAGCGAATTAAAACCAATAGTAAAAGGTTCTATAGCCATATAAATAAGAAGAAAACAAAGAAAGAAGAAGCGGGACCGCTCAGCACTGAGGATGGAGTGGAGGTTAAGGATAATCTAGGCATGGCCCAATATCTAAACAAATACTTTGCCTCAGTCTTTAATAAGACTAAAGAGGATCTTAGGGATAATGGTAGTATGACAAATGGGAATGAGGATATGGAGGTAGACGTTACCATATCTGAGGTAGAAGTGAAACTCAAACAGCTTAATGGGACTAAATCGGGGGGCCCAGATAATCTTCATCCAAGAATATTAAAGGAACTGGCGCATGAAATTGCAAGCCCATTAGCAAGAATTTTTAATGAATCTGTAAACTCAGGAGTTGTACCGTATGACTGGAGAATTGCTAACATAGTTCCTATTTTTAAGAAAGGGGAAGAAAAGTGATCCGGGTAACTACAGGCCTGTTAGTTTGACATCTGTAGTATGCAAGGTCTTGGAAAAAATTTTGAAGGAGAAAGTAGTTAAGGACATTGAGGTCAATGGTCAATGGGACAAAATACAACATGGTTTTACAAAAGGTAGATCGTGCCAAACCAACCTGATCTCCTTCTTTGAGAAAGTAACAGATTTTTTTAGACAAAGGAAATGCAGTGGATCTAATTTACCTAGATTTCAGTAAGGCGTTTGATACCGTGCCACATGGGGATTCTTAGTTAAATTGGATAAGATGGGGATCAATATGAAAATTGAAAGGTGGATAAGGAAATGGTTAACAGGGAGACTACAGCGGGTCCTACTGAAAGGTGAACTGTCAGGCTGGAAGGAGGTTACCAGTGGAGTTCCTCAGGGATCGGTTTTGAGACCAATCTTATTTAATCTTTTTATTACTGACCTCGGCACAAAAAGTGGGAGTGTGCTAATAAAGTTTGCGGATGATACAAAGCTGGGAGGTATTGCCAATTTAGAGAGAGACCGGGATATCATACAGGAGGATCTGGATGACCTTGTAAACTGGAGTAATAGCAATAGGATGAAATTTAATAGTGAAAAGTGCAAGATCATGCATTTAGGGATTAATAACAAGAATTTTAGTTATAAGCTGGAGACGCATCAATTGGAAGTAACGGAGGAGGAGAAGGACCTTGGAGGAGTATTTGACCACAGGATGACTATGAGCCACCAATGTGATATGGCTGTGAAAAAAGCTAATGCGGTCTTGGGATGCATCAGGTGAGGTACTTCCAGTAGAGATAAGGAGGTGTTAGTACCATTATACAAGGCACTGGTGAGACCTCACCTGGAATACTGTGTGCAGTTCTGGTCTCCCATGTTTACGAAGGATGAATTCAAACTGGAACAGGTACAGAGAAGGGCTACTAGGATGATCCGAGGAACGGAAAACCTGTCTTATGAAAGGAGACTCAAGGAGCTTAGTTTGTTTAGCCTAACTAAAAGAAGGCTGAGGGGAGATATGATTGCTTTCTATAAATATATCAGAGGGATAAATACCGGAGAGGGAGAGGAATTATTTAAGCTCAGTACCAATGTGGACACAAGAACAAATGGATATAAACTGGTCATTGGGAAGTTTAGACTTGAAATTAGATGAAGGTTTCTAACCATCAGAGGAGTGAAGTTTTGGAAGAGCCTTCCAAGGGAAGCAGTGGGGGCAAAAAACCTATCTGGCTTCAAGATTAAGCTCAATAAGTTTATGGAGAAGATAGTATGATGGGATAATTTTGGGAATTAATTGATCTTTAACTATTCATGGTAAATAGGCCCAATGGCCCGTGATGGGATGTTAGATGGGGTGGGATCTGAGTTACTACAGAGAATTCTTCCCTGGGTATCTGGCTGGTGAATCTTGCCCACATGCTCAGGGTTCAGCTGATTGCCATATTTGGGGTCGGGAAGGAATTTTCCTCCAGGGCAGATTGGAAGAGGCCCTGGGGGTTTTTTTGCCTTCCTCTGCAGCATGGGACATGGGTCACTTGCTGGAGGATTCTCTGCACCTTGAAGTCTTTAAACCATGATTTAAGGACTTCAATAGCTCAGACATAGGTGAGAGGTTTTTCGCAGGAGTGGGTGGGTGAGATTCTGTGGCCTGCATTGTGCGGGAGGTCAGACTAGATGATCATAATGGTCCCTTCTGACCTTAATGTCTGAGTCTATGAGAATTTAGCTCCACGTGTTCTCATCTGCTCCCCAGCCCAGAAATGGCTGTTTAGAAACACCCTTCAATTTCTCTTTAAAGTTTTGTGAACACTCAAACAATGGGTTTGGCTGGAGCTTGTCCGGGATGTCCTGGGCAGTGCCGGTAGCTGTTCAGAAGGGTTTTGCCAGGTGGAGCGAGTGTCAGTGCTTTTCCTTTCTTCCCAGTCTGCTTGCATTTTGGTCTCCAGAGGTGTATGGGCCCCGACCTGCCAGCAGTCTGTGCCAAAGCTTCCCTCAGGGCTCAGCAAGCCCTATGTGAATCCAGTGGCCGTTAGAAGGGTCACTTGGCCCCCTGCCATCCCAAAGTCATAGTATGAGGGAGAAGGGAATGAACAGTGATGGAGGCCTGGACTTACTCTCTGGTGAGGAGAAGGGCTCTGCCACCTCTCCGCTGAATGTCCGACAAGACAGTCTGAGAAGGAAAACTCCCTCCAGCTCTCCTATTGATGTTGTTCCCTTTAATTGAATAATTAAATATTAATTGGGGCAAAGAGAGCCCCAGAATCTCTCTGTAGCCTAGGGTTGCCAACTTTCTCATTGCACAAAACCGAACACCCTTGTCCCGCCCCTGCCCTGAGGCCCCACCCCCTCCATTGCTCGCTCTCCCGCACCCTCACTCACTTTCACTGGGCTGGGGCAAGTGGTTGCGGTGTGGGAGGGGGCGAGGGCTCTGGGACTGGGCCAAGGATGAGGGGTTTAGAGTGCAGGAGGGGGCTCAGGGCTGGAGCAAGGGGTTGGGGTGTGAGGTGCAGGCTCCAGGAGGAGGTGTGGGTGCAGGAGGGAGCTCAGTGCTGGGTTATGGGGTTAGGGTGCATGCTCTGGGAGTTGGCTCAGGGCTGGGGCAGGGGGTTGGGGTGTGGGTGGATGTGCTGGATGCAGGGTCTGGGAAGGAGTTAGGGTGCGGGAGTGGGTTACCACCTGGGGGAGGGGATTCAGGGTGTGGGCTCTGGCCGGGGGGGGGGCACTAACCTCAGGCGACTCCCGGTTGGCGGTGCCATGGGGCTAAGGCAGGCTCCCTGCCTGCCATGGCTCCACGCTGCTCCCGGAAGTGGCCTGCATGCCCAGCCCCTAGGTGGAGGGGTCAGACAGCTCTGCCTGGTGCCCGCAGGCGCTGCCCCCATAGCTCCCATTGGCCGAACTGCGGGCAATGGGAGCTGCAGGGGTGTTGCTCCAGGTGGGGGCAGCATGTGGAGCCTCTCTGGCCTCTCCGCTGCTTCTGGCAGTCACAGTGCCTGCCCCCCATTCAGTTACGAGAATTCCAGGCTGCAACTCCAAGGGCTTCTCCAAATGGAAAGATGGCATTTGGGAGCAGCTTGTCCTCTAGGGAAGGCTAGCTTACACACAGACCAATGGCTGGCAAGCACAGGGCCGTCCCTAGCTATTTTGGTGCCCTATGCAGCCCCCCCGCAGGGAGGCTGTGTGGAGCCCCAGGCCTCCCTTGGGGGGGGGGGAGGGGCTGGCTACTTCCTGCGGGAAGTGGAGTGATCCGGCCCCAGCCTGCTTCACTCCACTTCCCACAGGAAGTGGCCAGCCTCCCTCCTGCCCACGGAGGCTTGGGGCCCTCCTACCCGCTGAGGCCTGGGGGCTGCTCTGCTCCCCTGGCTCCCAGGCTTGGGGAAGGAGGAGAACCTGTAGAATTGATCAATGAAATTGTTTACTTTATTAATATCATAGAATCATAGAATATCAGGGTTGGAAGGGACCTCAGGAGGTCATCTAGTCCAACCTCCTGCTCAAAGCAGGACCGATCCCCGACTAAATCATCCCAGCCAGGACTTTGTCAAGCCTGACCTTAAAAACTTCTAGGGAAGGAGATTCCACCACCTCCCTAGGTAACGCATTCCAGTGTTTCACCACCCTCCTAGTGAAGAAGTTTTTCCTAATATCCAACCTAAATCTCCCCCACTGCAACTTGAGACCATTACTCCTTGTTCTGTCATCTGCTACCATAGAGAACAGTATAGATCCATCCTCTTTGGAACCCCCTTTCGGGTAGTTGAAAGCAGCTATTAAATCCCCCCTCATTCTTCTCTTCTGAAGACTAAACATCCCCAGTTCCCTCAGCCTCTCCTCATAAGTCATGTGTTCCAGTCCCCTAATCATTTTTGTTGCCCTCCGCTGGACTCTTTCCAATTTTTCCACATCCTTCTTGTAGTGTGGGGCCCAAAACTGGACGCAGTACTCCAGATGAGGCCTCACCAATGTCGAATAGAGGGGAACGATCACGTCCCTCGATCTGCTGGCAATGCCCCTACTTATACATCCCAAAATGCCATTGGCCTTCTTGGCAACAAGGGCACACTGTTGACTCATATCCAACTTCTCGTCCACTGTAACCCCTAGGTCCTTTTCTGCAGAACTGCTGCCTAGCCATTCGGTCCCTAGTCTGTAGCGGTGCATTGGATTCTTCCGTCCTAAGTGCAGGACTCTGCACTTGTCCTTGTTGAACCTCATCGGATTTCTTTTGGCCCAATCCGTCTAGGTCCCTGTGTATCCTATCCCTACCCTCCAGCGTATCTACCACTCCTCCCAGTTTAGTGTCATCTGCAAACTTGCTGAGGGTGCAATCCACACCATCCTCCAGATCATTTATGAAGATATTGAACAAAACTGGCCTCAGGATCGACCCTTAGGGCACTCCGCTTGATACCGGCTGCCAACTGGACATGGAGCCATTGATCACTACCTGTTGAGCCCGACAATCTAGCCAGCTTTCTGTCCACCTTATAGTCCATTCATCCAGCCCATACTTCTTTAACTTGCTGGCAAGAATACTGTGGGAGACCGTGTCAAAAGCTTTGCTAAAGTCAAGGAATAACACGTCCACTGCTTTCCCTTCATCCACAGAGCCAGTTATCTTGTCATAGAAGGCAATTAGATTAGTCAGGCATAACTTGCCCTTGGTGAATCCATGCTGACTGTTGTTTCATTCATAAAACTTTGCTTATGAAGTTATATTCTGAAGCACTTAGAGGAGAGGAAAGTGATCAGGAACATTCATTCATAAAACCGGTTATCCCAATAACTGGCTAATTGAATTTCACTTTCAACCCAATTGCTGCTTAAATCGCTGAAACTTGCATGGCTTCAACATTGGAACTTCTGCTCCCTGTTTGTCGTTCCTTACACGTGTCCATGGTATAACTCAAACTCCATTTTAACTTGTCCCAAACTCCATTTTAAAATGCTCACTTCACTTTGTAAACCCTGCTGCAACCTTCATTTTGCAAAACCTGGCTGTAATCTGATTAGTGTAGTTTAGATGTGGGGATGAGGGATGGATGGATGATGGACTCAACCTCCAGCCCCAGCCTGTCCTGATGAAATAAGTGTAAACACTAACGGCTGAAGATGCAGACAACAGCCCTGACAAAGCAAGAAGAGTCCACCCTAAAAAGAAAAGGACAAAAGTACAACTGAAGAAACATCAAAGCTGAAAGTCAGGTCTGAAATTGATGGGTGATCAGTCACACCAGACCCAGAGGCAGAGTGACACAGCGAGACCTATAGACTCTGGATTCAAACTGAAGCCTACAAAAAGGATGGGTGAAAGGGAAGACTTTGGAGGGTAACATTCTGCTGCCAACATGGAAGGGCATCGGTGCATGCCCCACAGAGACCCAGCCCTTCCTTGTGCCTGGCTTTCCTGGCCAGTTAGCCGCCACAAGCTACGAACCCAAGCCACGAACTCAAGCTACATTCAGGACTGGTAACTATACAGCAGCTGCAGAACATTGTGTGTGTGTGTGTGTGTGTGTGTGTGTGTGTGTGTGTGTGTGTGTGTGTGTACACATAGGTATTAGATATTAGTTATTGGTCATAAATCAAATTGTGTTATAATAAATGTGTTGTCCCCTGAAACGATCCTGTGTAGTTTTGTCTGCATAACAACCCGCCCCCCAGCACTCGCCGGTGGCGCGGCTGGGAGCCAGGGAAACGGAGCAGGCTGGGGCCGGGTCGTGCCTGGCTGCAATCTTCAGGGGAGTGGGGGGGGGGGGGCTGGGGCGGGGGGGGGGGTGGGGGCCTGGGGAAGAGCCAGAGCAGGGGCTGGAGCAGCACGCAGCTGCGCAGGGCACCAGGAAACTTGGTACCCCAAATTTCCTGGTGCCCTACGCAGCTGCGTGCTTTGTGTATGGGTAAGGACGGCCCTGGGCAAGCAGCAGCAGGAGGGTGAGCCACAGCATAGAAGGCCTTCATTAAGGCTGAAGCACCTGCGTACCAAGCAACATATTCCGGAAGCTGGAAAATTCAAAATGGGGAACCAATCCAGTAACACTAAGAGTCACCCTCCTTGCACTTTGCTATTCAATGGCTGAATATGCATGGCTGGTGGGGGAAAGGTCGGTTCACACAAAGCAGCTGGTTCGTGTGCTGAATGGACAGCTGCCGGTCCATCCTAGAATGTCTAAAAAAAAAAGAAGGAAAGGACAAAAGTACAACTGAAGAAACATCAAAGCTGAAAGTCATGTCTGCAGTTGACGGGTGAGCAGCCTGTAGGGGCTTGCTGGAATTGCTCCACCAGACATTAGCAGAGTGGTCACTAGCAAAATGGAATGATTAGGACGAGTTGAAGATGCCAGACAACATGGCCACACCATGGCAGTTTGCCACCTGAAAAAAGCTTCCTAGTTGCAATGAAACTGCTCAAAAAAAAAAAAAAAAACACCACAGACAGGTGCATGGCTGGAAATGTGATGCCCACCGCTCAAAATACTCACCAAGGACATCAAAATGCACATGGACTTTACCTTCCCGCAGGTGCGGAGGAGCATTAGTTGACCTGGAGATGTTTAAATTGCTGCTGAACAAGAGTTAGCAGGCCAAAAGCCAATATCCGGCAGTGGGATTATTCCAACAACTCTCACACTTGTGACTGTGGACCTTGGAACATCTGTTGGTCTGCTAGCTCCTGGAGGAACCGTACACCATGGGAGGTCTCACTAGGGCTACAGACCAGGACGTTTCATGTGCCCAACACTGGGAAAACCCTAGGATTGTGGTGGAAGGACACAAGAAGGAGAACCGGCATACTGCTCACAGAAACGTCATGTAACAGGGATTAGAACCACACCTTTAGATACTGGAGATATCAGCCAGCGGTTTTACCTGCAATGGAATTGCCTCCCTCTGCAGTCTGCTCCCATCAGAAATAAGCTTGGCCATGTTTAGAAAGATGGATTGATACAGCTGTTTGCCTACCACTGCTTTGTGTGACTGGCAAGGTCTCTCTCCTTTCTCTGTATTTATAACTGCAGGGGAGCATCGTGGTTTTGCTCCTCAAACTCAGAAATGTTAAACATCAAAATTTAAGCAATGCCATGAAATGTGGGTACATGATAACAGGCCCCTTAAAGGTATGCAATGGTCCACAATAAAATCTTGGCAGAAGCGTGAAGGAGAAATTGACTGTCCAGATATTTTTGTTGGAAACCTGTGTTTTGAAATAATGTCCTGTCTGCCTTAGAGAACTGCTTGGGATCAGAAAGTTCCTATTTATTTTTTAATACAAAAGTAATCTGTTCTTTTGTTTCCACCAAGAGCAGTTGCTATCCTACTGCCCCACTTACTGGCCTCCAACTGCATCAGCACCACAGGGTCTGATTTCCAGCTAGTGTAAATCAGCGGACTTCAGCAGAACTATGGCAAGGTACAGCAGCTGGCCTGGTGCTCTCAGATGAGAAGGAAAAGAAAATAGGTCTGATTCTCTAGTGCCCTGCACCTTGGCCCCACTTTTCAGAAGGGCTTTCTCAGCACCCATTTATGCCCCCAAATTGGTAGCCAGATTTTCAAGCTCAGTTGTTGAGCACTGAGCTCTTTTGAAAAATCTGACCATGTGTATCCAAATAGAGGTGCTAAATGCAGGCTCTTTTGAAGATCTGACCCCTTGCATGGTCATTATCACCCGTGGAAAAAGCAGAGATTCAGCTTTGGCAGCATTTTGCATCCACTCTGCACTCGTGTAAACGCCTGCACATGGGATGTGGCAACGGAGATTCAGGCTCAGTGACCTGGTGCCTAAACATTCCCTGGCATGTTTTAGAAGACAGAGCAGCTCTCCCATCCCAAATTCCAACGTGAGTAAGTATATCTTGCCCCTACACTCTGTCATCCCAGCTGAAAGAAGTGCTTTCGGTTCCTATTCCAAACATGATGGGAGGTGTTACACATCTCCTGCAGTTTAGCGGTGCATGAAGTGATTACTGTATATAGCAGTTTGCAAAGAGCTTTGGTAAGGCAGTGTTAATTATTATACATAGACCAACAAAAACAACATTTCACAATTGCAGTAAGACTTACACTTCATTATATGCATTCACACTGCACTTCCCTGCTGCCAGGAGACTTCAGTAACACATTACAATTCATGCCTCGTCACACCTGTTAGTGTTTCCTAAATGAGACCCTTAAGTAGATCTAAAGGAGCCAACGTGTTTGCCCATTTAGCCAACACAGAGACCATATATAATAGATACTTTCTAAGGCTATAAACCTCTAGTCCAATGGAATAGGAAGCACCTTAGACAAATACATAGGAAGAAAGCACAACATGTCCCCAGGTTCACATTTTTATTTTCACGTGATCTTCAGCCTCTCGATTTATAGAGCACCAAGGGACATTTCATCACAGCACAGTGCACCTTTCCCTTGGTGGGCTCACAGCGAGTGAATGACAGAGTAAAACAGCCTGCCTCCATGAGGCTAAGATTTCCAGGGGCTGACTGTTTACTTGCTAATGCCAGACTCATAAAGCTGCCAGATTTTACCTGCTTCTCCACTGGACGCTGATGGCAGCTAGTCTCTGCCAAGGAAATCCTGCCATGCAGGTGGGTAAGGTTGCATGTCAGTGTGAAACTGGCATCTCCAGCGCTCCCCACCTCACTGAGCAAACACACAACTCCAACATCTTCGACAGGAACCAGCTCCTGATGCAATGGGTTTACCAGAACGATGGGCCAGGGCACATGATTTGCCAACAGAGGTCAGCAAATGAAAAAAGGGGAAGACTAGAAAAAGCGTTTGGAATGGAGGAATACCCTCCTCACCCCACCACAGCTAACAAACACCACCACCAGAGATTGACTGGTGTGATTTGGGTACTGGAGCAAAGGTTTGGAAGACCAGAGAGCAAAACCAAAGCTGTAAGTGAGAAAATTAACATTCTCACCTTGGATACAAGAGAACAAGCTGGGTCAGAGCTAGAGCACACATTCAGCAAACCAGTGAGAAAAGGAGGTACAGCCCAAAACCGCAACAGAGAAATTAAATGATATGCATAATCAGACATACATAAGAACACCTCGATCTCCAAGTAGACAGACAGGGAAACTCCTGTACATATCTTGCACAGTGGATGCTCAGAAACCAGAGAATGAGACAATTCAAACTGAAAGGACACACTGGCAAAAACAAGTGTGAGACTACATAACTCCCTCAACTAATAGCAGGTTCTGGTGCTGCTGTTCCAGTCTCTGCCTGAAGCCTCTTTCCGTGCAGTATATGTAATATATTTATTTATTTGAGAAGGGATCCCAAGGAGAAGAGCAGAGCTTAGTATGCAATGCTTGCCTTCCTACACGACTCCTCTGAAGGCCACAGAGGAAGAAGCAAGAGCCGGATTTGTTGGCGCTGGAAACCAAGGCATGGCAGCAGCTGGAAAAGTAACTCGTGTCCTTGTTAGGCTCTTGTAATGAATTTACATACCAGGATGTGGCAGTAACATAATTCAGTAGTAAGCTTCAGAACACGAAGTTGTTACTCCTGACTAGCCACTTGGGGGCGCTGAACACCTGCAGGTGTTTCAGAACACGCCTGATGGGATTTTCATCTAGGCTGACCAGTGACCAGACAGCAAGTGTGAAAAATCAGGACATGGGGTGGGGGGTAATAGGCTCCTATATAAGAAAGACCCAAAAATCGAGACTGTCCCTATAAAATCGGGACATCTGGTCACCTTAACCATAACATACTTGCAGAAGGTTTCTTTTTAACCCTGTTATGTCAGGATTCTGCCAGGAGAGAGACCCCATTACAAGTGGGATTCCTCAGGCTAGAGTAGTGGTTTGTAGTAACTCTGCCAAACTAAGCCCGTGCTAGATGACGTAGCATTCACCACCTCCCATTCACGTCACCGGAGGCTGTCCTGAGCCCCAGCTAAGACCCTCGGTAAATCGGAGCATGCATGTGTAGAGCTGGTGGCCAGAGAGAGACGCTGACCTACTATATTCGGGTCACTGGTGTAGCACTTACAGCAGCAAAATCAGTGAGCATCCCTGCACTGATCTTCAGTGCTTAGCAAACTGGCCTCACATTGTCCAGCTGCAGGGCTATTGGAAACCTAACCCTGAACTGCAGTTAAATACATTCATTCAAAATAATAGCTTAACAAGGAACCTTAAATACTGCACTGGGGGACTGAAAACAGACAAGTCATTTTCAAGTAACTTCTAAGAACAGCCTAAAACCCTCTCAGCCAGTCACAAGTTCCTCAAAATAGCATGTTATTCTACAGTCTCTAACATCATGCTAACTCACAAGACAACTCTCACCTTTGTGCCCAGTTTTCTCCACCTTCATAGCCCTCAGCAACTCCCATTAGCAGAGCACGTGAATGAGCAGGAACACTGGCCACAGGTCTGGGTGAAGCTTGCCCAGGGCTCTGAACAGTAACCGCTGTATACTTTGACCCATACCTAATTATACAGTGGCCATAAATAGATCCAGTGCTGGAGCCTTCGAATTCCACCTGTCCTGCTGGGAGGGAGCTCTCTGGTTTGTTTTCACAGGGCCTCAGGGCTGCAAGGGGAAGTTTAGAACTTGTAGTGCTGTAATGGGATGTCTATATGGAAATCTGTCTACAGCGCCCTCTCAAGGAAAGCATCTTGAGCTACTTCAGTGCATCTACACTTCACCAACAGGTGTGCTGGCACCCAACAGTTACAGTCAACTCTTTTGGAGCTAGAGCATGTGGGTCTGGCCATGAGAAGTGGATCGGCTTGAGACTAGTCTGTTTTCCAACTTGTGTTCTTTTCAGCTCCAGAAGAGGTGTGTCAAACCCAGCAGAGAAAGCAGCACCATGGAGCAGGAATTAGACCCAAGGCCAGGAGAAAGCACATGAGAATGGAGCAGCTTTCTCTGAAACACATGGGGCTCACCTGAATAAGGCACTTGTTTAGGATAACCACAGGGCCCCTTAGGGTGGAGGCCACCAGGGCTCCTTGGACTCAGGGTGGGAAGCATGCCACTGAAAGGCTGCCCAGTCTATTCTCCCTGCAGAGAGAAGGCTGATTTGCAATGAGGTGAAGGCCCCTGTTCAGTGGAATTAGCAGATAGCTCTAAATGGGTGAGAAAGTGGATAAAACAGTGACCATGCCCCCTTATGCAGCGAGAGCCAGCTTCCCCAAAGGTCAAGGGACATTTGGGCCCATACCTAGTTTAGACATGTCCCCTTGAATGCATGCAAGGCAAAATTCAGAGTCCTAGAAGCACTGCGCCGTGCCTCAGGCAGCGTGGTATTTGTGCAGAAATAAAGGAGGGGGCAATGCAGGCAGCATTCCTGCAGCAGGAATGCTTCACAGGAGACACTTGGGGGCCAACCAGGGGAGGGAATGCCTTTCATCTTTAGGGATTTAGGCCAGTCTGCTGGTAACACGATCCTGCAGAATCATGAGCCTGAGAAGGCTGAATACAAGGCTGAGTAAGAGACAAATGGAGCTTGTCTCTTTTGGGAATGCGTGGCTAGGTCACCTGTCCATCTGGACACAATTTCTCTATCCCTTACCTACAGCAGCATTTGTTAACACTCCCATCTCTACCTCCTCCTGATCTGGAAGGCTCAGATCCCACAGAGACTGTGCTGCTAAAATAGTCATCAAAATTGCCAGTCCCATTCCCTGTTTCCTATCACAATATGCAACAATGACCTCCCTGCTTTGAGAACCCTGCAGTGAAAAGCTGCGCTCTTCTGTTACCACCCCAGGAACGGGCAGTGCTGGCATGGTCAGCGCGAGAGAAGCGGCCCGTAAGCCTGAGCTTAGCCCCTTCAGTCCCAGCTCTAGTTGGGGGGGGGGGGGGGGAACAGAGCCTGAATTCAGATTTTTTTTTTAAATAAAAACCAAAACGCACAAAAAGCAATGGCTGCAGTTGAGAGAGGATGGAAGTTGGAATCCCTGGGCCTGATCCTCCTCTGACAACAGTGACTAGTGTTACTGACCAACACAGGGGTAAGGTCCAAGTCTGGTTTAACTTGTACTCCCACAACAACTTGGTACATATATCTACTGTCCCATCAAAGGACCGGAGAGAAGGGTGAAGTAAAATGGCAGGTGATTCTCTCTGCCACGTTTGTGTTGATGCTTTTCTTCCTTCCTTCCTCTTTTCTAGTCTCCGGCCACACGAGCCACAGCATCTTAGACTCAGGCCTGGCCTAGCCTAGGATTTAAAGGGATGCTGTTAGCTAGATGGGAGCTGAGACCTAGGTCATGTGAAGGTACAACTTGCCTGGTCTTGATTAGGCTTTCAAAGGTGCTGGTTAGTCCGAGCCAGCTGACACGATCTGATACTGCACCTTTAAATCCTGGTCTAGCTGAAGCCTTGTGGGGACAGATGCAGATGAGCTGCGTAAGTTACATGTTGGCAAGCGGCTGTTTGAACTAGTGCAACACACACAAAGGGAACGGAAAGTATCAGTCACACCACTTCAGACTCTTGGACACTCTCACCTCCGAAGTTGTCCCTGCACTCCCGAGAGCTCTGTGGGCTGCAAAATCCCCAAAGGCAGAAGTTAGGCAGCACAGGACACTAGCCAGAGTTCCGGGGGGGTGTGTGTGTCACTGAATTAGAGAAGAGGGTTTGTTCAAGGAAGCTGAACCAAGGGTTAGAAGGAGAGTCCAGATATGCCCTTCACCAACACTACACAAGGGAAGGATGGCCAGAGGGGCAGGCAGAAATTCCCATTTCTAACATGCAGGAGGCATTTCAGTCGGAGCAGTAGTTTTGAACGCAGCACCACTTGCAGAAGCTGAGCAACTCCCAAGATCCCACAGCTGAGGTGGCAAAAAGTCTTAGTTTCCTGCCAACTTTAAGATTCTGCATCTTTAACCCTTTCAAGGCCTTGAACTTGCTCCCACTGAAGTGAGTGGACAGGTCTGGCATCGAAACAGACAGGAGCAGGAGTCAGAATTCACATCTCCTGGTCCCATCAGTGTGATTAACCCCGCTGAAGTCAGTGGAGTTGTACCAGTGCTTACACCCTATGTGAGGACAGGCAGTACCGTTTGCTGCTCATTCCTGCAGCAGCATCCAACCACCTTCTTGCAAGGTGGTGCCAGCCTGTTCCCAAGAGAGCTATTCCTCACCAGCCCTGGACATAGTGCCGGGTCAGCAGGTCCCCATCACATGTGCTTCCTTAAGTGACAATGCAATCATCACAAAGCATACGCACCGCACACACTATTTGCTTAGTATTGACCACTCCTGATGGGCCTCTTCCTCCTCCCGCCACAGTCCCAGAGATCACACAGACCCCAAACACTCTACCCATTTTGCACCATCTTGGGCAGTTTTATTGTAGACCACCTAGATGCTTCCAACCAGACCAACGCAGTCTTTGGAGAGATCCACAGGAGCTTCCACAGACAGTGTCACGTTGGGATGGGAGTAGCTTGGGAACGTCTCAAAGCATTTCAGGGCTCTGCAAAACCAATGGGTGTTTTAACTCCCTTCCCCCAAGCCTCTGGAAATTTAAACCCATGATTCCTGTCCTTGAGGCGACTCAACTGAAATAAACTCGCACTGTTTTAGATCAGAAGAGCTAGTGCTCTGTAACATGGCTCATAGAGCACCCCAAAAACTCAGCTGGCATACTGGGATACCCTAGAAACAGTACTGGTTAGTTCATTTGAATTTTTCTTTTCTCCCTGTCTTTACACTCCTATTTTCAGTCCTGCTATTAAGGATCATGGACCGACAACATCCACGTTCGCGCTGCACTTTGGAACCTACTTGTCTGAGCGATTACAAGATGGATGGGGTCACCTCTGGCATTAAGAGGAATCTCCAGAACCTATTTTGCTCCCGTTTTTTTTTTTTTTAAAAACCCACAACACGTGTGTGTTGAAGTCCCCAGCGTACGATGTCAGTTACAAATAAAGCTCAAAGATCAAGAGTAAAAATGATGTGGTCCACACTGTCCGTATATTCTCTGATTGCTTTGCAATACAAGGCCACGGGACTGGGGCAGCTCCAAAGGCGAGATGCAGCACAGCTGCAATGTTACTGAGTGTCCTAGTCCTGCGCCATGGCTGGCTGGGACCCACTCCCATCAGTAGAAAACCTCTCTCTCCACAAGTGACAAGGTCCATGCCAGTGGCTACAGCTTGTTGTTCCGGTGAAAGGTGGTCCCGTGAGGGGAGGCGTACGTTGGCTGATTGTGCCACGTCGACACAGGGTACAGCCTCTGGCGCAGCGAGCTGTCGTAAGACGTAGGGTAGTGCACTAGGCTGGCAGCCAGCGGCCGGCAGAAGTCTGAGGATTGAGTGGAGGCAGCTAATAAGTGGCCTGGAAACGCAGGGATGACAAATGGGCTGACAGAGAGCGAAGGAATCAGTGAAGAGGACTGGCCCTTTAAATGGTCCGCGGGGGTGCCAAAGTTCACCGGGAACCTCAGCATCGTCCCTTTGTAACTATCCTGCCCTGCAGCAGAGGGGAGTGGTGCTGGGAAGCTGGGGCTTGGCACCACGGCCTGGGGCTTGGCCAGGCCCTGCTGGAGGCTCGGCGACTCACCGCGTTTGTCCTT